>NW_011889056.1:845592-856244 GCF_000151845.1 Pteropus vampyrus | reverse complement strand
TCTACACAGACATGTTCACAATAATCATCATCTGATAACTTTTGTTACCATCTGAGCAATGTTTCAAAGCGTTCAGATACCAGATAAAACGCAAAGGATCTCTAACATCCCCGAAGAAAAAAGTTTTGTCTACTACCGAAGTATTAAGAAGATTCTGATCTTCCAGAAAACATTAACAGCTCGGTGAGCAATTGTGTCCTTGGACATGGATGCTGAGAAATATATTCGTGTTCTTTTCCTTATACCTTTCAGTCTAGCTGGAATGGCAAGTTATACAATATACTGCTTAGAAGCCATTCTCCATCCTTAAAGGAGAAACTGTCTTACTCGGGCTTGGACTCGGAAGCTTCCTAGTCCATTTTACGTCGACTGCAGTTCCCCAAAACTCTTAACTCTGCCTACCTTTTCCAGGAAGACTCCCATAGAGGCCCCAGATTTCCCCAAAGCCCTTCTGAGGACTTGGAACCCCTGCCGCACCACACCGTCCAGGTCACTGCTTGGAGGACTAGGTACTGGTTGGGGGAACAATTCATGAATGAATCACTGCACTCAGGGCCCTTGGGCAAGTCTCCTCCCTCTCTGGTCCCCCAATTCCTCTATGTGGCAGGAGTCGTGTAGAGGGCCTCTCAGCTCTGATGGTCAAGGGCTCACACTGGTTTCTGGTGGTCTGGGATGGGTCTCCATGGTAAGGGGGGCTGGATGTGGGCTCCAGGTGCCCATGGGGTGGGTGCAGGGGACTGCTGCAGTTCAGCCTCCTGGCGCCATCTGTAGTGGAACCTCACAGTGGGACAACAGGGGGGACACAAAAAGCAGAGTGCCGAGGCAGGTGCTGGGGGAGGGGGTGTTCCTTGGGGAGCAGGCAAACCTAGAATTCCTTGACCTCATAAGGAAACAGCTTGGATGTGTACAGGGAGGGGTGGCATGGGGGAGGACCGAGCCTCTGGGACATGGGCCAGCATTGCAGAAGAAGGCTTGGAGAGGTGCTGGGGAGTCTGATCTTGCCAAAACTCAAAATTCCATGAGGCAGCCTCTGAGGGGCCCAGAGCCCAAATGCCAGCTCCCTCCCTGCTCTGAAGCTATGCACGTGTCTGGGGACCCACACACCTCCTATTTCAGGAGACAGAGCAGGCCTCATCTCTATTCTAAAAACCCAGCCAACGGCAGTTCTTCTGAGGGTCTTTGTGCAGGCTCAAACCAGGGTCCCATCTCTTCACCACTACCCGGGGGGCCTCCTCTTCTCCACACCATGAGCAAACCTCCATGGAGAACTGGTCTGTGACCTTCACCAGCTGGGCCAGCCAGCCTGAGTCTGAACCAGAGCCCTCCTCCCCTCTGCTCCCTGTCACCAGCTGTCATCTATGGGACCAGGGATAGCACCTCATCTCTCCCCATGCTCCCAGCGCAGGGCCTTCCCGGGGCAGGGCGCCTCAGTTGGCTCCACACTCCACTGGCTGTCTTTGTTTAGAACGTGTTACCTCCTTTCCGATCTCCACAGGGACCCTTCTTCTCTGACCAAGGCCTAGTGACAGTCCAGGCTCCTCAGGAGGCTTTGGAAGGACAGCCTTCTGTGATTTCCCCCTCAGTCCCCTGGCCCCCTGTCCTGGGGAAGGGCCCTCTGCACTGCCAGGGTACTGAAGCCTACCCAGACGCAGGGGCTCGGAGACTGCCAAGCCTTATTGGAACCCCCAGCAGGCTCCTCGGTCTGGAAGGGGCCCCCGCCCGGCCATCTCCTGGGTCACACGGGAAACCCCCAGTGCCCCAGGTGGACGGCAACCCCAGGCGGACACTCGCTGTCTCTGCACGCATCACATGGCGCCCTCTGCCAGTGCCCATTGGCATCTCCAGCCCCTTCCAAGACTGCTTGCTCCTGGAGTGCTGGCGGCCTCCTGGCCCAGTGCCCCATTTCCTTCCGAGTGGAGCAGGGAGGGAGGGAAGCGCTGGGGATTGGCGGGCGCAGGTGCACAGGCCAGCCCGGGCCACGGGGACAGAGGGGTGGCCTAGGGTACCGGCTCTGCCGGGGCCCCCTTCCCTAGTGGGGGGCACCCGTTCGAAGCGCTCGCCTCAGCGCCTGGCCCTGGACCTGCACTCTCCAAGTGCTCGCCCTTAGGACCGGGTCCTTTCCTGCTGCTCCGAGTCAGCTGGCTGGGGTGCAGTCAGGGAACCCCGGACGCCGGAGCCCGAGGGGAGCATGGGTAGCACGGACAGCGGGGACAGGGTGGAGCCCACGTAACTTGGGGGGCGCTCCACTCCAAGCGCGCCGGCCCCGTCCCGCTCCCACATCCCGGCCGGTTTCTGCCAGTTCCACTCGCACGGCCCCACTGCTCCTCATTTCTCGCCTGAGTGCGCCAGTGGGTGACGTCTGGACTCGTCGGGCCCGACTGGGTCCCTTGTCCTGGCGAGTCTACGCTTGCTCCTCTAGCGCACAGGCCCCGCTCCTCTCTTAGGTCTAGCCTGAGCACTGCAACCTGTGACGCCCGGCCGCCCCGACCCCGCCCCTTCCCCTGGGCGCGCAGCCCCCCGCCCGCTTCCCCCCAACTACCGGCCTGCGCTGCTTTGGCTCCCGCTCGTGCCCCGCCCCTTTCGCCTCTAGCCAATCCCTCTGGCTTGTGACTTCTGGGCTCACCAGCCCCGCCCCGCTCACTCCCAAGGCCGGACTGGTCTGCGCCGGCTGCTTCCTAGCGGCCTGGCTCCGCCCCGCCCTGCGCGCGCAGCCCGTAGACCCCGCGGCTGTGACGTGAGCGTGACGCAGGCGTGACGCGGGTGCAGCCGCTCCCGAGGCGTTCGCGTTCCCCTCGTCTCGCTCCGAGGCTGTCGTAGCTAGACCTGTGTTGCAGGCCCAGGCCGCCCCCAGGCCTCCGCCGCCCACCATGGACGACTACGCGGTCCTGTCGGACGCCGAGCTAGCCGCCGTGCTGCGCCAGTACAATATCCCGCACGGGCCTGTCGTGGGTACGCGGCGGCGGGCGGCGGGCGGGCCCCCTCCCCGCGCTAGGCCCCGCGCTCCCCCCGACCCCTCCCCAGGCCCCCGCCCGCGGTCCGCCCCTCCTGGCACCCGTTCCCCTGCTTCCCTGCCTGCGCCCCTGACCGCCCGGCGCCCTGTGTCTGGCCAGGCTCCACTCGCAAGCTCTACGAAAAGAAAATCTTCGAGTACGAGACCCAGAGGCGGAGACTCTCGCCCCCGAACTCGTCTGCATCCTCTTTCTCCTATCGGTTCTCCGGTGAGGCCCCCGCCCCAGAGCCCCACATGGTCCCCCGTGGGGACGGGGTTTGGGCTGTGGGAAGGATGGAGTCTCGATAGTGCAGCAGGGGCACTGGCTGGGAGGAGCAGGGGGGAAAAAGGATCCTGGGGCAAATGGTCCTGCCCTCCCATTCAGACTCAGATTCTGCATCTGTGGACTCGGATATGTACGATCTCCCCAAGAAAGAGGACGCCTTACTTTACCAGAGCAAGGGTAAGGCAGCAGTGGGATGGGCCCTGACATCATTCCACTCCCTCGGGGACCCCAGTGTCAGGGAGAACGTGAGACCTCAATCCCCACCATCCCTCAGCAGCCCGGGAGGGGATAAACCATATCACCGGCCCCAAATGGGATTCAAATTAAGGCCATTGGGCTGGGTGGGGGACACCGTTGCCCCCTCTGCTACCGCTGCCCCCCCCTTCCCAAGGCTATAATGATGACTACTATGAAGAGAGTTACTTGAGCACCAGGACTTACGGGGAGCCTGAGTTTGTGGGCACATCCAAGGGCTTCCGCCAGCCCTCTGCTTCCCTCTCAGACGCTGACACCTTTCACCACCAGGTGAGCTAACTATTGGGCACCTCGTACTGTACTCAGGTACAACCTCAGGGGGTCATGGCTGGGTTTGGGTAATTCAAAGGGCCACTGGGTGCAAATGGTGGCTCTGAAGCCTCCAGGGCGAGGTGGGGTCAGCAGACACCCGCCTGGCAGGACCCTCCTTTGGAGGATCCTTCCGAACTGTTTGACTAGAGCATGTGGGCCATGCCCTGCCCCTGGTCTGGAATCCGGGTTTGAGCTCTTCCTGAGAATCCTGGGGCAGAAGGTAGGGTGCAGGCAGTCAGGACAGTCACTGAGCAGTGGCAAGGCCTCACGGACATAAGGCCAGGAATTCAGAGGAGCTCTGGAGCAGGGCACGGCCTTGGCCTTTAAGCACGGATCGGACTGGGCCAGCCGGGGAAGTTTGGACTGAGAGCTGTGACAGGGCCACGCTGACCCTGCCAGTCAGTCTCTTCCCCCTGACCCTTCTTTAGGTTCGTGATGACAGTCTTTTCTCTTCTGAAGAGGAGGGCAAGGATAGGTGAGTAGTGGAGAGGGCCAGGGACCAGGACTGATTCTGGGCCCAAGCCCTCCTGGCCCATCTGCTCCCCTCTTTGCCTCAGGGAACGCCCCGTGTATGGCCGGGACAGTGCCTACCAGAGCATCGCGCACTACCGCCCCGTTTCCAACATCTCCAGAGGCTCCCTGGGCCTGTCCTATTATCCCACATCCTCCTCCACCTCTTCTGTGTCCTCATCTTCATCTTCCTCCCCTTTGTGGCTCACCCGCCGTGCCATTCGGCCAGAAAAGCAGGCCCCTGGGGCTGGTCTGGGCCAGGACCGCCAGGTCCCACTCTGGGGCCAGCTGCTCCTGTTCGTGGTGTTTGCTGCCTTCCTGCTCCTTGTTTACTATTCCATGCAGGCTGAGGATGGCAACCCCTTCTGGACGGAGCCCTGAGGGTCTGGCTGGCTTCATGGCCAACTGCCTTAGGAGTGTTTGGTGGGGGTGGGGGTGGGGTTCTTCTGTGTGTTCTAGCTTGGGAGCACCCGGCCTGGCCTGGGGCAGTGCTTGCTCCCCCTGCCTTGTCCTGCCTTGTCCTGCCACGGAGGCGGCAGGCCCGGGCCCTCTGCAGCATGGTGGGCCTGGGCTGGCCTACCTCTGGAGCCTCCTGGCCCTGCTTGCCTCTGACCCTTAGGGCCCAGGAGAGCAAGACCCTTCTCCTGGAGAGAACATGGTTGTCGTCATTGCATGCCTTCTGTTTGTCGTCACCTCGTTGGGGGGATTAACCAAAGGCCCCCCTGACTTTGTTTTCGTGGACATAAAATAAAAAGACCGTTTATTTTTAATGCCTGGGCTCTTCCTGCTGGGGGAGGGTTCGGACTCCCCAGTCTGGGGCCTCTGCCCTAGGTCTCCAGGGTCACCACCTGGCTTTGTCTGTTTTCCCTTTTTGCTCTGGGCTTTTGATATGGATTGCCTGTTATCTATAGACACCTCGGTGCTTTGCTTGTGGAGTCCACTCTCTGACTCATTACCCAGAGCTCTTGTAGCTGCTTATGAAAATAATTGCGGCCCCATGGGGTCCAGAAAGCCCCTGGAAATGCAGGTGTGCCTGCACTCACCATGCCGGCTTCGGATGTAACTGAGAAGAGCTGACTCCATCTTCCATATCCGAGGGCAGCACGTGCTCCGTGGGCTGTTTCTCCTGGAAAGCTGCTCGTTTAATGACAGGGGGAGGTTCCCGGTACTCTGAAATGCCCCGTCCCCTCTGGGTAATCCGACTCCTCATGACAATATTCTCACTTATCACCAGGTGTCCTGCCACGGATAGTCTTCAGGTTGTACATATATGGTTTTTAAATGGCGCTAAGGAAACCCAGGGTAGGATGTCTCGCGAGGCCAGGCCTCCTGTTGGTATGCTGCCAGCAGAGGGTGGGAAGGTACGGAGTGACTGGCATCTGCTCCATGTAGGCAGGCGGGACACAGAGGTGAGGCCTGGGCTTCCCGGACAGGTGGGGCCCTGGCATCGGTCCCTCTCACCTCTGGCTCCTTGCTACAGGTGGTAGGACACAGCCAACCCCAGTGTCTCACCTGGCACAGTGCCCGTACATTGCCAGCACATGCGCCCAAGGTCTCCTGAGCCTCTCGGGCTCTCGGCTGTCTATGGCCACACAGCAAGGTTGGGTCAGGGCTGGGTCTGGGACCCTCCTACCCCTAGCTCCTGGCCATTTCTCTTTGCTGCACCCTGGAGTTTCCCCACATTTTGGGGGGTGTTTTCCTAAAAGTAACATCCTTTCTGTGCATTTTAAAATATACCAAAAAATGAAAGAAATTCTGTTTCTCACCACTTCCACAGCTGCAGTCTCTGTTTGCTACAAGCCACTCCCACCTGGCTCATCTCCCACTGCACAGCCACCTGGGCCACGGACTCCTCAGGCCCCCAGTGTCTGCCCCTCACCATCCCAGTGCAAGGGCTGAGACCCGAATGCTCCGTGGTGGGCGGTAGGCAGGGGCAGGGGATGCTGTCGCATCAGCGATAAAAGACACTGATGGTCAGATGGACGAGCCTGTACGAGGGGGAGGGGCAAAACAAGTAGGTCGCCAGTGTGCCAGACCCCAGAGGGTCACAGTGACAGCTTGTTCCAGCAGCCAATCCCAAATCAAGTATGTTAGGTGAGAACCCCACAAGCATTACCCGGGATTGCTGTTGGCCGACAGAGGCGAGTGGAGACTAGCGAACCCCACGTGGGGCCTGGGGAAGTGGCAAGGTCGACATGCCAAACAGCTCAGGAGTAGCTGGGGTGGAGAGAAGGGATAGCACGAGAGGAAGGGGAAATGAGCTTGGGGCCTCCCAAGGGACGAGAGATGGCATGGCTTCTGGTTAGAAAGGCCCTCTTAAGTCTCTGGTCCTCCATCTGTTGCAGGAAGGTGGCTAAGTAGATGTACTTGACAACCACAGTGGTGTCTGGCACGAGAGAAGTGAGGGAAGACCTGACGCCTGTATGACATAGTCTCCCCCTCTTCATTCATTTATTCCCCAAGGGCAGCCACACCCATTCATCGCCACGTGCCACATGGATTGCCGAGGGCTCCATGCAAGGGGCTCTGAGCCTCCTGCCCCAGGGCTCTGAGGGGCCCCCTACCCTGAAGAGTCCTGATGGATTCCGAGAGCTCTGCGCATCCGCCAGGCCTCCCCCTTAGGCTTGGCCACACTCCCTAGGCCTGAGGGCTCTGTGCACCCCCACTCCATGCTCTGCACCTGACCCCTAGAGCCCTGGAGCCCCATGAGGGCAGCTGGATGCTCCCTAGTGCTCTGGGCGCCACAACCCAAAGGTTTTGAGGGCTCTGTGGGCCTCCAACTGAACCCCAGGCTCACTGGTCTCCACCTAGTGTTTTCCAGGGCTGCTGGGCTACCTCCCTTGAGAGTTCCAAGGGGGGGCCTCCTCCCAAAAGCACCGCATGCAGCAACTGAGGGCTCCAGGCCCATCATTCCCCTCCCTGTCGTGTCCAAGAGCTCCAGCTGTGCTGGGGTCACAGCAGGGGCAGCAGCTGCCTGTGATCCAGCAGACCTCAGCTCCCCTGCCAGTGAGAGAGCCACCTAAGTGGGGCCTTGCCAGGGTGTCAGGCAGGGCAGACTGTGCGGCCTGAGTGGATGCAGGGGGAGCAAAGCTGCATCCCTGAGAAGTGACAGGGCGGAGCGCTCTGCAGGAAGGGCGAAGGGGGAGCCCAGAAGATCTGCTCCTGACCCCACCCCTCAGCCTCTATCCATTTCTTGGGTCCAGGGAAAGCTGTAGACAGGACAGGGCAGGCCCAGAGGTGCCCCTGCCTTGACTCCAGCACTGCCACAGTGAGCTGTTTGTGTTAGAGAGGGTGCCTCCTCGGCTAGTTGGGTCCCAGCACTGAGCAGGCAGCATCGAAGAGTAGAGCCCAAGAAATACACATCTTGTGCCTCCATGAGGAGGTACTACCTGGGGCCCTGAGGGCCTTAAGGAGTGGAAAGTGGCACTGGATCCTCAGTTACTGCACCTGGGCTGGACTGCTGCCCTGGGGTCTGGGGCCAGTCCCTGGCGATAACTCCGCCCCAGGGGAGGCAGGACTCACCCCTGGGCCGCCGCCTCTCTCCTGTCATCTCAGGCTGGGAGTGCAGGGAGGCAGGTACATCCAGCTGCCCAGCTGGGGAGGGGACAGGAGGCAGAGCCACGCTCAGAGAAGCCCAGCATCACTGGGGGGATAGAGGTCCCTGTCAGTCACCCCTTCTCCCCTAGGCCCACGGGGCACCCCACCCTTCCCTAGTCACCCTGAGCCTCCTGTCCCCTCCCTGGGCTGGCCCCTCCAAGAGGAAACTGTCCTGCGTCTCATACTCCCAAGACCCTGACTGACGGAGCCCGCACACAGATGGCCCCAGAGCTGAGCCGAGCTACCCAGGAGTCTCTGCTGGCTCCACGGACACCATGTCACGCCCAGGCACCGTGACCCACGTGGGGCAGCAATGACGGAAAATGGCAAGCTGGGAGGAGCGGCCCCTGGGGAAAACCCTCCACAGAGCATACAGGACAGGAGGGGCAGGAGGGACTGGCACTGGGGTCCAGTCTCTGCCATGGGCTCCGCTGGAGGAGCCGCAGCTGGCACCAGGAAGAGGGGCACCCACCGGGCCCCCATCCTGCTGGGGGCAAATGGCAAGGGGCCCGGACTCCCCACTGAGCAAATCCCGGAGGACACCTTGGCTGCTAGGAGGATACGGCGAGGTGCGAGGCCCAGGCAATCGGCTGGGCTCACATGCAGGGTGAGGAGGCCCGGCCACCCACCCAGAGCCAGCGGGGTGGTCACCCAGACCCGCCAGTCCCCACGCCCGAGCCCTGCTCTCCAACAGGAGCCAGGAACAGAGGCGAGGTCCCGGGCAGGCACCCTGCCCAGGCCGGCCCCATCTTACCTACTAAGTCGGGGCAGGGGACGGCTGGTCGCCCCAGTTGCGAGCAGCCCCGTGTCCTGCAGGTCCTGTATCTGCTGAGCCCAGGCAGGGTGGGGAGAGGGCAGAGCTGACCACCGTGACCCCACAGCCAGCCTCCACCCTGCCCCAGCCACACTTCTGCACCCACCCAACCCTCCCTGCTGCCTATCCCCCCAGGAGGCTGGGAGGGACCCAGGTGGACAAAGGAGAGTGCCAGCCCCTCGGGGTGGGGCCCCCACCACCACGACCACCGCCTGCCGACGGTGAGGGGTCCCCAGCATTTCAACAAGGGCAACTTTAGTCTGGGGACTCCTTGGGATTCTGCAGGGCCCCTGGCATGAGCAGCCTCATCCCAGTGCAGGGCACGGGGCCACGTGATCCAGAGCAGCCCCCTGGGAACCCCGATGGAGCCAGTGGGCGGAGAAGGGGGTGGCCAGAGAGTCGGGGTCCGTGAGCATGTGGGGTGCAGGGTGTCGGCCTTGGGGACCTCACGTGCACTTGGGCTCTGCGGCTCAGGACAGTCTCATCTCACTCCAGGGCCCTGGGCCCATCCCAGCTGCGGACACATCCCCCGAGGGCTGGGCAGCCATGGACACCAGCCCCTTCCTCGGCTCCAAGACGTCTCCAGGGACGGCGTTCCCTGGCAGGAGGACACAGGCCTGCTCGGCGATGGGGCTGGGTTCAGCCACCTCCGTGATGCGCCGTCTTGTCACGGCAGGTCCCTGACTCCCCAGCGAGGCCGCAGCCAGGGGAGCTGGGCTGAGGAATCTGCTAGCGGTGGGTGGTGTAGAGGTGGCACTTGGGCCAGGCACAGACATCTGCGCTCAGCAGGAAGACACCCGGGTCCTTGGGCAGAGAGGGTGGTCACACGTGGGCACTGAAGGTGGGTGGGACAGGGTCTGCCTGTGGCTAGGACTGCCCGTCCTCACAGCAGGCCACTTGAGGGGCACCCCAGGCAAGGGCTGTGCAGCTGGGTGAGGGAGGACCCAGTGCCCGTCCTGCCGTGCACACACCTCGAGGGAGGCAGCCCCCACGGACTCGGGCCCAGGGCCGAGGGTCAGGCAGGGGCTCGGCTCAGTCACAGGTCAGCACGCGGTGAGGACGGCAGTCAAATGGCCAGGACGGGCGGCTGCACCGGGCCTGAGCGTCTCCAGGGGAGCCTCGGGGCCATGTAGTGACCTCCCGGCTGACGGGTGTCCCCAGGAGCCATGACGAGGATCCCTAGGCAAGGCCAGCAAGCACCATCGTGGTCTCTGCTTCTGCTACTGGCAAAAGGACAGCACAGCTCCCCAGAAACTCCCCATCCGTGGGTTCAAGAAGCACACGGCGGCCTTGCATGGTAGGTACCGGGAGCCGTCGCCAAGGGCCTCAGCATTGCCCAGCAGTGAGAGCCACAGGAAAAGCACTCACCGCCCACAGAGCCTGGGTGACAGACACAGAGCCACCAAGCGCGCCATCGGGAATTCACCTCTGAGCCCCAGCCGGGTAGGATGGGGCGGGCATGTCTCCATGGAAACGATGGAGATGCACGTGGCAGTCTCCAGCCACAGTGGGACCTTCTTCCTGGACGACTGGACTCGGCCGCGCCTCCAAGGCTGCCCCCCTCAGCCACCAGAGGCCAGCCCAGGGCTACCTGATACCGTCATTGAAAGACGGGGTGTAGCCCTGCGCCTCCACAAGGCGGCCCCATGTCTCCACTCCCCGCCCCACCCCCTAAATCAAGGCCACAAGGTGGAAGGCTGGAGGCCAGGGGAGGGGGAGAGCAGGGACCTTGCCCGTGTGCAGGGAGAGGTCACCCTTGCCTCAGGCAGAGCAGTGGCCCCGGGGAAGGAGAAGAGGCGCGGACAGGACAGAGCTACAGGTTGGGGACATTCAGGTCCGGGAGCTTCCTGGGGCCCAGGCCTGGGTAGGGACTAACAGGGTGCTGGCAA
>NW_011889056.1:842314-842640 GCF_000151845.1 Pteropus vampyrus | reverse complement strand
GGGCGGAGAGCGGAGACCAGGGGTCCGGGGCGTCGTCCCGGCGTGTGGAGCCCCGCCCTGGCCGCCCCCGCGCTCTTCTCCCCGCCTGGTGTCCGCAAGGCGCTGGGATCTCCGCCCCGCGGCCGCGGAGCTCCGCCCTCCTGCTCCGCCCTCCCTCCCCGTGAGCTCCGCCTCTGACCAAACTCGCGGCCAGACCCGCCCCCAGGCCGCCCGGGAAGCCCAGCCCCTCGGGCCTGACCGACACTTCTTCTGCCCAATCAAAAGTAGCCGTTCACCTGCGCGCCCCTCTCGGCTCCGCCTTCGCGAGCTCTGGACCCGGCAGTCGG
>NW_011889056.1:800175-836909 GCF_000151845.1 Pteropus vampyrus | reverse complement strand
AAGCCCCCAGTCCCTCTGAGCCTCCCTTGCTGATGTAAGTAAGTAGCCTGCCCTCCAGTGCCTGGGAACTGGTGTTCCACTGCCGGAGCACTCATTACCTCACTGGGCAGGTCCCCTGCAAGCGGGCACCCGTTGTCCTCGAGACCCTTTGCAAGCACCCCCTGTTGTCATTAGACAAAACTAGGGTCCAATCATGGCAAGCTCCAGGAGGATAAGCCATATGCTAGCTAGTCCTGGGGCTTCTTTTCTCTTAGTTCCTACGCCCCCTGGTGGACTCCTGTGTTCCTGCTCTGCGTGTTCTGTAACTGCTGTTTGTCCTTCTCACCAAATAAGGGATCCCATGTAGGACCATTTCAGGATTCCTGAATTCCAGGCCACTACTTTTCGGATCCCAAGCATGGCCTGGAAGAGCATGGTACCACAGTGGGGAGGTAGACCGTACCGTTTCTGGTGGCAAGTAAGGCCACATCTGGGCTGGTGTCTGTGGGCGGGCATGCTCTGGCTGGAGTCCAGATCGCACTTGCTTTGGAGGTCTGAGTCTCTGCATCACTTTCCTTCCCCTTTAGGAGTCCAGGAGGGCCTGGACTGCACATCTCTGCCACCACCCTTACCTGCACCTCCCTCCCCTGCCCTGCACCCCTACCCCTCCACCGCCATTACCACCCCAACCCCACTCCACCATAGCGTTCTGGCCATACCTCTGGCCTCCATCTCTGGTCAGCATGAGGGTAGGAGCAATGCCCTTGTCTGACTCGTTCCTGGGACCCAGGGCCACTGCCTTCCCCTTTCCGCCTGAGTGCCAGGCCCCACGAAACCAGCCGGGCTCCATTCAGTCTCGTGCCGGTGCAAGTTCATCCCTCCGCTGATGCCTTTTGCGTCCCGCTGGTCGCTGGTGCCGCTGATTGGCTGAGGCCCGATGAGTGACAGAACAATACCCAATGACGTAGCCCGAACCGCCGCCCTCGCGTGGATTGTAGCCCGGGCAAGCGAGCGCTACGGGCTCAGGGCCAGCGGGGCGGGCGGAGCGCGGGCCTGCCAGAGGCTGTGTGCAATGGTGGGTAGGGGGCGAACCAGTAGGGCAAAGGCGGTTCGGAGGGGGCTGCGAGCAGCCAGGGCTGCACATGAGGGGCGGCTGGCCAGGGAGGGGAAAGGCGTCCCCGATTCTTCGCTGAGCCCTGACAATCCCAGTGAGGCCGGAGAAGGGCTGGGGCGGGCAGGGGGCCGAGGCAGCGGCTCGGGAGGAGAAACTGGCCAGGAAGACAGAGCAGCTCCCAATAAGGACATTTCAGTGGCACTTCTAAAATCCTGGCCATAGCCCTGAGACAGATACTAGCACCATCGTCAGTACCATCATCCCTTTTAATAGATGAAACTGAGGCAAAATGGGTTACCCACAACTAGCTCCAAGGAGCAGACTTGGAGTTGAAACCCAAGCAGCAGGGGGTACCCTCCGTGCGTGCTACTCTTCCATGGGAGGGAATTAGCAGCAAGGAGACGTTCTGAAGACTCAGGGGCAAGAGCACCAGGGTCCATGGTCCCAGGACTATTAAGGAACATTCAGAGCCTACACCAGTTGAGCGTGCCTGCCCCCACTCTCCTTGGCTGCTCTGGGAGCTATGCCTGGGCTAAGCTGGCCACGGGGCACTCTCAATGCTTATTACTAGCTACGTCCTACTGTTCTTTCCTAGCACCTGTGGGGGGAGGGGTCCTGAATTCGGGCTTTTGGAATGGCATTTGAGTCGTGGATGTTATTCGTTGTTTAGGCTGCCACAATGTGCAGTTTCTGCTCTAGGTATCACCAGATGGGGGCATTCTACACCTGAAGTTAAACAGATGTGGCCTCACATTCTACCTTGACTGCTCATAATGGCTCAGAGTAGTGCTTTTTGGATGTCACAGCAGTCATCTCATTCACGCCTCACAAAACTGTTTAAACACACAAAAGGATAGAGAATTACGTGATCCAGCAAGTCCACTCCTAATGCACACTTGTGACGTGAAAAGATATGTCCACAAACTTGAATACAAATGTTCTTAGCATTACGACGAAAAGTGAAAACTCAAACGTCCATCAACTGATGACTGGATAAAATGTGGTCTATACAAAGGAGGGACTATTCTGTGGCCTTAAAAAGGAATGAAGTTCTGGCACGTGCCACAACACGAATGAACCTTGAAAACATGCTGCTGAAATAAGCCAGGCACAAAAAGACCACATAATATGATTCCATTCATACGGAATGTCCAGAATAGGCAAATCCAGAGACAAAAAGTACATGAGGGGCTATGAGGGTGAATGGGGAGTGACAACTAAAGGGTACAGGGCTCCTTTTCAGGGTGATACAAATGTAAAATTGACCATGGTGATGGTTGTATACCAACTCTGAGTAGACCACTGAATTGTATACTTTCAATGGGTGAACTGTATGGAGTATGAGATGGTTGAAGTCAAAAAATTTGCTTATGTGCAGTTTTTTAACATCCTACAATGACCCTTTACCAGCTGTGATTTTTACTGAAAAATCAACTATTTTTAATATTTTCATATATTTTTGTATCCATTATATCAACTTTTACAAAAAAATAAAAATTTTGAAATCTTATAAAATAAGCACAACAAATTTCATGCTTATTTCACATGCCAAGGAAGCAGCTCAGTAGTTTAAAAAGGGCAAGAGCAGAATGAGCAGGTCCTGAGGAATGAGTTTAGTGCCAGGCTGGTTCTTCGGTCTCTACCCACACATTCTAGAACAAAGACCCCTGATGAACAGTTAATGAAGGCAATAACAACAAGGACCACGACATACCAGACACATCCAGTCACTTTTAAATTTAGTTTTGAAGTCTGAACCCATCTTTATCTGGCTGGTACTTTTTCCTTGAATTCCAGCCACATGACTTAGCTGCTCATAGCTGAAACGAGTCGGCTTGGGGATGGCTTCTCAGGCCAAACACTGTCCTCTAGTGGTGCATCTCCTGCCCGGGCGGTACCCTTTCCTGGGTTTGCTCCTAGGGGACATGGCTTTTTCTCCTTCTGGTTTAGACAGAAGCTCCTTCCTTCCTTAGGATTTTATCAGGGAGAAACCAAATTACACAAACAAGGTACAAATGGAAAAAAGCAGCTGATTTTTAAATGCTTTATTAACAATAACAGTAACAGTAAGTAGTATCCTTAGTTGATGAATAATCGAGCTAACAATTTGGTCACTGGGCAAATGTGATGTTTCTGAGACCTCACAAAAATGCAGTGTGGAGACTAGAACTAGTTGTTTCCTCTCTTCACAGAACACCGCAAGCAGCACGGGACATCCCCAGAACTTTTACTGCTGCTGCGCAGCCTCTGCACCGTAAGAGGGTAGGTGAAGACAAACACCAGAGGCGATTCCAGGGCATCTGCAGTCACAGAGTACCCAGGGAGCTGCAGGTAGGATGGCAGCTTGTGAATTCTTGACCTGGGACAGCAGTGTGCAGCACGGTGCTATAGTGCCACATGCCCCGGGTGGCTGCTGCCTACAATTCACTTTCTTTACTTATGAGGAAAATACACACATTTAAGAAACTGTTACTCTACATTGAGCCTCAGCCCAGATATCTATAGTATTATCAGAAAACTCGGTATTAGGTGGTTGTTTCGTTAGCTCTTCTTAGGCTTAAATTCTTATAACCCACTTGAATGACTCAAAGGTGCAAGTTACACATGTATATGTAGTTATGGCTTAACAGAAAAGTAGTTAGCTAGCTTTGCTTTTAAGAAGCACAAATGATATAGATTTAAATGACGGTTTGGCAAGAAGCGTAAGACTCTTAAGACAAAAGCCAATGGCTATTTTAGTTAATCAAAATACATTTCACAGTCACTACAATGTGTCTAGCACTAATTCCAAACACATCTAGCAGGTCACCCGACTGCCCACACCGTGGCACTCCTGGCACTGACATTTGATAGACTAGGATGTCAGGCTCCATGGAAACAGCTGCAGAGACGGCCTCTCCGATGCCACCTGGGGAAGCAAGGGACATTAGGCTCTGTTCTGGAAGCGGCTGGTCAGCCTTAAAACCCCATGATATAGAGGCCTTTTGAATTTGCTGGTCCCAAGGGAAAATATCTTTCACTAGTTTTTGATTCATGGGAACAGTCATTCCCTGGCTGGCCAGAAAAGTGTTCATTTGAAACTAGTTTCCACATTGTTCCCAGCCCACCTACAAGAGGGCTCTCAACCAGGATTACTGAGTGCAGGGGTCTGTAAACTCAGATGCTGAGAGCTATCAGAAAGTGAAAATGATTAAAATCTACAAATGGACTGTACAGGAAAGAACAGCTGGCAGGCCTGAGGTGGCTAGTTTCAGAAGGGCCACTTGCAAGGTTGGCCCTCAGGTGGCATCTGGTCAGTGGGCTGGTGCAAGTCCTCTATGACATGACACTTTCCCTACTGATAAAGGTGGTCCCTTAGGAGCACCTGCTTTCCTCTGGGAGTCGGGAAATGTGGTGTGCGCATGGCACAGAGGCCCACGTGACCAGCCCCTAATACCACCCGGGGTGCTGGGTCTCAAGTGGGCTCCCTGGGTTTGTAATGACGCATTTTTCGCTACTGAAGAGGAGAGAGTGCTTGGCAGACCCCCCTCCCCATGAGGGAGGGCGGGAGCCTAAGACCTGGGGTTCTCCACCCCTGCTCTGTGTCCTGTCTTCGCAGTCCTGGCGTGTGCCCTTTCCCTGTGATAAACCTCAGCCATGAGGGCACTGGGAGCGAGCGCTTCCACAGACCCATGGTAGATCGTGGGCGGGCTCTTGGGGTCCCTGACGTGTGAACGCAGGAAGTGCCTCACCCCCTCAACTGCCCCACCTAACCTTTCCAGGCCAAACACTGCCCAGGCCCCACTCCCTGACATATTTTTCTGCATCTGCTGTGTCTTCTGCCTGCAAGGCTCTACTTTCACTTGGCAGGGGAAAAACTATTATTAATCATTCAAAACTCAAGAGCAACTGTGAAGCTTTTCACGACCCTCCCCTGCCCACAATGCTGAGTTAGACACTCCCTTGTGCTGCCAGTGAGCCGCCCAGGCCCTGTGCATTGTGCTGGGAACACTAAAATGAATAAGGGCTCCCCACCCTTAGGGAGTCAGTGTAGGTGGGCGAGAGACCCCTAAACTGATATCCTTATGAAGAGCAGTAATAAAGGCTATCGGGTGACTGGTTGACTGGAGAGATGTCCAGGAGCGCAGGGCACCTCCAATGAAGGAAAATAAAACATGTCCCGCCTGCCAAAGCAGACATTGAAAAGACTCACCTTCTGGGTGGTGATCCTCCACTGTGATAATCCGGCCACCTGTGCATTTTGCACTGGAGATGATGGTGACAGCATCCAGGGGTTTAACAGTAAATAGGTCGATGACACGAATAGAAATACCTGGAGAACAGCAATAACCAGCTTGGCAAATAAAACAGACTAAAAATAAAAAGACCAACTGGGGCCCAGGAGGCAGCCCAAACCCTCCTACCTCTCCCCAGCTGGAACTTCAACACTTAGCAACAACCAACTGACCTTCCTGGGAAAGATTCTCAGCAGCCGCTAAGATTTCATGCAGAGTAACTCCAGCTCCAATGACTGTGACCTTGTCGTCGACACTCTGGCGGACGACCTGGTATTGCACATGCAAAATAAAAGTGCTGTGGTTACTACGCACAGGTTGCATCTCAAAGTAGAGGGCACTCTGCTACACTGCTCTTCCCCGATCCTACCAACTTCAATTCAGCCCTAATAACGCACTATAAAAAAGGCTGGGTCAGCACACTGGCAGACAAAGACACACTTTCTGATAAGTCCCACTT
The DNA here is from genome assembly GCF_000151845.1 of Pteropus vampyrus. Taxonomy (NCBI): domain Eukaryota; kingdom Metazoa; phylum Chordata; class Mammalia; order Chiroptera; family Pteropodidae; genus Pteropus; species Pteropus vampyrus. The sequence continues at coordinate 831,082 of NW_011889056.1, read as the reverse complement.
CATGTTTGTTTTACAAATTCATCTACCTTTCCTCTTATGGTTTTCGGTGCCAAATTACTAAGTTCTTATAAAACACATCTACAAAATGACCCTTTAACGAAGAAAGTGGATTTCAAAGTGGGCCATGAAAGGCAGAGGGCCAGAGTGAGTTGTAGGCCCAAGCACCCCAGAAGGCTGACTCATACCCACCGAGGGGTCTGGGGAGGCACCATCCCTGGACTGCTTGGACATCTTCCTAGAGTGTACACACAGTTTGGACTCCACTGATAAACATGTCAACAGGGACCGTCTGGGGGCCTTTGCAACATGCTCTGTGCCAAGCATCACGCACGCCTGAGTGCCCCATAAGATCTGGGTGTGAGTGGGCCAATTCTGCTGCCAAGGGACGTGAACCTCACAGCAAGAACTCGCCCAATGCTGAGACCAGCAGCCAGGCCCATCTGATGACAAAGCCCACATTTTCAACCCCTTGCTGTTCCATAAGCAAAGACGAGGGCCCTGGCCTTTCTCAGAGTTTGGTTTCTTCCAAAGCCCCCCAACCAAAGGCATCTGGAATAAACCATTTCAGCCCTCTATGCAGGTTTCCCTACAGCTGACGGTATGGATGTTCAGGGCTTCTAAGCCACCCTATTCTCTGAGAATGTCATCTTTTCATATATACATACATATAAACACGTATGTGTGCACACCACACACACACAGTCCTATGTCCCCTTTGCAAAACTTAACCCTTGAGTTATCAATGACATGCATATTATCACACACATTTTAACTCATATACTTTACCATCAGGAAATTTACTTCATTTTGTCAGGGCAGGGCAAGTACTAGGGGTGGGGGATGGGAGAGATATAAGAAAGCTCTGAAAGCCATATGACTAGTATCAAGAACTCCCCACCACACACACTCCGGAAGCAAACATACAGCCTTGGGTTGAAATGTGAGAGTAGAGAGAACAAAACCTATAGTTAACACGACAGTGAATGCTGCAGCTCTTCCATTCAGTGCTGGCCAGCTACCTAGTGGCAGGCCATGGACTGTTCTGGATATACCTACTTTATTACGGCACTGAAACCATTCAGTGCTCGGACAATCATTCTGGAGCAGCCTAGCCCTTAGCAATCAAGTCAAATGTCACCTGTTGCTCCTTCAAGAGTGGCTATCAGCCTTTCGCACATTTAGGAGTATTAATGACATTCTAAAAGGCTTATAAAAGGAGAGCACAACACTTTCCTATGCAGTATCATCTTAACTGTGTACAATATACACAGATGCCTAGAAAAAAGCAAAAGCAAGAAAATATATTTAAACGCCAGCAAGCTCTGCTCTCTAGGCGGTGGGTACTTATTTTCTACGCAGACTGCTGGCTTTCCACAGGAACAGCCCTGAGCAGGAGGCAGAGGCCAGGATGCTGCCCGGGCTTGAACGCTGGTCTTGCTGTTCACTGAACCCTGGGCAAGCTACTCACCTTCTCTGCCCCTCATCTACAAACAGAGCTGCTCACAGTTCATGCTTCTAGGGCTTTTGTGAGAACACAGGAGACAGGAAATGCCCAGAGATGCCAGCTGTTATCAGTAGGCCTGTAGGTAAGGCCAAATCCAATGTGCGAAAACCATCTGGGGCCATGCAATGGCCAGCAGCAAAATGGTTCATGTTCCCTTTTATTCCTGGCCTTGAATATGGCAAAACCTGAACCTTAACAGATTATTCCTTTGAAATGGGTCCTATTGTTTGTTTAGCTTGAGACTGTAGTAAGTTAACTCAAATATCTTCATGTCGTTACTGCTTTATCTCTGAGAATTCAACAAAGACAGACTCTACTCAGAAAGGAGAAATGTTCAGTTCAGCCTCATATTGGCAGGACATTCCTTCCTGAGGAAAAGCAGGGAAAGGTTACGATAGACTTTTTTCAAGACTAGAACAAGGAAAGAACGAAGCTTTGTGGGGATACCTAGTGCTGGCTTTAGAACATCTCTCTGCACATGAAACGACACTAGAAGACACTGCAGCATTTCAGGTCTTACCTTGGCCTGTCCAATCCTAAAGTTTTCTCGTGGGTTGTAAATAACGGCAGTTTCTGGACGGCTGGTCCGAATGTAGCACACCCCCTAGGGTATAAAGAAAAGAAGAGCTACAGTTTAGACATCAAGCTCAATTTGCATCTAATAAGCCTTTAGAAATGGGGGAGAAGGGAGGACTGAACAGTTATTTTTACTAAAAACAAAGTGCACATTTTGGAGCAAGGGACCAGCACCTACAAGCACTGGCAAACAGGTCAGGTGTCACCTGATCCAGTTACTACTAAGCCAGGCGAAAGCCTATGCAGCACCTTGGCGGACGCCCTCAGTGACAAATTTTCCATGCTGTCATGTTCACCAATTTAGAAAAGCTTTCTCAAATACACAGTGACCTGTTCTGTCTCCATTGAACAGGATTCCAGGGCGGGAGCACCAGCTCATGTTGACCAGAAAGCCCAGAACGCGATGTTAAAGAATTACTTTTTCCTACGGTAGCTTGTAATGCTTCAACCTTAGAAATACCTTAAACACCAGAATATAAAATGACTCAGTATTTTCCCAATGAGATGTAAATAATTTTTATCAACTTGAATACGTAAGCAGAAGTATAAATGAATACTGTCTAAAGTATTTGTTCATTTACATACATTAAATCATGCATTATAAACTAGCATATTAACTTAGTAACATCTTCTGTTCGTTCCTTCCCACGTTAGGAACCAATTCTATTCTGTGTTTTTACTGAAGTAAAATTTACCCAAGTGGAATGTTTCATGAATTCTAACAAAGGTATACACCACGTAACCATCACCAAAGCCTAGATATCATTCATCTGCCAAGAAGGTCCCCTTGTGCCTCTCTTGTCACTCTTCCCACCCCAGCAGCAATCTCTATTCTGATTTGCCATCACAGCTTTGTTTTGCCTCTTCTGCACTTCCTAGAAATGGAATCCTCCAGCACGTGAGATCACTCTGTGTATGATATTCAGGCATAAAGCAATTTCCAGGATATAGTAACAAGCAAGTATACAACAACACACTGTCAGCACGCTTAGGTTTTTTCAAAGGTCAGAGAAGCAGGTCCCTACCGTGTTGCAAATGTTTAGAATGGAATTTGTGACCCACCCTGTGCCCAGGGTGGCCTGTGTAGGGGGCATGGGCAGGCGCAGGGCTGGGTGGTGAAGGGAGTCTGGTGACCGACAGAATGGTTGCAAAGGCGAAGACTGCATACCTAGCTGCCCCTGCCCATTTCTGGGCAGGAATTAGTCTGTGGTCACCTGATGCCCTCGCCTGAGACTTCAGGAGGGGCAAGCGAGGCAGAAGCCACACTCTTGCCCTTCTGTGCTGTTTCTGAAGGTGGAGCTGCGCTGGAGACCCTGGGGTTTATCTGTAGTGGAGACACACTGGCCACTCTTCAGCTTTCTGGGTGCCACGAGGCAGTGGCGGCACAGGGTGCATCTGAGGCTGGCACTTGATGCTCACTTCTGGGCACTCTTGCAGCCCTGCCAAAGGGTCTCTGCCTTAGAGCCCCAGAGTGCTCCCTGTTCTCCCCAAGTTCTCCTCACTCCAGGCCATCGGATGGGGCTTCAGTGTCCCTCTCACCCTTTGTCTTTGAATGTGTTCATGTTCAACGGGATGCATCACCTTTTTTGGGTAATGATTCTATTTTTAAAAGGAATCCCATAACCAAATTTTCTATAATGAATAATGTGACCTTTATGCTGAGAGAAAGATGGGAAAACTTCAACCATCAGTATCAAACTCGTAGCAGAGCTCAGAAGCATTTTCTGTCTGAATCAGTGTCCCCTTAAAAATACCTTGGTATTAGCTGCCAGGAACACAGCATACTCGGTCGAGACGGCATCACTTGGATAGAAAACGGTGCAGTTGGGAATTGCTCGGAACATGGCCAGATCCTCCAAGGCCATCTGGGAGGGGCTGTCTTCACCTGAGAAAACAAAGCAGTGGCCCAACGAAAACATGAGGAAGACCAAGCTAGGCCCCAGCCCTCTGCTGGATAAATAACAGCTCTTACTGCGACAGAAGGGGCACAAAACTTCTGTAGCAGAGCTCTATAAAACTGTCCAATGCTTACGTCGATACGATGCCTTATGATGACCTGTCACACATCCATCTCCCTTGAGACAGCACTAGGACACTCCAGTTTCAGCTCCTAATTGACCTACCAGATCAACAAACCAGCAGTCTCTTCTTGGACCTGACCTTCGCCAACCTCTGGTGCTTGGTCACTGGGCACTGCTGTCCAAGATGACTTGATGCTCTTCTCCTTGAGCACCAGTGGCTGACTGGGCCCCACCAAGTTTCTGCCTCTGTCTTCATTAGGAGGGTCCCTTCAGTCTCTGTCCTTCCTTCCCTGCTCTATTATCTTCTCCATCAAGAGACTGAGGTTTGTAGATTGAAGAGATCTTACTCACTTCTCAAGGCCTTCAAAGTAGCTAAGCATAACAAACCTTGGGAGTACCTTTGGGAAGCTGCTGTAACTAAGGGAGCCTTAGTATGTGTTTGGGAAGAGTTTCTGGCCAGAAATGCTGTGGAAAGAGAAAGCCCGATGTACACCAGGGGGCCTACCTCCTCCATCTAGGAAGGGGGCTATCACTGTGTATACTGCCTTGCCTGGGACAACTATCTACACTAAGAACTCCCAGTTCCTCTGAGTTGGACCTAGAACCACTTCTTCACTTCGCTGACTTATTTTGAAACTTTCCCTGTACTCAGCCCCAGGTGAAGACTCCTGCCAAGGCCCTTCCCTCTCTTCACACGGCTCTCTCCGCCTGTGTCTGGCCTATCCAGACTTCTTAGCCAGTCTAGTTCCCCCAGGGAGTTTCAGAGATGACTACCAAACGTGCACTTCCAGCCAGCCCTCCCTACCTATCCAGCATTCTAGCAGCCATTTAAGCTATCACATCTACCTAGGGCTCCTACCCCACAACAGGCACATCAGGTACCTTTTCGGACTCCCCCACCTGTCAGCAATGTGACTTCTTTCTTCAGACTTTCTCAGATTCACTCTTATTTTCTATCCACTGCTAATGCACACCATATTTCAACCCTCTTCTGGCTTCCCTGTGCCCACTGTTTCCGCCCAGCTCTTCCTGCCAGGTTAACACCTAGAGAGCTGTGTCTTTCCTCAGCCTCGCTCCCTGGCCACAGGATTCTCAAGGCTTCCCATCCCACCCAACTGCACCGCTCCACCCAGGCAGATCCCTGGCAGGCTGTGCTCTTCACTTCCCTGCGCCCATTCTGCTTATCCCCATTTAGACTAAAGCAACTACACGAAGAGCAGAAAGGGATGCTCTAATGCCGGGTGGCCCTATTCATACTCAGTACGTGGCTAGACACGTTAAGAAGTACTCAGGACAGACCACTGTTTCTCGATGACTACAAGAGTGAGCATTTTACTGTAACATCAAAAGATCTGCTCAAATGCTACCTATAGTATCTGAAACTTTTAAAACATAATATGGCTTAAAAAAACTTTTAAAACATAATATGGCTTAAAAAAAGTTACAAATGATCAAATGTTATGAAACTCAAAGTACATTGGCAATTCAACTGCTCACATAATCTTTATAAAGTAGAAAGGCTATCAATATGATGGCACTGAAAACTCATACCAATGGATACCCCGCCGTGGGACCCAATAAGGTTGATGCTGGCTTGAAACATGGCTCCCATCCGGATCTGATCAAACGCTCGGGTCAAAAAGGCAGCAAAGGTGCTAGCGAAAGCAATGGTCCGACCACGGTCGGTGCATCCCAGGGCCACGCTCACCTGGAACGCCAAGAAGGTGAATCAGAACATCCCTGTACCCCGGCCCTATCACCCCTAACAGCCTCCCTTTCCCGCTTCCAAGAATAGTGTGTGGCTCCCGGGATAATTCTTGCTCAGCACCATCCCCAAAAGCATGTATCCAGGGAACGTTCCTTCCAGCAGTCCTGGAAACCACCCCTCAGACCCTGGCTGGCTACTCTCTACCTGTTTCCCTGAAGACTTTTTTCCTTCCGGTTCCTTGGCTTTTATAAATGGAAAGAAAGACTGTAAGGTGGGCTGGGTCTTCTATGTCCAGTGGGCCACTGTTAATCAGTGAAAAGACCCAAGAGGGGGGCCCACAGCACACGCACCATGTTTTGCTCAGCAATAAAACACTCGATGAAACGCTCAGGGTGCTCCTTCTTGAATATCTCAGAGAAGGTGGCGATCTTGCTGTCGCTGTCCAGCACAACAACTCTATCATTTGCATGGCCCAGCTTAGCCAGAGCCAAACCGCATGCTCTGCGAGTAGCTACCTGCAAGAGTCACACAGTAGAATTTCTTAGAATGGATTTAGGTAATATTTTGTAGAATTGCATATTATCTTTTAAATTATTTTTTATTTTCCAATTACATTTGACATTTAATACCACTTTAGTTTCGGGTGTGCAGCACAGTGGTTAGGCATTTACATAATTTATGAAGTGATCCTCCCCAGAATAAGTCTTATACCCACCTGGCACTATAATAACTATAGCTATCACATTACTGACTATATTTGTTCCCTATGCTGTACTTCATATCCCGTGACTATTTTGTAACTACCAATCTGTACTTCTTAATCCCTTCACCATTTTTACCCAGTTCCCCATCTGGAAACCACCAATTTATTCTCTGTATCTATAAGTTTGCTTGTTCTTTAGATTCCACATATACGTGAAATCATGTGGTATTCATCTTTCTCCGTCTAAATTATGTCACTTAGCATAATACCCTCTAGGTTCATCCATGTTGCTGCAGCTGGCAAGATTTCATTTTTTATGGCTTACTAATATTCCATTGTATATATGTACCACGCCTTCATCCAATCATTCACTGATGGACGCCCACGTTGCCTCCATGCCTTAATGATTGCAAATGTTACAGTGAACATAGGAGTGCACATATCTTTTCGAATTAGCGTTTTGGGTTTCTTCAGATAAATACTCAGAAGTGGAATTGCTGACTCATAAGGCGGGTTCTATTTTTAATTTTTTGAGGAAGCTCCAGGCTGTTTTCCATAAGTGGCTGTACCAATCTGCAATCCCACCAACAATGCACGAGGATTAATTGTCATCTCTCCTAATGAATAAAAAAAATTTCTGACTCACTAATAATCTCCTTTAGGGTCATAAAAATGGATTGGCTAGCCAATCTTAAATCTATACTTGGCTCACCGAATAGCAATTTCTCAAAAATAAATTTATTCTTCTGTACTATTCATATAGTTGATTAAAAAATTTAAATTTCCCAAAATGCAAATACCTCTGTGACTTTTCAGCTATAAAACTGTTAATGTTGAAAAAAATAAAATGTGGAACTTGAGAATCCTAATACCGATAAAAAAGAATTCTATTAGGACAGTTTGAGATTGGACTGAATTTATGAATTTAGGGGAGAACCAAATCTTTACAATATTTTTTCTATTAAGAACAAGTTTTTTCTTGTCCTCAGAATCTTAAACACAGAATTACCATGTAACCCAGAAATTCCACTCCTAGTTATATACCTAGGAGAAAAATACGTTTATATAAAACTTGTATACAAATGTTCATTGCAGCACGATTTACCATACCCAAAAAGTAGAAAGAACCCAAATATCCATCAATAGATGAACAAAATGTGTGGTATACCCATAAAATGGAGTATCTGTACATGCCACATGGTAAATCTCGACAACATTGTGCTAAGTGAAATAAGACAGACATGAAAGTTCACACGTTATATAATTCCATTTATATGAAATGTCCGGAATAGGCAAATCCAGAGACAGAAAGTAGATTAGTGGTTACTAGGGGATGGGTAAGAACAGAGAGTAACTACTACTGAGTAAGGGGTTTCTTACTGGGGTGATGAAAACGTTGTAAGATTGAGTGTGGTGATGGCTGCACAATTCTGTCAAGATGCTAAAAACTATTGAACTGTACACTTCGTAAATGGGTGCATTGTATAGTGAGTTATATAGCTCAATAAAGCCGCCATAAAAACAACAAAGTTTGACCCTTCAGTTATTTGTCATTCATCCACCCCAAAATATTTTTTAAATTAAGCAATTCATATAAACAGTACAAAATTCAAGTTATAAAAGGATATCAAGTGAAAAGGCCTCCTTCACCTCACTCTCCTGTCCCCCCAGCCACCCAGTTCCCACCCCAGAGGTAAGAGGAAATGACAGGTCCACGCAGCAACCTTTCAGGAATGGTCTACACAGAAATACTGGGTGAGCATGTTGTATGTACAAGGCAGGGGAGCTTCTTTTAGTGCTATAATTTTAAAAGCATCTTAATATGTAGATCTCATATAAATTCTTTGTTTTTTAAAGTTTTATTGCCATTATTAATGAGATCATCTTTCCATTTTGTTAATATAAGAAAGGAATTAATCCTTGTAGATCAGTTTTGCTACAAGCTCTCTTATTGGACTCTTCTTACTTCTAACCATTTCTGGTTGATTCTCTTCAGTTTTCCAGATTTACAATTCTATCACCTGCAAATGCTGATAGGCTTGCCTGCTTCTTGGCAGGACTCAGTTTTTTAGACTGTTATTTAACTGCATTGGCTGGCACTTCCAGAGTGGGGCTTAATCTCTGCCAGGTTAATGAGATATTTTTACATTAGGTATAAATAGGGTTCCAGATTTAAGATACCTAGATTGTCCTACTTTGTTTTAGTAAGAGGTTACTTAAAAAAAAACAGGAATGAATTTTATGAACTGCTTTTGTTTCCATGTATCAAAATTCCCCCTCCCAATTACAGATGAATCATGCACATTACTAATTTGAACTTCACTACTTTGTATATTTCTTTTAATATACTAATGAAGTTAAGATTAGTATTTTTCTATGGCTGTTTATCTACTTAAGTGTTTTTTTTTTTATCTTTTAAACTCAATTCTGGTATTTTATGTATTCTTAAAATGGTCCATTTTTTACAGGTTTTCATATCGATTACTAGAATTGAATAGTTTTCTCATAATTTTCTGAATGTTCTCTACATCTGATTATCTCTTCTTATAATTTTATACATATATATAAACTTTTTAAGTAAACTAGCTAATGACTTGTCTACTATATTAGTAATTCAGCGAGCCAACTTTTATTTCCTATTCATAAAATATGTCTTTCAAAAAATGAAAAGTTCCCATAATTTCACCTTTCACACAGAAATATCACTTTAATTTGCTGTTATTTCTCCAAATATCCTTTTTAATGCCTTTTAATATATGATGCCCCCTTTTAAGATTTTCCACATGAAAATAGAATTATACTCTACACTGCTCTGCAACTTCAAAAACGTTTAATAATAATTTGGAAAATAAGTAATTTGGGCATGCCCTTAGCTTTTTCTTTTTGCTGGGTCATTTCCAATTTTGCACAGGTATTTCTGTAGGATAAATTTCTGAGCTGCACTGCTACTTTTGAGGCTGTGAACAGATGAAGCATTAACACATATTGCCAAATCACCCTTCATTAATGTGCACTTCTTCCTTATTAACTTTCTTCCGCTTTTTGTTTTCTCATTTCTTAAGTAGTCAATTCATTTTTAACCTGTATCACAATTTTAATCCACATTACCTGCCTGAGGAAACAAAAGCAACACTCAGAACGTCCCCTAATAAATAAGGAAAATAACGGAGGGCCAGAAAATATTTCCTTCCTCCTAGGATTGCCACCTCGTTTCTTTATATCCAGAAGACCATGCCTATTTTGGGTGTGTTGTAATTAATAATATACCAGAAGGCAGGCTATAAAAAATGATAAAAAAAATGAAAAGGCTTTATGTTCAAGATTTCATGCCTAATTTGTTCCCTTTCTGAAAAACTGGTCTTTGATGAATTGGCCCACTTCCTTGAGTAATCCAGGGAATAAGTTCAAAAGATTGGCTTAGCCAGGTCCCCATCCTTAGAGCAGACATAGAATTGTTTTATGCACAGTAGACTGCAGAACTGCAAACTGAATTTTGGAAGCAAGCAAAAGCTACACAGCACTGAGTGCTAATAAGTAGCAATTGACTAATAAGAAAACTCAGACCTAAGTTTGAAATCAAATGATAAACATTAGAGATAGTAAAAGAAAAGGTAAACCCATTTTTTGAATTTTTATATGAGTTTATCTGAGCCAAAACTGAGGACATATGCTAGAGAGCAATATCTCAAATGCTCCCAAAGTAAACCCATTTTTATTGCTTATAACCATTAGTTAAATGTCATGCCATCTAATAATTGGTTTATCTGTGGAGATCAGATCAGAGTAAATGAAGAGTCCTGTGGATTTAGGAAGAAAAGCAAAGAACAAAGCTGTTTGCCTACCCTGTCACCGACTTCGTAAGCTGGTGGAGAGGCCATCTCTATGTCCGTGATGTTGATCTGAGGTGAGTCTTCAATAGGGGGTTTTGGTTCGAGACTCCTGGTGGTCTGTATCTGGCTCTCAATCAGTTTGATAATTGCATCTGCTCTTTCTTTTGGCATTGGCTTTCCATGCCAACTTTCTGCATCTTCGACACCTGCAATCAAAGAAATTAAAGACGTTTGACCATAAATATTTAATGAGCGCCTATCAGGTCATTCGAAAGACATCCTGATGGAAAAGATGTCAGCTAAGGACTCAGAGGGAGCCTGAAATGGAATTGCACTCCCAGAGAAAAGCCTGGACAAAGGCCCACTGGCTCATGTGCTGGTGAATAGAGGGAGATGAGGCGGAAGAGAAAGGCAGGGCAGACCATGTAGGATCCCATGGGTATAAGGAGTTTTATCCAAAGCAAAATGGGAAACCACTGAAGGGTTGGGGTGGGGGACGTGACTGATCAGTTCCCTGTTGTAAAAAGATCACCGCAGTAGCCCTGTGGGTACTGGCTTGTGGAGAGTGCAGTTAGAGATGGCAGGAGTCTGGGTGGGAGAAATGGAGAGCATTGAACAGATCTGAGATATACTTTAGAGGCAGAATCAGTTAGAACTGATAATGGACTCGGTACACGTATAGGAGGCATAAAAGGGAGAGGCAAGGATGATTTTCAGGTTTCTGCCAGGAGGAAATGGGTCAAGGGCTCATTTCCTGAACTGGGGAGTACCAGGGTAAAACTATTTTGGGGAGGAGTCACAAAAGTTTTATTCTAAAATGTCGACATTAATAACACAACAGGAATCACATCTCTTGTGTCAGCTTTGAAATCTGCAAGTTAAGACTTTCAAAACCCCCTCCTTCCCCAGGCCCTCAGTTCCCCAGCTACCTTTCCTGCAGGTACTGCTTTACTAGTTGCCTGCATGTTCTCCCTAATAATGTAGGCATAAGCAAGTGTGTGTGTGTGTATACACCCTTATTTCCTATCTGCTCCTACACGTAGCAGCACTTTCTTACTCTGCACTCCCGTGGAAATTATTTCCTGCCAGTCCTCTAACTGATGGACTATCCCCCTAGCCACCACTACCATGCAGGCAGAAAACCACTGCTCACTTGCTGGGGGTCTGAGCTTCCCCCTGACTGTAACCAGACATTCTATCTATCAAAGCCAAGGAGAGAAACAGCCTCCAGCACATATTTCAGGCATGGTCACTGTGCACTGAGTCTGTCTGCCCAGCCAGCCTGAGTCTCCCTCTGCCTTGTCTTTTGTGCAAGGCAAATGTTTTTAATAACCCCAGGCGGGAAAAAAAACAAAACACTTGTTTACTTGGAGTGCCCCGGCCCTTGAAAGTCTTGGCAACTATAGCTGTGGGCTTGTTCTTCACTTGAGTGGCTTGCCAGAACACTTGACACAGTGCCTCTACATCACGGCCATCCACCACGTAAGTATTCCACCTGCCAACCAGGAAGGAGACCCAGTTATAAGACGAAGAGGAGATGGGGCAGAAATTGATGACATAAAATAGGACATAGTTACCCAAAGGCTTCACAGCGCTTCTGATAGACGTCTATGCAGTGCTCAAGGGGCAAGACGCCACTGTGGCCTACGCGGTTCACATCGAAGATGGCCACAAGGTTGTCCAGATTGTAGTGGGAAGCGAAGGCCAACGCTTCCCAGACGGAGCCTTCTGAAGACTCACCATCTCCCACGAGGCAGTACACCCGGTAGCTGGGGCAAGCCAAGACAAGGTTAGTACCCCTCATGGGGCTCTTTGGAGCCACTTGAGCAAATATGTTTCATGGAGAGAAACAAAGGAACAGACTGATGTGGCTGCTTGAGAGCATCAGGTTCCTAAGACCGTTTTCCTCACCCTGTCCAAACTCAACATTGAGGAAACACAGCTTTTAAAGTGTGTTTAAAAAAAAGACCCCCCCCCCCCAAAAAAGGCTAAAGGAGCTCATCACCACCGAACCAGTATTACAAGAAATGTTAAAGGGACTTTTTGAAGAAGCAACAGCAGCAAAAATATGAATAAGAAAAAAGCAATAACTACAATAATTACTTTAAATATAAATGGATTACGTGCTCCAATTAAAAGACATAGGTGTCTGAATGGAGAAGGAAAAAATCTTAAAAAAAAACCCTATATGCTGTCTACAAGAGACTCACTTTAGATGAGACACACACAGACCAAAGGTAAATGGATGGAAAAAGATATTTCATGCAAATGAAAACAAACAAAAAAGCTGGGATAACAATACATATCAGACAAAATACTTTAAAACAAAGGCTATAAGAAACAAAGAAGGATCCAGCAATTCCACTTCTGGGTATTTATCCGAAAAAACCCAAAACCCTAATTTGAAAAAACATATGCATCCCTATTGTTTGCTGTAGCATTATTTACAATAGCCAAAATATGGAGGCAACCTGGGTGTCATCAATGACTAAATGAATAAAGAAGAGCTGGTACATATATACAATGGAATATTACTCAGCCATAAAAAGGAATGAAGTCTTGCCATCTGCAACAACATGGATGGATCTAGAGAATATTGTTAAGAGAAATAAGTCAGACAAAGATAAGTATCATACGATTTCACTTATATGTGGAATCCAAAAAAACAAATGAATAAAACAGAAACAGACTCATAAAGAGAACAAACTGATGGTTGCCAGATGGGAGGGGGTTTGGGAGGTTGAATCAAAAAGGGGAAGAGATTAAGTACAAATTGGTACTTAGAAAACAGTCGCAGGGATGGAGAGTACAGCATAGGGAATCTAGTCAATACTGTATTAACTATGTATGGTATCTAATGGGTACTGGACTTACCAGAGTGATCACTTAGTAAGTTACAGAGAAGTTTAATCACTATGTTATACATCTGAAACTAATACAATATTGTATGTCAATTGTGATTGAAAAATAATTTTAAAAAACCTTGGGTCTCATAAGATGGGCTCCACCTTTCACTAGTTTTCTCATCCCATCTGTAAAGGCTATGCCACTTCTCTGGGTTCAACAAACAAGAGGTGATAGGGAGAAAGCAGCTCCCTTAAACACCCAAACATTTACATCATATACAGTTTCTTGGTAAGCTCCATTTTAAGCACTGCCACCTACTTCTGATCTTACAAATTTACAATAATCATAACAATCAAAACATTCTACCTCAAGAGCATTATGTTGTTGTAAATAGTTAATTCCTCCGCAGCAGAAACATGACACACACCAATAAAACAATGCAGACCCCACAAAAATGCTGTAAGTGAAGTTTAAAAAAGTGATTAACTGCAGGATAGGGACTAATAGAGGCAATAACGAGCAGTAAAAAATGTTAACTGACTTACGGGAAATGGAGTGAGGCAGCTGCCTTAGTGGAGGAAGCACGAATTGCCTCCAGAGAGGCCACCTAGGCTCAAACTGGGGACTGAAGGGCTCTGGACTCAGGCACACCAGGGTAGTCACGGGAGTAGAAGATGCACACTACCATGACGAACCCTGCCCTCGTCCTGTCACCTGCCCCCACCTTGCTCCCCTATCACCATCAGCTGGGCACATGCCCCTGCAAGAAAGGCACTGATCTACCTGTCTTCAGAAAGGTGGAACCACCCCAGAGAAAAAGACCTTTGATTAACATTTAGGGGTCCTTAATGCAAAGGCAAATATGCCACCTGCTCATTCTGTAGTAAAGCTCAGTAAGAGATGGAAAACAGAAAGACGTCTCTCTCAGGAAAGACTAGAGTCTTGATGAACTGGTTTTCATACTGCAGGCAGCACTTTGAACCCAACCAGAGACACTTAGAACCCCACCAGAGATGCTAGAACAGTTTCCAGAAGTGCAATTTCTTTACTGTGTGAACGCTTGGTAACCTGAACTTTCAAAACAATCACTGTCTTCCCAAACTAATGAGCTATAAATGAAGCCAAAGTGCCTGGGGAGTAGGGTGGGAACAGTTAAGTGGTTTCTGGGGATGTGCCTTACCTGGCCCTGTCAAAGTACTTGCCAGTATACGCCATTCCACATGCAGCCCCGAGTCCTTGTCCAAGCCATCCGGTTGCCACATCAACAAATGACAGTCTCTGTAAGAGAAAGGACCAAATGAACCTAGGTGCATCTGTAGAACATGGGTATCAGGAAGTTGAGTGTCAGGCCAACTTCTGGCACCAAGCATAGGCAGCTCCTCAGAGTGGCCCCTCCTCCCATCCTGTGGAGTGACTTCCTCTTCATTACACTCAGATCAACATCACAGACAGGGGAGCCATAGGTAATAAATGCAATGTTGCAAGGGTGACTGGAGCTTTGGGAACGTAGAGATTTTCCTCCACATGGCAGCCTAAACAGAGCACAAGAGCAAAGCAAAAAACCTAAGCATGCGCCTTGCCATCCATCAACACACAAACCAAATGTTCATCTTTTTGGAGAATACAGGATCTTAAGATACACTGAACTTATTCATCACTTCCACTGCCACCATCTTGGTCTGGCCACAAACATGTCTCCCTTCCATCACTGCAGTGGCCTCCCTGCTCCTCCATAGCCATTCTCAGCATAGCTACCAGGGGGAGCCTGTTAAAACCTAAGTCCACTCATAGCTCTCTACCTAGAACTGTCCAAGGTCTCATCACCTTGTGCCAAGTAGAGCCCAAGTTCTCACACCGACCTGTCCACGCTGGCCTCCATCACCTTTTATCCTCCCAACCCCACCACTCTGGGTGCACTGGCCTCCTTGCTGCCCCTTGAATGCACTGGGTACAGACCTACCTCAGGGCCTTAGCACTTGCGGCTTTCTCTTTCCCAAGTACTCAGTGCTTGTGCCTAAATAGGTACACAACTCATTTCCTCACCCCTTCCAAATCTCTGCTTGAATGTCAGCATCAAGGCCTTCCTGGACCATCTCTTTCAATTACTACCCCCTACCCTTCTACTTCTCTTGGATCCAGGATACTCAGCCTCATCTGAAATGCTAGCTATCTATTAACAGGTTTCTTGTCTGTCCCCTTCTCCATTCAAGCAGAGATTGGTGTGTGCTGTCACTACCATAGATGAGTACTTGTCAGTCTCAGGTTCCTCTCCTTTCCTTCTCCACCTAATTCCTCTGCTCCTCCCAGGGCTCTTGACCTTCCCGTTCTCCACAGCTTTGGGCCCCCAGACTCCCCCTCCATTTTGCATCTCCCCCACATACCTATCCCACTCAAGTCTCTAATGACACCTTTAGCTCCATCCTCCTCCCTATGGCTCCTACCTTACTCCTGGAACAAATTCTGGCTCCCAGTTGCCTTGCATGCCCTTGGACTGTCTGGGCACTCAGACCAACTTTGCTTCTCCCTGGCTTTAAAGTGAGGCAAGTGAAATCACCTCCTCAAAGCTTCACTCAGGCATCAGGAGGCTGTAGAATTGAGAAGACTGGTGGGGGCACAAGCATGATGCTGGCATGGCGGAAGTGTTCCTACATGGGTTCCTTTCTCTTCTCCAAGAACCCTTATGCTATGGAGGGAGACACTCACAATTGAAAGTGGCCAAAAGCTAGAATAAAGATGTGTACGACGTGCTACATGCACCTAGAAAAGAAAGATTTCTTTTTCACGTTGTCATCTTTGTTCCAGCACAAAGAACACTTCGAAAACAAGCTTACAGAAAAGTCTTCTGGTTACTTTGCAGGCCACCTTGGCTGGAGAAAACAAATGTACTGATAAACACACATGTCTGGGGGTGGTGTGGGGGCATTGCAAACCCCCCTCCCCAGCCTTCAGCATCGTGAGGGCTCTAAGGGAAACCAAGCACCTTACAATGACACTGCCAGACTTCAAAAGTTAGCCCTCTAATGAAGTTGTCTGCGTTAGACACTCGTGTCCTGGGAACACTGATCATGTGAACCCTGGGCTCCTCTACCTGTAGTGGGTCCATTTACACCATTCCCAGCCAGAGCCAAAGTGGACCACATTCTTGTGTTTTCTCTTTTCTTCCAATTTTAACTGCTGCTTAAATCTGATGAACACAAATTCTGGCAGCTGAAACAGTGCCCAGCCTGCTACTGCACACCAGAAAGCACCTTTATTCCTCTAAGGCCAATTATTCCAAACATCTGATGGGCTAGCAGTGGTAATGGAGTAGTCTAAGCACCTTTCCTTTTTCTAAAGTGGAGACCTGAACACTCATACTGTCTCTGTACACCCCTATTTGTTTGATGTTTATTTTCAAGGAAGTTCTAGTTTGTAGAGAAGCTGGAAGAAGAGTACGATGGAGTCCCATGTGCTCTTCACCTAGATTCACCAACTGTTACTAATGAACCACTTTTGCTTCATCTCTTTCTACACATTTTACTTATCTTTCACCAAACCTTGTTCGAGATTACGTTTCAGATACCAAGATGAGTCATAACTACAACCCCAGATACTTTGGCCTGATCCCTATTCTGACTTTGTCTTTAAACTACTTCCTGCTGCCCACATCTGAGGTTTCTGTTTTTACCTGGTGCTCTATAAACTGAGTTTTGAATGATTTGATAAAGACGCAGCAAACTTTCGGATAACATTAAAAGAACTCCAGCCTTCTAGATTGACCTTGCTTTTAACACCCCTTTTCTTTCCTGTCCCTCAATGTCATGAGGTACCTGGCACTATACCTAGTCTAATGAGAAAGTCCCCCATTGGTGTTAAGTCATAGCTGCAGAAATGGAAGAGAAAGATGACGGACAGGGGTGGAATGTCCCTCCAAATTCAATCAATTTTCTTTGAGCTTAGCAAGTTGGATCTGCTGATGTTGCCCACCTCTGTCCAGGTGGCAGAGGATGGGGACATCATGACTCTGCCTGGGGGGCTTTAGTGCTAGCTGATGTGAGGAGGGGCACCATCAAAGGAAAGGAAGGGCAGCCAGTTGCCACAAGTCATCCTTCCCACCACGCAGTCCTCACTAGAACGCCCTTTAGACCTTTATAGAGTGTGATGGTCTGAATGTTTGTGCCCTCCCTCCCAAATCCATGTTGAAAATTTAATGCCCAAGGAGATACTATAAGGAGATGAGGCCTTTGGGTGGTGCTTAGATCATGAGAACAGAACCTTCAAGTATGGGATTCGTGTCCTTATAAAAGAAATCCTAGAGAGAACACTTCTACTATGTGAGAATACAATGAGAAGTCTGTGGCCAGGTAGAAGGCCCTTACTAGAACATGACCATGATGGTGCCTTGATTTTGGACTTCATCTCCAAGGCTGTGAAAAATAAATTTCTATTGTTTATAAACCATCCAGTCCACGGTATTTTGTTACAGCAGCATGAATGAACTAAAATGTGAGACAAAGAAAGAACCAAAAGGATAAACAGAGCCCATTTCAGGCCTTGTTGCCACATGGTGGCTTTAAAAACAAGTTTAAGAAGTAAGCATCTGAGCAGGCTCTGGGCTCCCATGCCAGCTTACCTTGGAGAGGATGAATCGATCATTGTCTGGGTTCTCTGGCTCTGCTTGTTTATATCTCATGACGTAGAAGAACAGCACAGACATGATCTCAGCACCACTGCTGCATGATGTGGGGTGGCTGAAAAACAGACATGGCATAGGTCATTCTCATAAGTAAGGGACACGGTGCATGAGAAGGCTTTTCAGCACATGGTCTCCTCAGACTAGAAGCACCAGTCATTACTTCCAGCCCTGGAAGAATCCAGACAAAGGAAAGGGATGCAGGGCCACTGCCTCCCAAGCTCGCAGCTTTCAAAGATACTTTAAGGCCCAGTAACTTCATAGCCTCTCTTCCTGTGGAAAGCGAGACCTCCAAGGCCAGTCTCCTTCTATCAATGGAGCACCTAGGTACTTGGGGCAAGTTTACCTGATGACTCCGTAAACACTTAAACATTTTTCCACGCTTGAATTCATTTGTGATATCGTTAATCATAAAGACCATGAAGTAGAAACAAACCCATGCAAATATGGTCAACTAATATTTGACAAGGCAACCAAGAATACTCAATGGAGAAATAGTCCCTTTAATAAACGGTGCTGAGAAAATTGAATATTCATGTGTAAATAAATGAAACTAAACCCTTATCTTACAATACTTGCAGAAATTAACTTGAAATGAATTAAGAATTAAAGGTAAGTCTGGAAACCATTAAATTCCTAGGAGAAAACAGAAAAAAAGCTCCTTGGCATAGATCTCTGTAATGACTTTTTGGATGTCACCTACAGCTCAAGTAACAAAATAAAAATAAACAAATGGGACTACACCAAACTAAAACTTCTGCACAGCAAAGGAAATCATCAACAAAATGAAAAAGACAATCTACCATATGGGAAAAATATTTGCAAACCATATCTCTAAGGGATTAATATCCAAAAAATATAAAATACTCATACAACAGCAAAAAAAAAAAAAACAATTAAAAATGGTCAAAGGACCTGAATAGACATTTTCCCAAAGAAGATATTCAAATGGCCAACAAGTAAATGAAAAGTTGCTCAATATCACTAATCATCAGGGAAATCCAAATCGAAACAACAGGAAGATATCACCTCATACCTGTTAGAATGGCTATCATGAAAAAGACAAAAGATAAGTGTTGGTGAGAATGTGGAGAAAAAAGAACCCTTGTTCACTGTTGGTGGGAATGTAAATTGGTGCAGCCACTATGGAAAACAGTATGGAAGACCCTCAAAAAATTAAAAATAGAATTACCATATGATCCATCAATTCCGCTTCTAGGAATAGATCCAAAAGAAATGAAAACACTACGTTGAAGAGATATCTGCACCCCCCCCATGTTCACAGCAGCATTATTTACAATAGCCAAGACATGGAAACAACCTAAGTGTCCATGGAATGTATAAAGAAGATGTAGTACATGTATACAATGAACTATCATTCAACCATAAAAAAGAAAATTATGACATTTGCAACAACATGGATGGACCTTGAGAGCATTAAGTGAAATAAATCAGACCAAAAAAAAAAAAACAAACCCCGAATATCATATGATTTCACTTATATGTAGAATCCAAAACAAACAAAAAAAAGACATCATCAGACTCATGGTACCAGACGCCGGGGTTAGGGGAAGGGGAACTGGAGGTAGGTGATCAAAAGGTAGGAACTCCCAGGTAGAAGATAAACAGGTACCAGGGATGTAATGCACAAGATGACTACAGTTAACGCCACTGTGTGGTACATTTGAAAGTGGTTAAGAATTGTTAAGATCCTAAGAATTCTCATCAGAAGGAGAAAACAATTTAAAAATTTTTTTATCTGTATTAAATGGATAACTAAACTTATCGTGGTACTCGTTTCATAATATATGTAAGTTAAATCATTACACCCTATACCTTAAACTTATACAGTGCTGTCAGTTGTATCTCAATACACCTAGGGGAAAAGTTTTTAAAAAAGAAACACCATGAAGATCCCATTCTACTACCTAAAATGAATTTTATTAAGAGGGGACAGAAACCAATTCTCTGGAGCCCTGCCCCAACTGTTGGAAGAGTAAGAATTCAGCCTAGCTTGTGTGTATTAACAATCTCTTTTAAAGTTTCAGAATATAGAAAATGGAGACTTAAACCTCCTGCCTTGCAAGGATGCTTTGAATTTAAAAATTGTTAGACCTATAGAAAATGCAAACCATTAATTCTGAAGGTGAAAGGAGCAAAATGAAAGTGTAAAAATCATCCAAAAAAAGACAGGTCTTAAACAACCAATGGGCCAAAGAAAAAATCACAAATTAGAAAACAACATACCAAAATTTGTGAGATGCAGCAAAAGCAGTGCTAGGAGAAATTTATAGCTGCGAACGTATTAAAAAAGAAACACCTCAAATCAAAAACCCAACTTTACAATTTCTGAATTAGAAAAAGAACTAAACCCAAAGCTACCAGAACAAAAAGGTTAAGAGCATAATTAAAATAACTAGGAAAACAAAAAATCGACAAAAGTTGGTTCTTTGAAAAAATTAACAAAACTTTAGCTAGATTGGTAAATAAAAACAGGGAAATTACTAAACCAGATTTGAAATTACTAATTGTTTCAGAAATAAAAATAAGGACATTACTACCGATTCCACAAAAATAAAGACTACAAAAAGTACTGTGAACAACTTTACGTCAATAAATGGGCTAGCCTAGAAATTTCTAGGAACAGTAAACTTAAGACTGAATCACAAAGAAATAAAAAATCAGAATAAACCCATTACGAATAAGGAAATTGAGTCAATATTCAAAAACCTGCCTGACAAAAACTCTGGACCTGATGGCCTTATTGGTGAATCCCATCAAATTTCTAAACAATGAACGTCACTCCTCAAACTCTTCCGAAGAAACTGAAGAACATTTCAAATCCTTCTGAAGCCACCACTGTCCTTATACACTAAAACCAGACAAACACCTAACGAGAAAACCGCTAACATTTTTTAGGAATACGGACGCGAAAATCTTTAACAAAATGCAGGGAGACCCAACGGCCCCCCTTTTAGGCCTTAAATTCTTTAAATTTCCATGTGCTGGCGTTTCGGGACCCGGACGTCGAGAGCAAAGCGCAGGGTCCTCCCCTCCCAACTCAGGATTGCCTCCGCCCGCCGTCCCGCCCCGCCCCGCCCCCGCCTACCGGGCTCGGTACGCCCCGCCCCCTCGCCGGCGGGCCCAGCGCCCCGCCCCGCCCCCCTCCCGGCCCGTCGGGCGGCCCAGCTCCGCCGCCCCGTCGGTCAGCCCGGCCGCCAGCCCGCCCCCCTCGCCCGGCCGGCCCGTCGGCCCGTCGGCCCACCCGCGTCGCTTCTGGGGGGCTACCAGCTTCAACCACAAGAGGGCATCTTAGTGTGGGTGCCTGAGCACGAGGCTGGCCTCTAAGTCAGCCAACGGCAGCCATGTCTGGCTAGTATCTAGGGGTGGTAGCCGAGACCCAGTAGCCCTAAATCGGCCCACTACAACCAAGCCCACCCAGGCCGGACGCCTCCCTCTGCTCACGCCGCCATCGCTGTTGGGGCTACCGCTCGGCGCCATGAGGGCTTCGACGAAGGGGCCTTACCCGAAGCTCGAGGCGCACGTGGCCCTGATGGAGTGGATGCGCAGACGATTGGCCATGTCCCGCAGCACCTGGACAGTTTTGGCGTCAGGCTTGCCTTCTTCGGCCATGTTAGCGCTCGCCTCAGCACCAGCCATGGATGTGAACTCTTCGGCGTCTGAAGAGCAAATGGCGGGGAGTGCGTTCTGTAGTCCGTCAAGTACTCTCCACGCGCGGATCCCTCCGCGTGCCGTTCGCTGCCGTGCACCGTTCTCTCCGCTGCGTGGCTCCTTCCGCTGCGGCTTCCTCAACTGCGGCTTCTTCCGCGCGCGCGCGCACCCGCGCGCGACTCCGTCCCGTGTCTCCCTCCGCGTGCCCATTTCAATGAATTTTGAACATTTCTCATTTGTATATTGGACATTATTCGGAAAAATTTCTTTATAACTTCCTCGTGCTATTAATTCAAAGAGGACTGCCTCCGTAAGTGGGTCCAGGGTCTACTTTTGGGGTGATCAAAAAGTTATGAAAGACGGTGTGGTTGCACAACGTGATGAAAGAAGTAAAGGGGCAACTGACGCACACACTTTAAAATAGTTACAATGGCGACGTTTGTTTTGCGTGTTTCATCAGTCTTAAAAAAGCCACACTGGAATTTTACAGTTTGTGGGTCCTCATATCCCATAGCAGCCCAGCCTCCAAGTCGGCTCCTCAGCAGATGAGAAGGCTGAGGGTTCCGAGACAGTATGGTGTCTCTGTGCTGACCTCCTCTTCCTAGAACCTTCTCTGTGGCAAGACCCCTGGGACTGTTTAGGTGGCAGTAGCCCAACGCTAGCCCAAAATTCTCTCAATTTTGAGCCTAAGTGAGGGGACTCCTTGACATTCTGGGTGAAAGTCCCCATCTTCAAGGCCACTCTGACTTCGAGATGGTCTACCAAGAATCGGCAGGGCTCCCAGTGGCACTATCTCCACGACACTATACCCTAACTTCAACCCCTGGCGAACATCGTCAAAACTGCTGAGCTCCTGAGAGCCCCAAGTGTCCCTGAATGCGGTTAGGTGTCCACGTTCTTGTCTGGTTAATGGGTTCGTGCATTGAAATTTTCATCGATACTACTAATGTCTCAAGAATAACCCCGCCCCTATGTGTGTTCCTACTTGCTGTGTACATGAGTACTCATTTCCCCACATCCTCACCTACGCTGGATATTGTTAGCCTTTTTAATGCGCGGCATCCTGGTGGATGAGAAAATCGTATTTAATCATTGCTTTGATTTACGTTTCCCCAAGTTCCTTGCACATTTATCATACATTTATTGCCATTCGTAGTTCGTCCTTTCTGAATTGGCTATTGCTATCCCTCACTGTTTTTGTATTGGATTATTTCTTTTTAGCTTCTCAATTTGTAGGACTTATCTGTATATTATGTTAGACTTTTACCTATTAGAGATATTGCAATTTTTTTCTCAATCTGCTGCTTTTAACAAAAATGTTAACAGATCCTTAATTTTTAAGAAGCAGCAGGTGTTTGAACCAAAACCTAAGTGTTGCTTCTTTTTAAGCTTCATGCTTTTTTCTCCATAAGAATGTATTAAACACTTTTATGTTTTATGGCATTTTGGTTTAAATCTTGTTTAGAAAGGTCTTCTGTACACAAAGCTTATTTTAAATATCCTATTATATCATTTTAATACTTTTACAGTTTCATTTTTATGTTTAGTTCTTTATTCTGTCTTGACTTTATTGTCGTGTATATGGAAACACTCTACCTTAATTTTATTCAAATAACCAGTTGTCTCGAGACCACATTTATTAATATTTTTCAAAAATTTCTTAACTTTTTTTGTGCATTTTTTCTTCCAAACAAATTTTGAAATAGCTATTTTAAGATTCATAAGACATTCCTGTCAGATTTTTTTTTAATGCCTCCAGCTCCTGGTCTTCCTGGGTGGTCTCCCATCCAAGTACTAACCAGGCCCGACCCTGCTTAGTTTCCAAGATCAGACGGGATTGGGCATATTCAGGGCGGTATGGCCATAGACCCCATTAGATTTTTAATTGGGGTTTCATTGAATTTTTAGGTCAATATGTAGAAAGCCGACATATACATAATATTGAGTCTTCTCAAGAACATGGCAGATGGCCATTGCTAATCACATCTTATTGACATTCTATTTTATATTTTCTATTTATCATGGTGCCTCGTTTCTTTTCCTTCCTTCTTTCTTTCCTGTTTTGGGATTAATCAAGTTCCATTTTTTGTATCCTCTTCGTTATTTGGATGTTATGTATCTGGCCTTTTCCTTTAATTTTTCCACCAACATTCTTCTCTCAATTTTGAGTGTTCTGGGATATCTGCAAAATTCCCCAACACGACAAGTCATTAACAAACTTTAATTTTCCCTATTTCCTTTTTAAACCATTATTTAGTTCCTTCACTTATCAATGGCGTATATGAACATACTTTAAAGCAGGAGTCAGCATACTTTTTCTATAAAGGGCCAGATAATAAATATCTGAGGCCACATGTTCTCTGTTGCAGCTACTCTGCTTGGCCGTTGTGATGGTTCAAGTGCAACCAGGGACGATATGTAAATGAATGAGAGTGGCTATGTGCCAATCACACTTTGTTTATGGACCCTGAAATTTGAATCTCATGTAATTTTCACATGTCGCAAAATCTTTTTCTGATTTGTTCCATCACTTAAAAGTGTAAAAACCACGCTTAGCTCACACCTGTATAAAACCAGGCCACAGTTTGCCAGCCACTGGTCCAAAGAGTTAAATGGTTCTACAAGTTTCGTGACAAAAAAAATAGCAATCCCTGGCTTCCACCCACCCACCCAATCATCCACTCTCCAGAACTGACCACTCTCCACCCTTTTAGCTATTTCTTATGGCATTTACCTCCGGTTCTCTAAATAAATTGTTTATAGTGCAATTTTTTTGTTTTTCTTTTTTTTTTAATATATATATCTTAGGAATTATCAAATGACTTCTCACTATAAAGGACGGTGATATAGCTCTTTCACCCTTGCCCCCCCTCCCCAGTCCTTCCAGTACAGTATACAATGATTTGGGTTAGATCACTCCTTGGTGTTCACATTATCAAGTCCATGGGAACACTGGTCACAACTGAGTAATTACTCTGATGACGTTTCCTTTCTCTTTCAACGCTTTGTTTTCTTTAGAGTTAACATTATCTCCCCCAATCCCTGTGTTGCTTGTTCTCTGATATGTATTCATAGGTCAGTACTCCCACCAACTATCTACATCTCCTCTGCAGCTGCTCAGAGATGCCTGGCATTTCATTCCATTGGCGCTCTCTCTCCTGGAGCATTTTGACTTGCCCTCCAGGCCCTCTGTCCAGCTGCCAGGCTGGGCTCCACTGCCATCATCCTGGAGGTTGCATTTGCCTCTCTTTTGGCTTGGGGCCCTTGCTTCATACATCTCATCTCTACCCCTTAGGTTCCTCTCTGGCTTTGTTGGCATACCTTCTCTAGTAGTTTCCAGAGAAAGAATGCCGAAGAGGTAAACTATTTGAGAACTTTCATGTCAGAAAATGTCTTTATTCTAACCTTACAATGGACAGTTTGGGTGCACAATTCTAGGTTGAAAAATCATCTCCCCACCCGCCCAAATTTGTTGTGTTCTAGGTCCCATTGCTTTGCCGAAAAGTTTGAAGACATTCTGACTCCTGATTTTGAATGTTTGAATGTGACTTATTTTTTTCTCTCTCTGACAGTTATTCTCTTGGCACATTGAAAATCGTTACTCAGCTCTCTTCTGGATTTCATTGATGCCACTGAGAAGTCAGCTCTCAGTCTAAAAGTCATGGTTTTAAAGATAATCAGATTTTAAAATCTGGCTGTTTTTAAGATCTCGTGTCTAGGTATAGATCTATTTCTGTTCTTCCTGTTTGGATTAAGTAGGCTTCTTGAATTATGGATTTGTGTCTTTCATCAGTTCTGGAAAGTTCTTAGTGATTATCTCTTTAAATCTTGCCACTGCCACATTCTGTCTTCTCTCTCTGGGATAGCAATTAGATTTTTTTTCTTAGGCTTTTTAACTCTATCTTCCATGTCGTCTATTTTTCATTGTTTTTCAAATTTTCTCTCTTTGTGCCTCCGTGCCATATTCTAGATGCTTTCTTTACAATTTACTAATTCTTTCTCCAGCCATTTCTAACCTGCTAATAAATTCATCTATTGAACATTTTAAAACTTTTAATTGTGGAATCCAGCATACATACATAAAGGTATAGAAAACATCAACATACAGTTTAGGAAGTGATGATAAGGTGAACACACATTTAACTACAAGTCAAGTCAAGCACCCTGGCCTCCACGTGTCTCTCTCAATCCCCGTCCCCTTCTCCCACCCTAGTGGGAACCGTTATCCTGACATTTATGCGACCAATGCACATGCTTTTCTTTACGGCTTTACTGCCTGTGTATGCATCCCTAAACAGCATCATTTTATTTTGCCTGCTTTTGAACTTTATACGAACGGAACCCTGTATAGTATGGCTTCTTCTGTGTTTGGTTTCTTTTGTTCAACATTACACTCACTCATTCATGTTTCAAGGCTGTGGTTCATTTTCAATGCTGTATAGTAGTATATTGTCGACTATATTACAGTTCGCTTACACATTCTGCTATCGATGGACGGGTGCATTGTTTCTAGCCATTGGTTATTGGGAACATTAGTGTGTCTGTCTCCCAAGGACACACCCAGGAGTGCAATTGCTGGGCCATTCGGTATGCGTGATTTCAGCTTTACGATCTTACCGGATGCTTTTCCAAAGTGCTTGTACCCATTGCGCTCCCACAAGGAGTGACTGAGAGTTCCTGTTGCTCTGTATCTTGGCCGACATTTATTGTCATTAGTCTAAGTTTTGCCAATCTGCTGGGTGCATAGTGGTATCACACTGTGTTTTTATTTTAATTCAGATATAATTTGCATATAATAAAATACACAGAACCAAGCCATCTATTGCAATATCATCTCTCCTGACTTGCCACTGAGAGAACATTTCCAGATCAAAACTGGTCACGCGGGCACTTTTAGTTAAAAAGTATATAAAAAAAAAACCCCACAGGATCTACCTGTTCTGACCCCGTTGACCCTCCTAGCTCATCACTGTCCACCCTGCCCTGGTCCACTATGTTCCAGCTATGCTGCTATGATCATCTTTATTTTAGACATCAGAAAACTGACCCTCCGATCAGTTTATTAACTTGCCCAAGGTCCCAGAGAGATAGAGTCAGGATTTGGACTCGGCTCTGTCTGGAAGGCAGTGTTCTTTCTGTTATCTTTTGCCATGTGAGAGACTCGTTTGGGTCACAATGGAATTTTCCACCTTGGAATATCAGCTCTGTGAGAGCAAGGAATGTGTCTGGCTTCTGTACCGCATGGTAGGCACTCAGGAAATGTGTGCTGAAGGAACGACCGGATGAAAGAGCAAGCCTGTTAGGATGCAAAGCTGTCTATCTACCTCCTCCATCTGCCTGGCAGTAGCAATACAGCAAGGTGTATGGCTTAATGTGACTTAGCTTATTTCATGCTTTACGAGAACAGTTCTTTATAAAATGAGACGTGCAGTTGCTAATTCTTGGAAGAGAAGAAGCCCAAGAACAGAAGGGGTAGGTGTAGAGAGGGGATTCTAGCCACCTGGGGGTCGTAATGAGGTACACCCATAGAGCAAAAATTCGGGTGCTGAAAAGGAGGGGAGAAGGGCCCAGAAGATGAAGTCGACTTCTCTGGTCTGTGTTGGGCTCATCTCAAATACATAAATCTTGCCTCTGTAAGTATCTGTGTATATGTCTGAGTATTTTTATAGAGTGAAGCAATAACGTGTTCAATTCTCCTATTCGCAGCTCACAGAAGTTCCCGTTTTGTGATTTGTTTCCTGATGCAGGCGAAATACACTAAGAGCCCAAGTGCAACCCTCCCCTCTAACATTCCCTCGTGCAGGTCCCTGTCATCCAGCAAGGATGGCCCCAGCGGTCATTCCAGCCTCTTAGATAGGGACGTGGCCCGGAACTTACAGGATAGCATCAAGCACCGCATGCTCTACCTCTCAGAACAGCTGAGAGTGGAGAAGATCAATCGGGACAAGAACACCGTGGGCTACATAGAGCTGGTGTCCAAAGCCGACCGGCGCCAGGCCCCCCACATCCGGCAGGTCTTCGAGAAGGTGAACCAGCGGGCCTCTGCCACCATTGCCCGAATCGAGCGAAGGCTCCGCCAGTGTCACCAGCAGCTGCAGGAACTGAAGGAGGGCTGCCGGCCCAGGGGCTTAGCGCTGAAGACAGAAAGCAGCCACGACAACTCCCAGCAGCCCAGAAAGAAGGCCCCATCTTCAGGGCCCCCCAAGCCCGGGAGGAAAGACTGCCTGTCCACCAACCTGTCCAACATCGTCGGACGTTTCCCTCTCAAGAGTCGCATCGCAGCCTTGCAGCGGGGGAAGTCCTCGGAGACGAAGTGTGCGGCCCGCCAGCGATCCCTGTTGTTACAGGTGAAGGAAGAGCTCAAAGAAGTCGAGAAGTTCCACTTCGGCCTCCAGCTGTCCTATCAGAACCTCAGGGAGAGGTACTTGACAGACCTGCGGGTGTCGCTGGAGTCCCTTCAGGAGGAGAAACGCAGGTGAGGACCGTGAGAGGAGGGTCAAGGGGAGCCGGGGAGGGGGGAAGGAGCAGCTCAGTGTGTCCCCGGCGCCTGCGCCCGCAGTGGAGAGCGCTACTCCCCTGCCCGCCGCTGCATCCCACCCCGGTCTTCTGCTGGCAAACGGGGCTCCGGCTCCAGCTCCAGGTCCCGCCAGGTGATCGGGCGGCTGCGGCTCTGACTGGGGTGGCGGGAGACAGCCGAGGTGGCAGTGAGCCTAGCAGATGCCCATCATCAGTTACCGACCGAGGCGTCCTGCCATCCGGGCTGCTGGAGTGGCGTGTAAGGTACGACTGGAATCGCTTCATCAGCCCTGTTCCCTTCACCTGTGCTCCTGGCCGAGCTGGGGCGCAAGGTCCCGTTTGGGACATTGATTCTGAAATTGACTGCCTCCCGGGAATGCTTTCTCTCCGCTGTGTGGTGGCTCAATTTTATTTTCTTCTAAGACAAGACTAGCTCACCCCCCAAAAAGGCAAACTCAGTCTCTCAAGGGACCCCCTCCATTCCGATTTGGTTACTTCTCAGGGGCCCTGATCCCTGTCGTCTTTCGAATTCATTCATTCTAATCCTTTCTCTCCCCTAGATTGAAAAAAGGAGCTTTATTTTGTCCATTTCTATATTCCTCGTGCCTAAAACTGGGCCTGCCATTTAGCGGGTACTCAATAAATATTTGTTAAATAAGTGGGGGGAAAAAAAAGGGAGGACAGGATTCTCTTAGGTGAATTGAGATCCTCAGCATTTTCATGAAAGAACTCTGCAGTCCCTTTAGTACCTGCGTGTGGCGGGGAAGACGTGCGTGGGGAACAATCCGCTTCTGTTTCCTCTGGGAAATCTTCTCCGATTCTACCCTGCTTGACAAATCCATAAAGGGCAGTTACAGAGTGTTATGGGGCAACTTATTGTCAAGTAAGATAACCAATCAGAATTTCTTTTGGAGGTAATTTTCATAGGACGTGGCAACCCAATCTAAAATCTTGGTACTCTTAAAGACCCCTTTGTCGAAATAACGTTTCCGAGGCTGGATGTATGTAAAGCAAGACCCGTGGCGGTTGTGCACATCCCCATAGGTTTCTATGCTGCCCAGGCCAAAGGGGCGTTGTGCTTACGTGAGCTCTTGACATTGTGAGTACACTAAACGCCACTGAGTTACGCACTTTAGGACAGATAATTTTATGTTTCGTGAATTTCATCTCACCTAAAAAATTCAAAAGGAAGCTCTCTCGAAAGCAAACAGATTTGCCTATTTTCATTCTAATGTCATAGAAGCAAAGAAGCAGGTCTATAGGACTCAGATTTACCCAGAGAAGTAGAGAACGGGCTGAAGATGACTTTATGGAATAATAGTGACAACAGGGAGCACTTAGCATTGTTCACCAGTAGTGTTCAGATGCCCACTTTACAGCTGGGGAGACAGAATCTCAGAGAGGCATGAGTGGCCGCACAGCTAGGAAGTATAGACCTGAGAGCATGTCGACACCTCCTGGCCTGGCCGTGTGGCTTCCTAAGCTAGGTGAGGGGGACACAGGAATTTGTTGCATTAAAAAAAGATATATACATATACGTATATGTATGTATCTCATTCAAATCTTTTTTAAAAATCCTTTATGTGAGCTAGATGCAGACGTAGAAAAAGGCATGTGATGTATATGTTCAGCTCAATGAAGTGTCAAACAGTCTCCACACCTGTGTGGTCACTACCCATGCCCCTGTGATGGTCATGTCCTCTCCGCTGTCACGAATTGAGCTTTCAAACTGAAAAGTCCTATGACACTTCTCACACTTAGATCTATCTGCCTTCAATGGGGGCTTCCTTTTTAATTTTTTAATTGAGATGGAATTCACAAAATGTAAAATTATCTGTCTTAAAGCGCATAATTCAGTGGCATTTAGTGCGTTCACAATGTTGCGAAACCATCACCTCTTAGTTCCAGAATATGTTCATCACTCTAGAAGGAGACCCTGTCACACCCCATTCTTCCTCCCCTAGCCCCCTGACAACCACCAATCTGCCCTCTGTTTCTATGGATTTGTCTATCCCGACATTGCATGCAAATGGAATCGTACAATATGTGGTCCTTCGTGTCTGACTTCTTTCACCCGGTGTAATTATTTTGAGATGCATCCAAGTCGTGTGTAGGAGCAGTTCACTCCTTACTCAGCAGTATCCCATTGTATGGATGCACCACAGTTTGTTTATTCATTCGTCTACCGCCATTTGGGGCTGTGACGAATAAAACTGCTATGAACATTCCGGTACAAGTCTTTTTGTGAACATATGCTTTCATATGTGGACCTGCTAAATAATAGCATAGATATATGTTGAACATTTTAAGAAAGTGCCAAACTGTTTTTCCAACATGATTATGCTGTTTTACATTCCCACGAGGAGTGTATGAGCTTTTCAATTGTCCCACAGTCTCGCCAACACTTGGTATGGTCAGTCTTTGAAATTTCAGCCTCTTAAGTTCAGCCGCAACTCGGTGGGTCCTAAACTCCAAATTATGTCGCCCTAGCCCAGGTTTTCTCAACCTCAGTACTATTGACATTTTGGACCAGATGATTCTGTGTCGTGGGCGCTGTCCTGTGCATTGTAGGATATTGAGCAGCGTCCCTGGTCTCTACCCACTAGATGCCAGAAGCACCCTGAAGGAGTTTCCTCCAGCTGTCATAACAAATTACCCCAAACTTGGTGGCTTCGAACAACAGAAATCGATTCTCTCGCAGTTCTGGAGGCCAGAAGTCAGAAATCAGCTTTATTTGACTTAAGTCAGGATGTCAGCAGGGCCGCTCTCCTGCTGGAGGCTCTAGGACAGAATCCATTCCTGGACTCTTCCAGCTTCTGGTGGCCGCCGAGCTCCTTTGCTTGTGGTCACATCACTGC
>NW_011889056.1:793002-798625 GCF_000151845.1 Pteropus vampyrus | reverse complement strand
AACAGCTCTACTGAGATATAATTTACATGCCATAAAATGCATTATTTTTAACTGTATGTTTCAATGATCTTTAGTAAATTTAATGAGTTATGCAACCATTACCACGATGCTATATTTGTTTTTATTTTTTGTTTTAATAATAGCTTTATTGAGATACAATTCACATATCAGAAAGTTCATCTATTTGAAGTACACAATTCAGTGGTTCGTAGTATGTTTGCAAAGTTGTGCAACCATCAGCACTGTCTCATTGCAGACCATAATACTGTCATCACTTCAAAAAGAAACCCCATCCCCATTAGCAGTCACTCCCCACCTGCTCTCTCCCCGAGCCCCCCGGCAACCACTGGTCTGACTCTGCCTTTCTTGATTGG
Organism: Pteropus vampyrus; assembly: GCF_000151845.1. Taxonomy (NCBI): domain Eukaryota; kingdom Metazoa; phylum Chordata; class Mammalia; order Chiroptera; family Pteropodidae; genus Pteropus; species Pteropus vampyrus. The sequence continues at coordinate 798,251 of NW_011889056.1, read as the reverse complement.
TCTATTCTGGGCATTTTATACAAATGGAATCATACACTATGTGGTCTCTTATGACTGCTCCATCTCTATAATCCGCAGACTTTCGTAGAATAACTACTGCATGCCAAACACTGGTGCTGGGAATGTATATGGAATTTAATAGCATATAAGGGTAATTTAGATATTGATTTCTATAACTTGTAGTCTATCTCTATTTTGCTAAAGCTGTTACGAAAGAGGAACAATATATAGGAGATAGATACATGACTATCAGTGAGGGCGTGTCTGAGGTGTAGAACTGGAGGAGGAGGCGGGGTTTCACGGGAGCTTGGGGACGGCGGAGGAAGGTGGGCCCTGAACCCGAGTCTGCTCCTGACATAGGATGAGCTCTGGGCAGGGTTCTCAGGGAGTACTGCCTTCTCTTTTACTCCCAAGACACGTGTTACTAGAAGAACTGGCGAATGACTACCAGCAGGGGTACCTGAATGAGATTTACCACCTCAAACAGACTCTGGCCTGCACTGAAGAGAAAATGGCCTATCTGTCCTATGAGAGAGCCAGGGAAATGTGGGTGAGTACCCGATGGGGGAGCTTTTTGAGAAATGGCCAGTAAGAAGGATGTAGAGATGACAAGCAAAGGATGAGCAAATCTGTTCTGATACTCTCCAAAGCAAGGAAGGAGACGGCGCCTCAAGCCGTGCCCCCTGCCGAGGGTTCAGTGGCAACTCACACATTCATTTCAGAGCCGATGGTGTCCGCTCTACGTTCATGCCGCACTTCCCCGCATCCAGCTTAGCTGATCTGGGAACTTGGGCACGGTGGTTCTCATACTTGAGTGCATGTCGGAACCACCTGCAGGGGGTGCTGACGAGTCCCCAGGAGCTGCTGCTGGTGCAGGGAGCACGCACTGGGAACCCCTGCTTTAGGCCCCGGGATAGCAAGCGTGAGCGGAGGAGTTCCCTCTCCTGCGACAGATAGTCTCACTCTCTTTCACACCCTCAGACCCTTGTCCTTGGTCAGCTCTCGCACGGCCAGGTTCTCAGTCCCAGGCCACACTGGCTGAGGGCTGAGTCGGATGAGACCTTCGCTGTTGCTGGGAGACACGGAGCCTCCCAGGACAGGGCCCTCAGCTTGTACGTGCTCTCGGTTCTCGACTTCCCTCCTAAATCCTCAACCAACACTTGCTGTGCACCCCTCAGGACCCAGGTAAATAAATGATCGCACTTCCCCTCAGACCTCTGTGATTTTGTCACCTGCAGGAGGTCACGGAGACTTTCAAGAGTCGTATATCCAAGCTCGAAACTCTACAGGAAGTGACCCAACTGGAGATGACAGAGAATCGCAGGAGCTGTCCCCGGGAGTTTGTGTTCCAGTTCGTGAGCCTGCTCCTCACACTGGCCACCATCTTCTTGGTCTTCATCTCCACCGTGTGCACCTACCCCTTGCTGCTGGTGAATTCGCGCCTGCGCATGTGCATCATGCTCATGCTGATCGGGCTCGGGACCCTGGTCTGGCAGAAGTGGCATGCCATCCCTGTCGCGGACTGGCAGGCCTGGTTCTCCAGGTGGAGACTGCCTTTCAAGAACTCCAATCCTCTAGGGCCTTAAAGTGCCTGGGTTTGCCAGCTCCGCCCCCTTCCCGGGGTCAGGGCACCCATCTAGCCCTCCCCAGACGACCACTTCTCAGTTCTCCCTTTCGGATTTCATCAGTGCCAGCCCTGCGAGAGATGTGAAGGTGCCCACCCGCCTCACGCTTCCCTTGCTCACAAGCTTTCCATACCATCTGCAGACACAAGGTTTGGAAAAGATAAAGGTCTCCGAAGTGCAATGCTACTCTCCTCTCTAAACCCCTCGCGTCCTCTTGCGACCCACTGAACACTCGGAGGCTCAGGCGCCCCCAAACTTCAGTGGGAACCTCTGCGACGCTTGTTTCTGGCAAAGAGAAACTACATTTATTTCACAGGGACAGAGAAGAAGGGATGATGCGGGTGGTGGCCAAAGCCCTGGTGAGTAGGACAGGAATTACGTTTTCCAGTAGGAGGCAGATCTTCTTGTTTGGGGGGCTGGGGGAGACTCATGCTGGTGACACCGATGACACAGATGAGGCCTCTGTTTTGGAGGAGCTGGAGAGTTCAGAGCTATCGTCCACTTTCTTCCCAAAAAGCTGCAAGATGCAGTTTCGAAACTGGCAGGACAGAAAGTGTTATTCAGCAGAGCAGGAAAGGCCAGGGTGCTATGCTAAAGGTAATGCCTGGGACATTCGGAGGAAGGTATTCATTGTCACCTGGATGACTTGGCACTTTCTCTCTACGTTCGGAATCCTAGAGTGAGTGGAGGAAGGCTCAGGTTGTTCCTTACACATGAGAATGGTCTATTCCCGACTATTCGGTTATCTAAGGCATCTAATTTAGCGGTTGATGGTGACTGTTGTGGGTCACATGGTGTCCCCCCAAAATACATGTTCAAGTCCTACTGTCTGGAGTCTGGGAGCGTGACCTGATTTAGAAATAGTCTTTGTATTTGTGATTAACGTGTATAATACCGTGAGCTCATGCCGAAGGGAATTTGGACACAGACGCACAGGTACAGAAGGTAGAAGGGCGTGTGGAGGTGAAGGCAGAGATTGCGGTGACTCATCTACAAACCAAGGAACAGCAAATAGCCGCCAGGAGCTAGGAGAGGGGCACGAAGAGATTCTCCTGGAGAGCCCTCAGAAGGAACCAACCCCGCTGACACCTCAGTCTCAGACTTCTGGCCTCCAGAGTTGGGAGACAATAAGTTTCTGTTCCTCAAAGCCACCCAATCCGTAGTTTGTCGTGGCATCCCAGGGAACTAATATGGTGACCAAAGATGATGCCAGCTAAGTGGCCTCTGCATAGAGTGACTCGTCTCCAGAATGTCTGGGAAGAAGCATTTTAATGAAAGAGAATGTGTTTGTCATCTTGTTTCTAGCCCATCAATTTTGGGCCCGGCGAAGACTAGGTAGACAGCAGTCTAGCCACCACCTCATCTCTTTAGCTGGAGTCTTCCAGCGCCAGGAGGGCCCTGCTCTTTGCTGCCTGGCCCCTAAAGCAATCTAGGCCGTATTCATTTCTGAGATTACATCTCAGATCGTCACTGAGCTAACCACAATGCGCTGAGAATGCAGACCAGATGCGTTTCCTGTATATTCCAGGTCTATTCTTGACTGCTTCCAGGCACCTCCAACATCAAAACTTTAAAAAATAAAAAAACATAATGGTCGAAATCGATAACATAAGAAATGGGCTGAACGGCAGAAGTGACTCGGCTGAAGAGCTGGCTGATGAGGCCGAGGAATTCATTTGACACGTTCACTCAACGTCTACCTACCGAGCACCCATTCTACACCAGACTGCATCCTAAGGGGATCGGCAGCAAATAAAAAGAGCAAAATTCCCTGTCCTCACAGAGTCCTATTCCAGAAAGTTCTCAGAATGCAACGGGAAACGATAACGATGTGGAAAGGATAAAAGAAAAACTCAAAAGCCTGGAGAGATCCAGAAATGCAGACATCTGGCTAGGAGTGGGGAATGGGAAGACTCAAGCAAAGACTACTTGGCAAGCTAGCCTAGGACTCCACAAATGAAAGTCAGACCCGAAGGGACCTGTGGAAAAGACAGGAAACGGGTCAGGGACAGAATTACACTCTGGGTGTGGAGGTGCCGGCAATGGAGTCCTGGGGAATCAATCGTGGTACTGCCCTACTGAATATTTAAACATGACTAAAAGCATGCTTAATGAATTCCACAGAGAGTCAGGGCCAGGCTGGAGGGGGCAGAGTCACGGGCAACTGTAAAATGGAAGAGCAGAGAAGAGCTGGTTGGAAGGGGTGGACTGGGTCTGCTGAAATGGGAGGACCCTGAGGGGGTGGTATTTCTGACCCACGGACTTTTCCGGTCACCATCAAGTCACTTCACGATTGCACCTTGAAGTGAATGTGATGGATTCAAGGAATAATGAGGCGAATCGCACCTGGAAGATGATGAGCTTCATTGGTCACTTGTAACCTACCAAGAAGTCTACGAGTCATGGGCAGTTTGCGGCGGAGGCCCTATATGCCAGCCCGTGATGGCTGCCATCTGGCAAGAACTTGGGCAGGACCACAGCGTGTCCCTCCTGAACTAACCCGTAAAGTCACAAAAGCCACAGGTCAGTGCAGCCAAGAAGGGCCTCTTTGTGTCCTCATTAGAGTTAGGGTTTGAAGGTGGGAAGATGAAAGTTGGGAGAAGAGTTGCTCCTGTAAAAGCAAGAAGTGCACGTCTAGGCTAAACGTAGCCCTGTTCAGGTGATCCTCGGGCGTTTGAGCTCTAGGCTAACCCTCAGGTCAGCAGAAGGGAAGAGCGCACAGCGCTCAGACACTGCAAGAAACGCCAACCCTCAGACACCGCGAAAGGATCCAGAGGGAGAGCTGCCTGGACTTGGGTCACAGGCCGGTTATTGTCCCGGAGGCCAGATGCGACTCCAGGTGGGAGCCATCACGGGGCTCTTCCGGGGTCTCTTTCTAGTTTGCTCTGCCAACGGTGTGACTTACCTGCCGGTTCATAAAGACATAGATAATGGGGTTGTAGATAGTGGCACTTTTGGCAAAGTAGGCTGGCAGGGCGGCCACCAGAGGGTGGAAGGCGTAGCCAGGGTGGGCAGCAGCGAAGCATGCGAAGAAGGTGTAGGGCCCCCAGCAGAGGCAGTATGCCAGAACCATCACCACCACCATGCGTGTCACCTCCTTCTCAGCCTTCTGGGTAGACTCAGATTCTTTCTGCTGCTTTGCCACCTGGAGGAGACAGAGAGTCGTGCCAAGGGATAGTGAGTGGGAGAGTCCCTCAGGGCTGCATGTCTGAGAGGACTCTGTGTTCCTATTGCTTGGGCAGCAGGTCCGGGAGGCAGCAAGAGGTGGGCAGCCCAGAGACAGGAATTGTGGGGAGAAGGCGATGGGTCCACTCGCTCCAGCACCCCTGGCCAGCCAGCAATCGGCTCCCACCTGAATGAGTGCACACCTTGCCTGGGGTGGCCTCATGGGAACTGGTAGGCTTTAAGGTAGCAGCTGGGCCTGGCTAAGACAGCCCTGAGCTGGGGCCTTCCTAGCTCTTGACTTAGCATGGCTCCCAGTAAGTCTGGGAAGGAGCTAAGGAGGCTGTTCTTAGCCTCATCTGGTCCCTTATCAGTGTGTCCCCTCCTGTGCTCAGGTCTCATGGGCTGACAAGGAGAAGACAGAGGCCGCCACGACCTGCTGTGGGCAGGGACTGACTGCAG
>NW_011889056.1:786747-791982 GCF_000151845.1 Pteropus vampyrus | reverse complement strand
GGGGAGAAGCCAAGAGGGCACAGGAGCTTACCGCTCGGATGGCCAGCCACACTTGCAGGTAGCAGAACAGAATGACACTGAGCGGGATGATGCAGCACGTGACCATGAGGACGATCATGTATGACTGCACCCCAGGGTATGAGCTGCCGCTGAACACATCCGGGCCACACGAAGTCTTCAGGCCGTGGGGCCAGTACCTGGGAAGAGGGGCCGGTGGCCTGTCCTGGTAGCGGCCCGGCGGCCCGGGACCCCCTAGCCCAGGCATGCCACTGACTTGAGTAGGGTTGTTGGGTTTTTGAATTACATGAATTGACTATTTTCTAAGTGAACAATTTAGTGGCACCATCACCACTACCTGGTTCCAGAACACTGACATCACCTCGATCATTTCCCCTCTTACAAAGGGGGGATGAGGTGCTCTCTTGCCTTCTGAGAACATCTGTGAACACCCGAATAATTTTTCTGGGGTCAACTAGCTTGGCCCGCGGCCTGAGGTTGTCAGCGTTCGTCCATGTGTTCCTGTGAGCTGCTCACACTAGGGAGAAACGAACCTTTCCAGAGGCTTGGGGACCACGGAGCCCATTTCTTTGTCGCAGCCAGCCAGATTCATACATTCATAAACACTGCATGCTCGAAAGGGTCTCAGAGAGAGTTGGGTCCATCGTCACTTTACTCGTGGGGCACAGAGGCCCAGAGGCAGAAAGCGATTTGCCTCGAGGTCACAAATGGAATCACTTGTCTGAACCCCCTGTCCGTCCTAACAAGCCGCCTTCCTGGCACCCTGGCATCCTTACCTGCTCCAACCAAAGATGGGCGGGGCAGTCCACACAGCAGCCCAGACCCAGGAGAAGGCGATGCCCACGGTGGCCAGCTTGGCGTCAAATCTCATGTTGCCAAACGGCTTGCAGACCACCAGCCACCTCTCCCAGGAAATGATGGCCAGGGACCAGAGACCCGTGATCCCTATGGGGCAGAGCAGACACATGACGGCTTCCTTCTGGACCAGGAGACAGTTCTTCAGATGAAGAGGCAACCGCCCAACTATCTACAAAACCTCATTCTCCACAGCGTTTTCAGGCCTGGGGGCACTGGGTCTTTCGCTCAATTTCTTTTTCTGTCACTCGCCTTCCTGTTCCTTCCCCACTGGGCCTCTCATTGTCCTTTCTCATTGGGCCTCTTCATCCACCTCGCTTCTCCTCTTTCTTTTACTTGACTACCAGCCTTTCCTCTGATGCCACCCCCCCAGACGATCACGTACACATCAGCATGAGCCACTGCTACAGTCCCAGCCAAGAGCTGTGCCCCTCCTGGCAGTACATATTCATTTCTTTAGGTGCCCGGAGTCCCCCTCCCTGATTTCCTACCACCTTCGGCCATTTAGCAGGTGGGGACAGTGTCTGCTGTTCTGCTTAAACCCTGGAGGTCTGTGCACAGAATTCAGGGCTCCATGAATCGGGGCGGGAAACAGGACATCTTTGCTCCCACTAACCTCTGACAGATACTGGCATTTCCTTTCATTACGAGTGTGGCAACACTAGCAGTGCCCGTGACTCGGTCACTTTACAGAGGTGGCAGACATGTCCCAATATCACTGTGTTCATTACCACTTTGACATTTCAGTGGCAGTCAGGCCAGATCCCGTTATTTGATACTTTAATAAGAAACGGTGTTGCTAATACTTCTAATAAACACTTCTAATACGATTTATTTATTATATCATTAAATTTAGTAATATAATTTTAACACTAATACTTTAAATGAAGGACTATGTCGCTAATTACTGTTGAATACTTTGATAACTATGTGTCAATATCATTGGCTTCTTTTGTAATCCTATGGATCTCATTGTGTGCATTTGCAAACATTCTTCTGAGAAGGGGTCCACAGCTTCCCCAGAGAGCCAAGGGGTGTCCGTGGCAGCAAAACTGGCACAGAAATGCTGGCTGTTTGGTACCCGGGTGACCCAAGAACAGACTGCAAGCAGAACCAGAGACAGCCATGAGTGTGGACGCAGAGGCCACTCAAGGAGATGCGCAGAGCACTTGGACTTGGAGGATGGACTTTCCTTGCCTGCCCTTCCCTGGTCACTCCCATTCTATACTTTCAGGAGCGTGCTGGGCTGTCAGCTGTAAAATAAAAGGCAGTTAGATGGGGAGGGCAGTTTCCTTACCTGTAAAGTGGACATCATGTTAGCACCTGCCTCACAGGGTTGTGGGAGGGCTCAATATGTTCATTCGAATCTTTCCTCAAAGTCGTGCCCCCATTTTACAGATGGGAAAACGGAGGAGGAGCAGAGCAGTAAATCAGCTTAGTGGAGCTCACACCACTAGTAATTTAAATCTGGGGCCAGGCTCCCCCTCTCCAGACCCCCTCCTATCCCTGTGTCTCTTTTTCTATTGTCCACGTCCTCAGAATTCGCATCGGAGATCAGTTTAGGTGGCAATGACATAAACCTAAGTTAGATGTGGGAGCTCTAAGTTAGGAATGGTGGCCAGGTGGCCCAGTGAAAGTTTAAAAATGGGACAACAGCTGTAAGCCTTGGCTGGTTTGACAGCCTGGGGCCTGGAGACAGGCTGCATGTGCTGAGCGCCATGGCCCTCCGGCTCCCTGTCTTCTTGGGTGGACGTGGAGCTGTAAACCTGCAGCCCTCTATCCTCTCGCAGAGGCACGGTGCGAGAACTCCTGGAGGGGACCTCGGCATCATTGGGCCTGCCTGTCTTCCCCTTCCTCTTGGGCCCCAGAGAAAGAAACCTGGCCTCCTGGCAACCACCTCTCCTCACCTGGCGCCCAACGTGCTACAGATCCAGCTCCTGCTGTAGCTTCCTCGCCTCTCCCACCCGGGTGGCTTTGGCTCCCTCGCTCAGCCTCCCTTCTGTCTTCCAGCCTCTTCCTGGGTCTCCCCCTCCAGTCTCCTCCTCTCAAAATAAAGTCCCTGTTCCCGAGAGCGCCATCCCAGGCTCTGCCCACCCAACCACTGACTCGGCCCGGCTCTCAGAACAGCTCGGCTGTCCCCGGGCAGAACCTGTCTTAGAGCAGGTACTCAGGGTGTGTCGGACTGCAAGCCCCTCCACATCGAAATGATCACCCCGGGCCGGCTTCCCCTGTCGGTCTGTCTCCTTTCAAACGTGTGCCTTGCTCGAACATCGCAGGTACACCTGGGGGTTTGCCATGTGAGTGTTTCCTTTAGGCCTGGGCCATTGGCTGGCTTACCACACAGGGAGACAGTGTAGCCTTCCACGACGCACAGAGGGTGGCCCAGCACGAAGTATCCATAGATCTGGTTCGCAACACTGATGGTGCTGGCAATGATGGTCTCTGCCAGGTCAGCAACCGCCAAGTTCACCAGGATCCAGTTCAGAGGGTGCCGCAGCTTCTTGAACCTCATGGTAGCCACCAGCACAAGCCCATTAGTGAAGACCGATGCGATGACCACAAAGATCATCCAGGCGCTGGTGAGGTGGTACACCCATCTGGGAGCAATGTGGTAATTGGGGCCTTCAAAGGGGCCTGAGGCAGGAGGTACAGAGCAGGCAGCAGTGTCACCCACCTGTACAGCTACGCCATCCCACCCTTCCCCGCCCTGTCAGAGCCTCCCATCAACCCTCCTGCTCTCCTGTCCACCGGCTCTTTCCCTCCAGCTTTGCCCATCCGCGGACAACCTGCCCTCCAGGCTATCTTTCAGGCCAGAGGCCACGGCTTGCTGGACAGCTGCACGGGCATCCTTGAACTTAACAAAGCAGAACTCCTCATCATCTCCGCTGGGTATCGCTCCCTCTGAATCGCCATCCCCAGTGTGCTGGGCCAGCCCACTCGAGTGCCGTTGCCGGGCTTCTGCTCCCCAGAACCCCCCGCATGCCCTGCACCGCTTCTCCTGCACACGCCACGTCTTTCTGCAGTTGCGTCTTCGCTCACGCTCTCTTTTCCCTTCCGTACCATTAACCCCCGTTCAAACGCCTTTGGCTTCCGGAAGCCATATTCCCCAGCTGAGAGTCAGCTCACCCTTCGAGACTACCACGACACACTTCTGTGGCGTTCTAGTATGTATCGGAGTTTCCCAGAAAGTACAGAGGATTAGTGTGAGAACAGCAACTGGAACTGGGAAGTGTTTGGAACGCTCCAGCTTGCAGGCAAATGCAAGGAGCTGGAGCAGTATCAATATGCGGCAGCCTGGGTGTCCTTCCCGGACAACCCACGGAGTCCAGATTGGGCAGAGTAGGGACAAGGGCTGTCCATGGTGGACAGGACAGGTGTGATACAAATGAGGGAGGCCAGAGAGGATGAGCTTCTAGCAGCCCAACAGGTGTCCTGGCCTGCCCCTCCCTCCTGAAAGCTCTGAGACTTCATTTCATAAAGAAATGAGCACGAGCTGGATATCAGAGTCAACATCCGGGCGAAAAGGATTCTAAGAGATACAGGGAGGGAGGCAATCAGGTGCGGGGACAGGCCAAGAAGAAAGATTTCTTCAAATATACCTTGTTTTCTAGATTTTCATTCGGAGCCCTATAAATATTTTATTACATAATTATAAAACAACATTAAATTTTTAAAAAGCAATCCCCGAAAGTAGAGAAACGAAACAAATGGACCCAAAGGCATAGCCACTCGGGGGCATAATCCCGTAGAGAAGGACTACGCCAAAGGACTTGAAAAGACACGAGCTTGACGACTTAAAATAGTGGTATGAACCATTCCCAAAGGGGTAGGGATGGGAGATTCCTGGCTGAGTAGACGGAGAAAGAGAAAAACAGGAACCTGGCTGGCAGAGCCAAGAGCCAGTGGCATTGTGGTTATGTATTCTAGAGAGTCCTTTCCTCTCAGAGGTGTTGAGCTGGAGATTTACAGAGGAAATGGTTTGACGTCTTGAATCTGCTTCCAGAAATTAGGTGGGGTTAGCAAAGAAGGATAAAATAAGACAAGTGATCGATACCCAGGGGTTCGATTATACACCTCTCTCTACTTTGGTACGTACTTGAATTTTTGGAAGAAAAATTTACAGAAAGGAATCTTGGACATTAATGAAGACCCGGAGGCCCCCAGGGAGAGAGCATTGTTCCGGTCCATCTCCATCAAGGTTATTCTGGGGAGCGAGCAATCAGGTCGACGTGAACTTCGGGATTCTCAACCAGTTTGTCCGGGAACTCTGTTGCTGATCACTGCCCTAGCCAACAAGAAACCGTGGCGCATGACATGTTCTTGAAGGAACCACGAGTCTCTGGTTTGGAGAAGGGACCTGGG
>NW_011889056.1:778243-786697 GCF_000151845.1 Pteropus vampyrus | reverse complement strand
GGGGTTCGATTATACACCTCTCTCTACTTTGGTACGTACTTGAATTTTTGGAAGAAAAATTTACAGAAAGGAATCTTGGACATTAATGAAGACCCAGAGGCCCCCAGGGAGAGAGCATTGTTCCGGTCCATCTCCATCAAGGTTATTCTGGGGAGCGAGCAATCAGGTGGACGTGAACTTCGGGGTTCTCAACCAGTTTGTCCGAGAACCCTGTTGCTGATCACTGCCCTAGCCAACAAGAAACCGTGGCGCATGACATGTTCTTGAAGGAACCACGAGTCTCTGGTTTGGAGAAGGGACCTGGGGAAGGGACAAGGACCTCAGCTCTTCGAAGGGCTTACACGCAAAGTTTTTGACTGGGCCACTCCTGGGGCAGAACTCTAGCTGCCTCAACAGAACTTTCAATTTCTTTTGGGCCTCAACCCTCTCCTGCCATAGGCCAGCTCAAAGCAGAAAGGCAGCCCTGGGAACCGAGCAAGCTTCTTCCCTCAGAATGTGCAGTCTAAGGCTGTGGCCCCAAGCACAGAGCTGGACAAGATGACCGTTGCAGTCTTGTCTGTCTCTAAGGTTCTAGAGGCCGCTCACCCCTTTCCCCAAGCCTCCTGCTCCTGGCATTTGCTTCCTCTCAGCTTCAGAATGTGCAAAGATGCGTCAGACCCAGCTCCTTCCCCAGACTTGAATGTAATGAGTGCTCCTTAGCCCTATGGGGCCACAAGGAAAGAGTAATGATCTTTTCCGGGAAAGGGATTCCCGAAGAGTCTGGGAAGCCTATGTGGTTTGAAAATGCATATTCGATGTTCTGGTGTCCTTTTCTATTTGGAAAGGAATCCCGCGGTCATGTCGGCATAAAAGCTAAGGGAGAAGACCCTCTCGGCTGGTGACGATGTGCAGAAGAGACTCTCTCGGGTGGGATGGGTGGCGAGCGGCCCACCGTGGCCGCTTGGACCTGATGTCCCGGGGGATTTCTCTAGCCAGTGCGACCCAGCCTCCATGGCACCTGCTCTCTCACCTCTGGTGACGTTGCTGTTGGTGTAGATGAAGATGCTCGCCTGGGTGCTCTCCTCAAAGCTGGCTTGTGGCTGCCCTTCTGCAAGCCTTTGGGGGACCCAGCTCTGGGCCATGGCTCTGGAATGTCCGTCCCCAATGCCCGCCAGCCCCGGCACTGCCTGGGGGTCACAGGGCTTTATACAAGCCTGCGGGATCAGGCCGGGCCACCTCACCTTAAAAGCTCCCAAACGCTTCACCATCTGATCTCTTAATTGGGCCCTGGCCTTAGACCTCCTCCTCCCCCAGCCCTCTCCTCCTAGCTCCTCAGGCAAGCCCATGAGGATGGCTCAGAGGGATTTGCTTGGAACCAAACTCAGAGCCCCCAGCTTTCCGAGGTGGCTGCGGGAGCTGCTGTGGACCCTCACTCCTGTTTATGTGTTCTTCTGTTTTCTGTGACTGTCCAGCACCAGCTCTTAGGTCAGGTGGGCCCAAGGGTCGGGATTTTCAGATTGGGGTGTAAGTGGGGGAGCAGCCCAAATCTGCCTTTCCCATCTGGTTCACCCAAGAGCCCTGGGAGGTGGGGGGCCAGGTGGCTTTGCAAGGCTGAGGCCCGGAACTGGAGCATCCTTGAGCATCAGGCCATCTCACTGGGCCCACAGAAAGACAAGGTGGCTGGTGGGGGTTCCTCCCCCAGGAAGGAAGGGGCAGAACTGGAGTGGGGAGACTCCTCTGTGCATCTCGATTTCTGTTCTCCTCTCCCCTTGTCCCTCATGAGCTGCAGCTCCTTTGGTCACCAGGGTGGTCATCTAGGCCCTCTCAGCAGCCCTCCCGCAGCACCTGAAGGTGCCCACAGACCCTGAAAACCCACCTGCTCAAGTCTTCCTCCTAAGTTCACAACCTTTCCTTGGACTGCCCCTGACTACAGCCTCTGTCCAGAACTGACTTCAAAAGAAAACATTTTGACAGAATGTTCCAGACGGGCTGCCTCCGCTGTCCCATTTTGGCCACTGCAGTCTGGTTCCTGCTGGCTCTGCACTCGGCCGGGGCACTGATTACCTGCTAATTGCCCAATTCTGTAGCCGTACTGTTTTCAACTAATGACCCCTGGCCTCCTCCGCAGACTCACCTTCAGGAATATACCTTTTCTTGTGACTTCTACCAGCCCCTCTCTACTCAGTCCAGAAATCCAGCTGCCTTCAGGCACCCCTTTTGGGTTGGCCTTAAGCTCAGTAAAACCAAGACATGGGCTCATGACCTCATTTCCCCGTTCTCAGTGCCATGGCTCTTCAGCATGGCACACGAAAGCTCCCGGTGACACGACCACTCCTGCAGGTGGACAGGAAGCCTTGGCTGCCGGGCTGAGGGCTGGGACTGCGTGGAGCTGCAGCTGGGTCATCCATGGCAAGAATGGCTCCTAGCACTGGTCAGCGCCTGCCATGTGCCAGGTGCCCAGCTAGGGGCTCTGTGTGAAATTGAAGGAAAGGGTCCTGGCCACAATCTTGCCAGGACCCATTGGCAACCTGGAAAGCTGGGCTTGCCGCCCAAGGACACCTGAAAAGCTACGTTTCTCTTAACTGTAAGAGGAGGTACACCTTTAGTCCTAAGGATCTACCCAAGAGAATTGAAAACATACGTCCACACAAAACCTGTACGAGAATGCCCATAGCAGCGTTATTCACAAAAGGTAGAAACGGTCCAAAAGGGAATCGACAGGTGAATGAATAAACAAAATGTGGTCTATCCATACAATAGAGTTCAGCCATAACGAGGAATGAAGTTCTGGCACGTGCCACAGCACGAAGGAACTTTGAAAACACGATGCTGAGTGAAAGAAGCTAGTCGTAAAAGACCACATAGTGTATGATTCCACTCATATGAAATGTTCGGAAATGTTCAGATTAGTGGTTGTCGGGGGCTGGGTGGGGGGCGATGGGGAGTGATTGCTAATGGGGACAGGGATTCCTCTGGGGGTGATGGAAATATTCTAAAATTAGATTGTGATGGTGCAGCCACTGTGGAATTGCCACTGTTTGGCGATTCCTCCAAAAATTAAAAATAGCATTAGTATATGATCTGGCAATTCTGCTTCGGGGTGTGTACCCTAAAGAAGTGAAAGCAGGGCTCATAGCATGAACATAGCATGTTCAAGTGGCTCACGGTGTAGCCCGACGTAACGAGGTCAGATCTTTAGAATTCAACCTCAGGTCGTTGTGACTTTCGAGTGCCTTTTCCTCTTTCCAGGTCCCAGGAAGCCCTAGCTGCCTATCCCTACCAGGGTCAAAGAATCAGAACATCCCAGAATGTGAGAGCTGGAAGTGGGTCTCCTCTCAGGTCACTTTCCCCCTTGTCCCTTCCAAGCACTGGACACAGAACCGTCTCTTGCCAGCACCACCATGGACTGATTGGGTGGCCTTGGGTGTGGCAACCCCTCCATCTCAGGCCAGGTTCCCCTTCTGTCTAAACGGAGATGACCAGTCCTGCCTGCTCCCCACCCCATGAGGTTGCCATGGGCATCCAGGACCACCATGTCGTTTGGAATGCCTTTGTGAAGGTGAAATGTCACCTCGGTGGGGGTCTGGCAGAGGAAGATCATGACATCTGGGGCAAGCTTCTGGTGACCCACCACTTGCCTGGCCCACCCTTGTTGAGCATTATGTTAATGACCTAGCTCAATCACGGGTCCGCCCCAAGACCCTGGAGGGGGGATGGCAGAGGTGGGGATGGCAGCGAGTCCTGGACCATCACCGTCTCTGCAGAGTGGGGTGCTAATTGAAGATTAGGGCTAACAAAAGATCAAGTCCTTAACAGAAAGCAGATTACTGCCCTGGAAAGTCACCCAGCACCTGGGCGCACACGTGTGCTCCCCGAGGCCCAGTGAAAGCTCATGCGGGTGGATGAAAGGGGAGGGACACTCAAGAAGGAGATGAAGAACAAGGAGGGGGAGAAAATGTGGATGAAGAGCAGCAGGGGAAATGGGAGAGGCCCCGGTCTCCCTCCCTCGCCTCCAGTCGGGGCGGCTGGAAGATGAGATGGCCGACTTGTCTAATCCGACTATTCCTAAGTGACTCGGCTGCGGGGGGTCGGGGGAGTGAAGATTGGGAGCCCCGGGGGCTGACTGTCACCTTGATTCAGTTCTAGCTCTGGCCAACGGGCCAGGGGGCTTTGATATTAACAGCCAGTGGCTGCTACAGCTACAGGGCTAGGAACCACTTGGCCATTTGCCTTTGACTTTTTTGTTACGATAAAATATACATATCATGAAACTTACCACTTGAACCATTTTTAAGTGTACAGTTCAGAGATATTAAGCATATTCACTGTGCTGTGCAACCGTCTTCACCATCCATCCCCAGAACTTTTCATCTTTTCAAACTAAAACTCTGTCCCCATTAAACAAGAGCTCCCCATTTCCCTTCCCAGCCCCTGGCAAACACCCTTCCACTTTCCGTGTCTGTGCATTTGACTACTCCGGGGACCTCACGGAATGGAATTATATGTTATTTGTCCTTCTGTGTCTGGCTTCTTCCACTTAGCATAATGTTTTAAAGGACCATTCATTGCCTTTGACTTTGTATTTGGAATAGATTTACATACATCGAATTTGATTTTTATGTGGTCAAATATGACTCCATTTCCCTTTTGGTTTCTGGCCTTCCTACCTCATTGGAAAAGTTCTTTAGAGATCCATAAACATGCACCGTTTCTATCAAGTCCAAAAACAAGGGTCAGGCTATTTGTCCATTTTTGTGACTATCCTATCGTGTCCTGAATGGCTCACCTGGGGACCCGAAAACAATCAGATTTGCCTTGCCCCTCTAGCTGAACGATGTTTTCTCGTCAACAAAGTCTCCATATTTTCAGTTTGGTCCCACGATCTCACTTTATCTGCTGCAGGTCTCCTGAAGTGCTGCCATGTCTGCCCTTGGTGATCTCGAATAAGTCGGTCCCATCTCTAGAACGCATGTCCTCATCGAGAAGATGAGAACAGCATTTCCTTGATGTAAGGCTTGAATGAAGTCATCTTTTTGAAAAGTTCTAGCACAGTATTTGGTACAGAAAATTCAGTCAACAATTCATCGCACAGATGCTCATTAAGTACCTCCTGTGGCCAGGAACCATTCTACGTCCCCAGTGAACAAACAGATGGAGATCTCTGCCCTCTTACACCTGTCATTCTAGTGTGCCTGTGGGGAAGGGGACCACGTGAACACCGGACATAATAAATAAGTTGTGATAAGTAGGATGGAGAACGGGAAAAGGAAAACAAGATGCAGAGGTTGAGTGTACCAGGGTGGGGAGGGAATGGATGCCCATTTTCGTAGGGCATTGGGGTGGGCCTCTCTAAGAAAGGGGGAGAAGAAGGGAGCCATGCAGAGATCGGAGGAAGTCATCCCAGGAGAGGGAACAGCAAGTAACAACAAAGGCCCTGGGGCAGGAGCCAGGCTGGCTGGAGCAGAGTGAGCGAGTGGAGACTAGGGAGAGGGATGGTCAGAGAGGGGACAGGGGCCAGAGCATGTGTGTCTTGGAGGCCATTTTCAGCATGTGAGCTTTCACTGTGAATGAATGGGGAGCATTATATGGTTTTGAGTGAAAGGTGATACGATGTGACTTAGATGCTAACAAACTCTCTCTGGTTGCTGTTCTGAGAATGATAGGGACCAGGGCAGAAGCAGGGGACCAGGTGAAAGGCACTGCCGTGATCCAGGTGAGAGACGGTGACAGCTCCCACCAGGGAGGGGCCAGCAGGCTGGTGAGGGGTGTCAGATGCTTTACAGCTTCTGTATGTAGAGCCAACAGGATTTTCTGGTGTCTGAAGTGGAAGCAGTTGAAGAAAGGGAGGAGTCAAGGCCCACTCCGAGGTTTGCGGGCCGAGTAACTTAAGGATGAAGTTGTCTTCAGCCAAGAAGTCAAGGCCACAGTCAGCGGGCGTTTGGCTGGTGGAGGGAGGGCGTGAGCGGCAGGAATCCAGGCGTAAATGGACAACACGAGGAACAAAAAGGGGCCGTCACCTCGACCCATGCAAATGTCTATTCAAAGAGATTTTGCAGAACAACTTTATCCCGATCAAGGGGAAAATTTGGATGAAATGGAGACATTTCTAAAAAACACAACAAAATGGGCTTCATCCAGTAGAAATGCAACATCTGAAGAGTTCTGTGTCTATTAAAAGCCCTACTTTCAAACCTGCCCACAAGGAAGGTCTCTGTTCTGTTTCTGACCCACACGAGGCTTAAGGAGATTTTTAGCCTGGATATGCCTTTTTTACATCATCTTCACCAGGAATTCTCAGATCTTTGCAGCTCATCCCTTGAAGTCTTTAGTTCTACATGAATGAACTGAATCAACAAGTGATAAAATGTTCGGGTGCAAATATCTGAAATTCGAATGGATTAAAATTCATCATGCCTCCATCTCCAATTCTGCTTGCTGTGTTAGCCACGTGATCACCACGGAGGAGAAACACAGTTTTGTTCATTTATGATATATGGAATTTTACTCCAGAAAAAGCTGTTGGGAGTTTATTGCTTTGTTTTTTTATTTTTATTTTTATTTTTGGTTCTTTGGTCGTGTATTTTTAAAATGATTTTTCTTTTTATTTGAAAAAAAGTGTTTTACTTCCAATCTGACCCATAGTTATAATCTAGTTCAGAGCTAAACCTTAAACTGGGCAGAATCTATGTAATTAAACTATGTAGTGTTTGAGTCATCAAGATCTGGTGACTCAAGTAGGGGAAGGTCAGCTCAGAGGCTGCCACCTCGCTCTGCATCTGTCTTCCAAACACAGGCTTCTCTTTTCACATTAGCATTATTACATCCAAACTAGTGTCTTTATATTCCGGGACATGGACAAAAAGAAATTTGTTTCACAGATCCTGATTTTCAGGGGAAGAGAAAGGAGAAGTGTAATATTGCAGGTCAATTGGAAATTGTCATCTGAACTCATCGTTTTAAATACACGTGTATAGATTTATATACCGTATACACATTTCCCATATTTACCAGGATTGTCTATCAGAAGAGGTACGAGGGGAGCCTGGCACATCTCTGTTGTGGCAGAAACTGTGGGGAATGGCAAAAAGGACACGGGAGCCAGCTTGAGGGGGCTCCCGCTGGCCGAACCAGTAACAAATTGAGCATCAAAAAGAATTTCGGACAGGAACGGAGTCTATGCAAGCCCCTGACTCCGCAATGGCGCACGAAATGTTTCACTGTCTGTGTTTGAAAGACTTCGATTTTCCCAACTGCTTGCTCTTAGCGCAGGGACCCTTTAGGGGCAAGAAAGGGCCACCGCTCGGCCTGCGTGCTGGCTCTTCGGCACCCTCTTCTGGCGCCACCGTGCCTCTCACCCAGCTAGATGACACTGCGCGGCCGCCCCGGCCGCTTTCGCTTTCTTCACTTCTCTGATCCCTCCTTCAGCACCGGTCTCTGTCCCGATGCTTCTCAGATCTGCCCACAGCTGTCCCTACACAGGGTTGGGCTGTGTTCTGCCCGGTGGGTCGTGGTCGGCGCGTCCTGGGGACCGCTGGGACCCTTTGTATCGCCCTGCCGCCCGGCTACATCCTAGTGGCTTCTGGTCCTACAGATTCTTCTGGCTACCAGTTATCTGTGCTTCCTAGTTTCACAAAACACATAGATCGGGTTGGAGCTGGGGGGGTCATTTGACCTACCTGTTTTTTTTTTCTTTTTAGAAGCGGGGCAGTTTGGGGTTTTCGCTGCCTTCCTACTCCTACCTGAGCCCAGAAATGTCTTCATTCTTTTTTCTTTTTAGAAATTTGCTTTTCAATGTGTGGTAAAATATGGATTGCGTTAAATTGACCATTGCGACCATTTTCAGGTGTGCAGCTCAGTGACATTAGTACTTTTGCAGTGTCTTCACCGTCATTTTTGTTTTAAGATCGTGAATTACATTTGCGGTCCAATTACTTGTTTTTTATTTTCTCTCTCACACTGGAAATCAGACAGAAGCAAACATGATACATACGCAATTAAAATGATCAACAAGATGTGCACATACAATATGATTCCCTTTGACTGTCCACCACTGTTAGGGAAGAAATTCCAAACAGAAGCCCAGAGTGAATCCGTTTCAACAGTAGTATTTCCTGTAGCTCGGGGCCAGGTGTTTTTATTGTGTGTATTCTCTTTATCTGTTATCGTGTGCGTTCTTTTCATCGGTCTCATCCTTTTTACACAGTGCAACAAGAGATATGCTTTGTTTCCATTGTTCTGGCAATGTTTTTGCTGCTGTTTATTCAGGGACAGAAAGCTTGTCCCCACTGGGTCAGGATGCAGAGCTCCCCTCCCTCTCTGGGGGAGGGGGAGGCGTGACCTGTTTGCCTCTCTGTAAGACAACCCAGGCTAGGGGAGGTCCCAGGCCGTTTCCTGTGAGGTCCAGCCTCGTTCTTAAGGCCGAGTGTCTGAATTTGAGCTTTACCTTTACAAGTGACATTTCTGCTGAGATCGGGA
>NW_011889056.1:767555-775698 GCF_000151845.1 Pteropus vampyrus | reverse complement strand
CACTGATGTTCATAACGGCGTTATTCACAGTGGCCAGGACATGGAAGCAACCGAAGTGTCCTACGATAGATGATTGGCTAAAGAAGCCGTGGTACATATATACAGTGGAATATGACTCAGGCATAAGACGAGATGAAATACTGCCACTTGCAACAACATGAATGGACCTCGAGATAATCATGCTAAGAGAAATAAGCCAGACTGAAAAAGTTAAAAATCATATAATATCACTTATATGTGGGATATAAACCTAAAAGCAACAAATGAAAAGGACAAACAGAGACTCATGGACATGGACTATAGACTAGTGGTTATCAGAGGGTAGGAGATGGCATAGACAGGGTAAAGGGGGTCAAATATAGGCGAGTGGGGGAGGGTGAAGTGAGTAAAGGGGATCCAATATATGGTAGCTGAAGGAAATTGGACTTTGGGGGGTAAACACACAGTAGAATATACAGAAGTCAAATGATAATGTACCCCTGAAAATTATATATATAATTGTATTAACCAATGTTACCCTAATAAACTTAAAAAAAAAAACAGTGGGGACAGAGACACCGTGGTGTGCCAGAATGTAGGCCCCCTACCCCAGGGGCCTGGTGGGTAGAGCATCGAGTTCAAGAAAATGATTCTCAAGCTTTCAGATTTGATGCTGTTCGCCCTGCTGGGTTTGACACTTGCTTGGGACCTGTCGGCCCTTTCTTTCCGATTTCTCCCTTTTGGGATAGGAGTGTTCACCCTCTGCCTGTTCCACCATTGTCTTTTGGAAGCACAGAACTTTTCTGGTTTACATGTTCATAACTGGAGAGGAAGTTGCCTCGTGATGGCTCGAACCTCAAGTCTCACACGTATCTGAGTTAGATGACATTTAGATGAGACTTTAGACTCTCGAATCAATGACGGAACTGGTTAAGACTTTTAGGGCTGTTGGGATGGAACGAATGTATTTTGCATGTGGGGAAGACATGAATTTGGGAGGTTCCAGGGGCAGAATGCTAAGATAAATTCAAATGAATTAAAGTCAAGGTGAGTATGTCCTCAACCTGAATTCCTCTATCAGAAGACAGTTGTGGGTTTTCGAATCGTTCGTTATGCAAGCGTCTGAATCTCGCTCTATGGTCGCTGTCTTCACTGAGTGTTTTTGCATTGCAATTCTTCCCTTTCTCGTGGTGGCATCTGAGAAATTGATCAGATCCTAATGTTAGTGGGCTGTGCAGTCCAGTCTGCACGGGTATAACCTATTACACGGAGAAATAGAGAAAGAATAAGGAGAAAAGGTCTTATTGTATGAATATTAAAAAATAGGACACTAAAGACAACGCCAGAAATATTCCAGGACAGATCGTGACAGCTGGCTCTCCCTCATCAGTTTAAAGTCCTTTGTTCCTTTAAAGTCCTTTGTAATTATGTCTTGTTCCACTGGTCTTGGGCCAGCAGACCATGTCAGGATGTCATCTGCTTCTGGTTAGGGTTTTTCCTGGGAATCTTGAACTTTTTAGTCCTATACAGGCAGAGGCAGGATTTTCAGGTAGCTTCAGGCTGTTCTTGGGAGTTCACATACACTCTACGATTTGCTCTGGGTCTCGAGTGTATCTGCTATCCAGTGCTGCACAGGAAGCCACTCCAAAAGTTAGTGGCCTAAAACAACAATGATTTGTTATTTCTTACGAGTTTATGTGTTGACTGAGCTCTGGGGGTTGGTTCTTTGCTCCACATGGTGTTGGGCGGGGTCCGTCGTGTGACTTCATTCAGCTGGGAGCTGAGCCAAGGCTGGAAGTTCCAAGATGGCCTCAGTCCCACGTCTGGCATGGCACTGGCTTTAGCTGGGTTTTGTTATTCTCTCCACATGGCCTCTCAAGCCGGTCCAGTCCTCTTCTTTCCCTGGGACTGGCTTCCAAGAGGGCAAATATGGAAACTGCAAAGCCTCTTCTGGCTCAGGCCTGGAAGTCACCCAGTGTCACTTTTGCCACATTCTATTAGTCAAAGCAAGTCACAGGGCCAGCCCTGGTCAAGAGAAGGGGAAATAGGTTCTACCTGTTATTGGGGAGAGGAGTGGCCAATTCATATTGCAAAAGGACATGCGGAACGGGAGCGATTGCGATGGCCATCTTGGACACAGTCCACTCATCCAGTGAGAAGCGCTCTGTCAGTCCGCAATTCTCAGAGAAAACCCAAGGGACAGGAAGAAGTTGTTGAAACAGTCGGCACCGAGGTCTCTGATAGAGGAATTTGAGGGTCTATGACAGCGGCACCATTCCCTTCCAAATACTGTAATCCGTGTTGTCACCACTTGATAAACCTTGGTGTGGATGCGGTAGCCAGGCTGTATACACCATGACACTGTCCTGCTGGGCCATTTGTTTCCAGCCACCTTGGGCCTGACGATCTGTCCATTTTGTGTGTCACAAAAGCTATTAATAAACAAGGGGATTTTAAACCCCGGAATATGATCTTTCGGAAGGCATTAAAGTCATTATGCTAAGACTGCTTGTATTAGCTCTGGTATACAAATGTGAGCATTTAAAAATTCATCTTCAGAGGTCATGCAGTCATCCAAACATATTTTAACATTTTTAATTGAAGCGAAATTCACGTAATATAAAATCGACCGTCTTAAAGCATACGATTCAGTGGCTCTCAGTAAATTCACAATGTTGTACAATTATCACTACTATCTAGTTCCAGAACATTTTCATCATCCCAAACAGAAACCCTATACCCATCAGCAGTCATTTGCCATTCCCTGCTTCCCCCGGCCCCTGGCAACCCCAATCTGGTTTCCGTCTCTATGGATTTGCCTGTTCTGGACATTTCATATAAATGGAATCACGCACTGTGCGATCTTTTGTATCTGGGTTCTTTCACTTAGCATAATGCTTTTGAGATTCATCCGCAATATAGCCTGGATCAGTGCTTCATTCCTTTTTACCAAACCGTATTTAAATTAAGGACATTTTAATAAATTTACAGAGTAGCGTTTTATAATCCCATTGAGTTGTTTTTAACAACTGAGGCATGTTCTGATCATGCCTAGTTATTTCTGATGTCTCCCCTTTATCCGCATGCGCCTCGCAATGAGTTACTCAAGCCAGGCGAAGGGGCAAACCTTGGCACTACCAAGCAGCCGTCTATCAAGGACAGTGGCACGGAGGAGACCCTTGTCAGCATTGTTATTAATCTGAGGACTGATCATGGAGAAAGCCAGTCTCGAAGAGAGTTGTGAGAGGGGACTGGTCAGTTGCTTGATGAGAGCACAGGTGCCCTACAACCAGAAATGCCCAAGGCCTCGACAGTGTAACCAGAGTCACAATATTTGACAACAGTCCACAGGAGAAAGTAACATGATAACCAGTAGGAATTTTAGCTCCTCCGCTGAGAAAGAGCCATGGCTGCTTGTTTTGTTTGCTTGCTTATTTTCTTATAATTGGCCCCACTTGTGAAATAACCACGTCTAGTGTGGGGCAGCAGAAAAGCGCCCCTGTTAATAGAATTTTGAGCTACCAGTTTCTACTAGGGTGAGTAAAAACCTCTGCCCTCTGAGTAGAATACCTGTGCTGAAAAGATATTGATTCTTTAAAGACCCTTTTCTTTCTTAGCACCCACGCCACTCTATTATACATGAGCTTTTAAAATATTTATTGACTTAATACGCCTTTATACGTATTAGGCAAATTTACACTTATATACAGTCACGGTAAAAAATGTTCAGATGGCAATATTATTCAAAGCTCTAAGACTTTAGGTTTTAAAATATAATTAAAACAACCAGGCGGAGCACAAAACAGTGTAATACTCCAGTGATTTTCTGAATTTCATTTGAGTGTTAGGAAGGGGCAATTGTGTTTATACACACACAAGAATATAAGGAAAAAGTAACTACGTACTTCTGCATTCTCTGTCTCTATGAATTTTAATTCCTTTGGAAATTGTCCAGATAGAGATTACTCGCTAATTACTTCAATTTATTATTCCCCCAAGGTTTCAAAATCAATGGATTAGGAAATCCTAGAAATTACAGTAGGTTGACATTGAAAAACAATACGATCACAGTTGATGAATGAAAATTACTCACTTTACAAAGTGGAGTAGCTTTGTAGAGTTACATAATTACGGCTATTATTGGAAATTTAAAAGGATCAATTTTTAAAATAACGACATTAGTTATTTTAACTCAATGTAGTTCAACTCATGTGTCTACATTTACATAACCATAGCTATTTAGTATAAGAAATAACATATCTTATCTATAGGATAAGTATCGTCATGAGTTTAAAAAGTTCCATTTGATAAAGTTTTTTTTTGTAAGAAATTAATAATAAATACATCTCAAATTTTGCAAAAATCCAAATGTACTGTTTGCATGATATTTCACACTGAGATAAAATTGGAAGAAAGAAAGAGCTATCTTTTAAATGAAAATTAACAAAACAATTTAATTTGTTCAAGGGTTTACCTTACGTAGAAATATTGAAGGAATTTGGAGTTTTAGGTTATTTTCTTGGCTTTATTTTACCAAGTGGAGTATGACTAAGGCCGCAACTTGATGAGTGGGATCTAAAAACTTTATCACAAAAGAAATGAGGGTTGTGTGCGTCATTTAGCGACGAACGCAATGACCAGGGCCTTTGCAACCCAAGGCCACCCAATTCCCAGCTTAAATGGTCATAGAGTCCTATGACTGGTTGGGACTTGAGGAGTGTCCTGACTGTTGGCACCTGTTCCGTGGCCCGTGGAGGCATGTGTGACAGGGCAAACCTCAGTGGTCAGGGACTTCCTCTATGCTTTTCCATTCCCATCAGGCTCACAGGTCACTTCCCCATTTGTCTCTCCTATGTTGCTAAAGCTCTTGAAATATCAATAAGAGTGTTTAATACAAAGGGATTCCTGAAGCTTCTTTATAACTGGTAATGTTTGGCCTGAGAGCAGTGTGCCTTTCCTTGCCCCTTATCCTGGACCTTAGCAACCAGGACTTTGAGAGCAATTAAAGAAAAAAAATATCCAGTTTTCTATTTTCTCTCATCCAAAAAAAACTTTTTTAGAGAGAGAAAGAGCTTAAGGAAACAAGACTACTGTTTAGACTTTTACTAAGAGCCTCGTTGGTCGTATATGGTTATTTACATATATTTTATTTTTGCCGATTAGAGTATAATAACCAAAAATTCTATGATTTTATTGATTATTTTTTCTCTTTTCCTTTTGGAGCATTTAGAAATTACCTTTGTGCACAGAAAGAAAACATGATAAGATACCGTCCCCACAAAATCAATTTTTAAAATTTATTTACTGTTTCAACAGGTATATCAGAGGGCAGATTCATAGTGTATGAGGACGGAAATTTACACAATTTGAATTCTTCATTAAGAAAAAGGAACATGAAGTTAATTCCAAGACGTGTGTTAATTTAGAAAAAGAAAATAAATCACAACCAATTACAAATTTGAAAAAGCTGACAAATACCACAAAAATAACAAAAGCCAGCAAAACGTTATTGTTGTTATATTTTCTACTTGACCTATCTGTATTATCTTTTTCTCCCTACATTTTGGCTGCATACTCCTTGCTCATATCTTCATAAGACAATGATTTTTCAACATTATTTCTATAGAGGGATAGAAGGATAAAGCCGTCTTTCAGCACGTTTGGTTGAAGTGTCTTACTGTCGATGGTTTAGAATCGTCTCTTTCCGTTTCACAAGTCCTTATCAGGAAAGCCACCTTGGGAACTTCCTCTGCAATTTCTTGCTCAGACCCTGCTCCTTGCTCTGGGCGGTGTGGCCTGGCGTGTGAGCACAGAATGCCCATCTCCCTTCTTATGCCCGCGGGATCGCTGTCACGGCAGCAGCTGGCCCAGCCTGGCTAGGTCCTTGCCGTCCTGGCTCTCTCCACTCCAGGGACATTCTGACGACCTTGAAGCCTGGTCGTAGCCTCCCTGACCCACCCGCCCTTGACAGAGCAGGTTTCTTGTGGCTCCCTCTCCTCAAGGTCAAAGAGAAGTCGGGCTACTTGAAGAGGCCCTCCAGCCTTGGGATTACCCCTGACCAGAGCGTGAGGGTGGCTCAGGGCTCTGGTGCCAGCTCTGTGACCCTGCAGAGAGCCCCCTGAGCTGGGAGGGGACTGGCAGTGAGGGCTTCACTGAGGAAACCTGCCTGGGTGGAACCCAGCCTGTGGTTTCTTCCGTTTTCTAACTCCGAGGAGTGAGGACTTTCACGGCATCAGAAGTGTGAGCTTAAGTTTTAAAATGTTTTCCTCCCGGGAGTCTTTGGAACTAATCGAAGTAGGAGTTCATGGGCTTTGAGAATCTCCATGTGTTCATTTGTTCATTTCCTCCAGAAGTGGGCAAAGGTACTTTTCAAAGGAAACTCCTCCCACTGATATGCATACAGAGATGAAAGCCCCGCCCTCGCCCAGCAGAAGGATCTTCTCAACTCAAGGGTCTCCCTGGAGCGCATTTTGATAAGCTCGGGAACTCCTAGGTGTTGATTGACAGGTGGGGGCTGCACCTGTTTCTTGCAGCGCTACTGAAAGTCGTGAGGGTGAGCTACCACCCGCAGCTTCTCTCGTCATCCTGCCTTAGCTCATTTGTGTATTTTCCCGGGATTCCTCTGGTTCTTCAGAAGGGAAGAAAGAGAGGAAAAACAGTTAGAACCAGCTTTGGGGAGCTCAGGTAGAGGTCGGGATCAGGAGCTTGCCAGACTCCACTTGCTCCCCTCCATGCACAAGGCTCAGACCTCCTACAGCTGTGCTCCAAGTGTCACAGGTGCCCTGGATGCTCCCAGAAACCAAACTCCTCCCCAGGAAGCCATTATTCTGGAGGTGGCTCTCTTGCAAACCTGTCCCATTTCTACAGCTACTTGCATTATCTTTCCTTAGAGGACACAGACAGGCAGCAGGCCCTAGTCCTCTTAGGTGGTAACTCCAGGGAGCAGAGCTCACAGGCAAAGACCATGGAAAACAGGTAGAACCAGTTCTGCAGCAAGAGCGAGAATCTAAGTGTAAACAGACCCCCCAGGTTCCACAGGGAGGGCTGGTGGGCTGGGGCTGGCCCAGGTCAGAAGCACTGACCCTTGGACACAGTCACTCTGGCTTTAGACTGGAAGCACAGAGAGGACAATCAGTGATGTCACTTCAATCTGGGAGACAGGACACCTCACCCGGGCTTCTGGTTTCTCAGAAACAGGACTTTCAGACTCAAACCATGACAGACAAGAGGAACTAAACAAAATGGACCAGGGCTACCGGAAGAAACCCCAAGTGGCCACTGGACATTGACAGACGAGAGCCCAGAAGCCAGCTCTGTTGCTGCAACCAAGGTTCAGCTCCCCAGTCAGTAGCAGCCCTCCTAGGATGCAGGGCCCGAGGCACAAGGACCCTCACAGTGCACTTCGTGAGGGCCAAGGCTCTGCTCTGATGGCAGCTACCCTGAAGCAAATAACCCATGGAAGAAACTTCTAAACGCGAAAGCAACAGTCTCAGCCAGAGAGATGATGAACACGTGTCAAAGTGCAGCGAGGCAGCCAGCTAGAGAAGGCTGGCTTCAAGGCCAGCTCTCAGGGATGAGCTGCTGAGAAAGAGGTGTGTTTAAATGAGTTTCTTCAACAGATGTGAAGCAGGTTGGTATCCCAAGGGCTAAAAATCTGCCATGTCTTTATGAGTCGTGTGAATTAAATATGGGTCATGTTGACCCAGATATATCTCTAAGAAACACCAGATATGGGAGTCTTAATGAGGACTAATGAAGAAATATGCTTGTGAGTGTCAATCAGAAACATAGTGCAAGAAAGTCCAGGTTTTTCCTCATGACAAAGTTGTGCTTAAGTTGGGAGCAAATCTGCTTTTTCTTAATTTTGAAATGAAGCTTACCCACCTGTGGATGGCGTTTTTCGTGTCATTCCCACGTCAGATACCAATATAGACTGTTGTCACAATGATGGTGACACGCCTGATAGGGCAGGAGGCAAAGCAGAGCTGCCTGGCTGAGCAAAAGCTTCCCTGGCAGAACCATAACATTTACAAAACTTATCAAGACAAGCGAGAGAGAAGGTATTGATGAACCACATCATGAATGGAAAATGGCACATAACCACAGATGCAGTAACGTGTTAAATGAATGGATACTGTGACTAACTTTATGACAATACATTTGA
>NW_011889056.1:758151-767505 GCF_000151845.1 Pteropus vampyrus | reverse complement strand
CCCAGGAAGCCATTATTCTGGAGGTGGCTCTCTTGCAAACCTGTCCCATTTCTACAGCTACTTGCATTATCTTTCCTTAGAGGACACAGACAGGCAGCAGGCCCTAGTCCTCTTAGGTGGTAACTCCAGGGAGCAGAGCTCACAGGCAAAGACCATGGAAAACAGGTAGAACCAGTTCTGCAGCAAGAGCGAGAATCTAAGTGTAAACAGACCCCCCAGGTTCCACAGGGAGGGCTGGTGGGCTGGGGCTGGCCCAGGTCAGAAGCACTGACCCTTGGACACAGTCACTCTGGCTTTAGACTGGAAGCACAGAGAGGACAATCAGCGATGTCACTTCAATCTGGGAGACAGGACACCTCACCCGGGCTTCTGGTTTCTCAGAAACAGGACTTTCAGACTCAAACCATGACAGACAAGAGGAACTAAACAAAATGGACCAGGGCTACCGGAAGAAACCCCAAGTGGCCACTGGACATTGACAGACGAGAGCCCAGAAGCCAGCTCTGTTGCTGCAACCAAGGTTCAGCTCCCCAGTCAGTAGCAGCCCTCCTAGGATGCAGGGCCCGAGGCACAAGGACCCTCACAGTGCACTTCGTGAGGGCCAAGGCTCTGCTCTGATGGCAGCTACCCTGAAGCAAATAACCCATGGAAGAAACTTCTAAACGCGAAAGCAACAGTCTCAGCCAGAGAGATGATGAACACGTGTCAAAGTGCAGCGAGGCAGCCAGCTAGAGAAGGCTGGCTTCAAGGCCAGCTCTCAGGGATGAGCTGCTGAGAAAGAGGTGTGTTTAAATGAGTTTCTTCAACAGATGTGAAGCAGGTTGGTATCCCAAGGGCTAAAAATCTGCCATGTCTTTATGAGTCGTGTGAATTAAATATGGGTCATGTTGACCCAGATATATCTCTAAGAAACACCAGATATGGGAGTCTTAATGAGGACTAATGAAGAAATATGCTTGTGAGTGTCAATCAGAAACATAGTGCAAGAAAGTCCAGGTTTTTCCTCATGACAAAGTTGTGCTTAAGTTGGGAGCAAATCTGCTTTTTCTTAATTCTGAAATGAAGCTTACCCACCTGTGGATGGCGTTTTTCGTGTCATTCCCACGTCAGATACCAATATAGACTGTTGTCACAATGATGGTGACACGCCTGATAGGGCAGGAGGCAAAGCAGAGATGCCTGGCTGAGCAAAAGCTTCCCTGGCAGAACCATAACATTTACAAAACTTATCAAGACAAGCGAGAGAGAAGGTATTGATGAACCACATCATGAATGGAAAATGGCACATAACCACAGATGCAGTAACGTGTTAAATGAATGGATACTGTGACTAACTTTATGATAATACATTTGAAAATGCAGTTGAAATGAACAACTTCCTAGAAAAAGAAATGACCGGTATTGACTCAAGAAAAGGCAGAAACCCTAAGTAGTCACATAATGATAAAATAGCTTTTATCGGACCTCAAATATCTTCCCACCACAGCAAAATCCAGGCCCAGATGACTTCATCAGCAAGATCTACTGATTCGAGAAGAAATAGTTGTAATTTTACACACATTCTTTCAGAGAATAAAAGAGGATACACTCTTGTTAGAAGGCAAACATAACCTTGACACCAAAACTTGTCAAGGACATTATGAGAAAGAAAATTACAAGCCCAGCTCACTTATGAGCATAGGTGCAGATGTCCCAAACACGATAATAGCAAAATGTAAAAATGAGAATACGTGATGATTAAGTTATGTTTATCTCAGGAGTGCAAAGTTGGTTTAACAAAACAAAATCATTTCTTGTAATTAACCACATTAACGGGTTAGAGAAGAAAAATTACGTGATCATTACAATGGATGCAGAAAAAGCATTTGATAAAATTCAACATCCATGCATGGTTAAAAAGAAAATTCAAGGAACTAGGAATTAAAATGAGCTTCCTTAACAAAAATCCTATGAAAATAACTATAGCGGTCATCAAATTTAATGGTAAAATGTCGAAAGCTTTCATCTGAGATCAAAAATAAGAAAAAGATGCCTACTATCATCGACACTTTTGTCAATGTGCTATTGGCTCTAACTAGTGCAGTAGGGCAAGAAAAATAAATAAAAGTTAAGTGTAAGGAAAGAAAAGACTGTCATTATTCACAGGTGATTTGATGTATATTATGAAATGCCAAAGAATCTAGAGATAAATTATTACAGTTACTAAGAGAGTTGCTAGATACAAAATTCATATATAAAAGTCATTTATATTTCTATCAGCAGCAAACAGTCCAAAAATGAAATTTAGAAAATTAATGTACCATTTGCAATAGCATTTTTAAAAACACAAAGTGCCTAGGAATAAATTTACAAAAGATTTATAAGCCTATTGTGGAGGAAGTTGTAAAACTTTAATGAAAGACATTAAGAAAGACCTAAATAAATGAGATATATCCATGTCTATGAATTGGAAGATTCAGTATTGTAAAGGTGTCAGTTTTCCCCAAGTTGACTTTTAGATTCAATGCAATATCTATCAAAATCATAACACGACAAGCTGATTCTAAAATTTATATGGAAATGCATAGCCCGAAGAATAGAAGAGGCACTCGTGAAAATGAAGGACAACGACAAGACTTGCTCTCCCGGGCATGGAGCATATTCTAGAGCTATGGCAGTTACTGCAGTGTAGTCGGGGGGCAGGGATAGACAGATAGAGCAGTGGGGCTGAATGGAGACTTTAGAAATAGCTCCCTTGCCTATGTGGACTCTTGAATGCATGACAGAGGTGGCACTGAGGACAGTGGGCAAAGGATGAACATTTTAATAAATTGTCCCAGGACAACCGCATTCATATGAAGACAAAAATAAAACTTTAAAAAAATAAAGAAAGAAAAGCAAAAAAGAAAGAAAGAAAGAAAGAAACTATACTTCTGTCTTACAGCATGCACAAAAGTCAGTTTCACATAGGGTAGAAAGCCAATTATGAAGGGTGAAACCATAACTCTTTTAGAAAAAAACATGAGGATATATTCGTTACTGGGAGTACGTAAGGGTTTGCATACAAGATATGAGAAGCATTAACCACAAAGCAAAAGATTGAAAACTGACATACATTGAAATCGAGTACTTGGATTCATTGAACACCTCATAAAGAGAACGAAGAGACAAGCTACACAGTGAGATGATTGTCACACATGTACCCAACAATTCCAGAAAGAAATGGGCAAGAGGCTTGAACAAGCACCTCGTAAAAGTAGGATTTTTCATAAATGTGCGAGAAGGTGCTTAACAGCATTAGTAATCAGGGAAGTGAAAAATTAACCCACGGTAAGATACCACTACATATCCACCAGATTGGCAGGGATTAAAAATTCCATCTTCGACGGTACCAAATGTTGGCAAGGACGTGAAGTATCAGGAGTGCTCAGACATTGCTGATAGGACTGTAACTTGGTGCAGCCACTTTGAGAAACCGGCATTATCTACTCAAGTTGAAAATTCACAATCCCTGTGGCCCAGTGATTTCCCTCCTGGTGTGTGGATACGTCCAAGAGAGAGGCGGGCACACAGGCTCCAAGAGGAATGTTCATAGCGGAATATTTGGCTCTTCGGAATGAGCAAAAACTGCAAAGCACCCACATACTCATCTATAGTAGAAGGGATAAATAGACTGTAGTATATTCGCACACTGAAATATCAAACAGGAATGAAAATGACTTTACCTAATAACAGATAAATCTCATAAATAATGGTGGGCAAAAGAAGAGACACAAACTAATATATAAGGTTCACAAATCGGCCAAACTAAACTCTTGTTTGGAGAAGCTTCTTTAGGTGGTAAAACGCTACAGAAGAACGAGGATGTGATGATGACAAAAGTGAAGACAAGGAGGGACAGCCAGTTGCAGGAACCTGGCGATGTTGATTTATGGATCTGCAAAGCTGATCTGCAGGTGTTGGCTTCAGAATTATTCTTCAAACTGTACAATATATTCGATGCACTTTATTTCAAACAGCTTTATCGAGGTATAACTTACATACAGCAAACTATATTGTTTAAAGTATACAGTTTGGCACATTTTGACACACGTGATATATACCCGTAAAAAGACCACATCGAGATACGAACGTAGCCATCACCCGCCAAAAGTTCCTTGTGCCCTCTATAAATCCTCCCTCCCACCACTCCCCAGAGGTCAGTCCCTTGGCAACCCCTGATCTGCTTTTCATCACTATGTGTCAGTTTACGTTTTCCAGAGTTCTACGTAAATGGCATCGCACAGAATATACTCTTTTCCTGTCTGGCTGCTTTCACTCAGCATGATTACTTTGCGATTCATCCAGGGTGTTGCACTTTATGATTTTCCCTTCCTTTCTGTCATTCAGTAGTATTCCCTTGCGTGGATGTAGCACAGTTTGTTTCTCATTCATCCTCTAAAGAACATTTGAGTCGTTTCCACTTAAACCTATTAACAAAGCCACCGTGAACACAAAAATGCACAGAGAGGTTCATTCCAGGCTAAGATAGCAGATCGAACATCTGTATCTAATTCCGTGTCTCCGTAAAGCTATTGTAAAGTGACTCGGGAGAAAAATAAGGTAAATCTACCACACAAAAGGGGAGGGCGGAAGATGAGACCGCAGCAAGGCTTTGGGGGCTGGGAAAACAGGTGGCTGAGTGGGAACTGACCTAGCCAACCGGAAAGTCAGATCGTAAGCTGGCAAGGAGGGAGCTGAGGGCACAGGGACTGGAGGTGGGGGAAATTGGGAGTTTCGTTCTCTGGAGAGGATGAAACAGGGGTCGGAGGACTGTGGACACCAGGTGCAATTGAAGGCGGTGGAATTCTACCCGGAACATGGCGATCCTGTGAATGTCTGCAGCCTGTGTGCTCAGACCCCTTCCTCTGCACCCTGAGCCAGGCCCCCTGCTTGTATGTTAGAATTGTTGTCTCTGGGGGATCTGGATGAGACTGAGCTCCCAGTCACTCTCCCAGAACTGAAGGACAGGAGCTGCCAAACAGAAGGACCACCGAACGCCCAGGATAAGGGTGGGAACAGACTCCCTTCAAGGTACAGCCTCCTGATACTTTAGAGCACTGAGGACAAAGGGAGGAGTCAACAAGCTTCCAGAAAAGGGAGCCAGAGTCTAGTATAAAGGCTCAGGAATCAGAATGGCCACCCCCGCAACAAGGAGCTAATGCAGCAATTCCTTCTAGATGCTGGAGGAAAATCATTTGCAACCTAGAAATCTATGAATAGCCAAATTAATACTGGTACCTACAGACAGAATGGAGACTTTATCAGACATGCAAGTTCTCAAAAATCTCTCTCCCACACACTCTTCATCTGGGAACTGTCTCCTCTCACCTGAACTGTGGGTAAACACAACAGAGGGAGGTGAGAGCCACGGGGACACAAGCTCCAACAGTGGATAGAGGAGAAAGAGCCCCAGGAGAAGGGCCCAGCCTGACTCCGGGTCCCAGGCTTGAGGGCAGCCTGTCTGGATCGGAAAAGTGTGATGAAAAAGACAGACACATGTCGTCCCTGGTCCGCATCCCAGCCCTGCCAGGTACCTGACTGGGGAGCCTTGTTTCCCAACAGTCTTGTGACCTTGTCCACTGGCTTCCCCAGAAGGAAACTCCCTCAGGCCAGACCCAGAAACTCTGTCTAGCTTCTCTTCTCTGAGGAGCTTGGATCTTAGAGCGATGACGTTGCCTTCTCTTTACCCACCACTTATTCATCATCTTTCTTCTGCATTTCTATGAGATGGGCCTTCCCTGTCACCCTGGCCAAACTTGCAACCCTCTCACTGCCCGTTATTCTAGACCGGAGCTAGAACAGTGAAGAAATCTGACCAAGACACTATTTCTTTCTTGATACTGATAACAAAGGTAACAGAAGCGCAAGTGTGTTTGGGGAATTTTTCTGTTCGGTCAACTGACATTTGAGTGCTGACAATGGGCCGAGCACTTTTCAGGCCCTGGACAGAGCAGAGGACAAGTTACAGCCCTGTCTCGGTGCATTCACCTTTCAGCGGAGGAGACAAAAGCTAATACGCCCCCAGAATCTCTAACATTGGAAATAGGTGCCTGGAAGGGAAGCAGAGCCAAGCCGTAGAGTAGCACAGCGCAGCGGTGTCAGGTGCAGTGGGTGGGAAAGGCTTCTCTGAGCCTGGGACACTTGAGCGATTGATTCCAATTCCCTTTGCAGTGTAATCTATATCCCTTTTTGTAAATCTCTCATCGGGACTAAAAAACATGTGTTCTCTGTAGTGTACACGGTTCGATACATAGCTAGAAAACCAATGTCATGGATTATAGTTTTGGCCCATTGTATTGTAAATCTTTTTATATTTTCTGTATAGTATGATGTTTTGACGTCTTAAAAATACCTTTCTGGCTGGGGAGAGACTGCCTTTCCTAGGGCTAGCCAATTCTCTAAACAGCATATAGCAAAGGGGCCGGCCGGGAAGCACGTCTTATCAAGCAAATTAACCAACCCAGTGCCATGCCTCTTCTAGCTGGGCCCTACAACCCAGCAGGCAATATTCCTCTGCCTTAATCATCCCAGGGCCAAGTGCCAAGCAACTAGAGACATCCTGGTAGTCCAAAGCCCACGGGACACTACTCGAACTAGCAGTCTCAAACTGTCCTCCCTGTCCTGCATGGAAACCCCAATGAAGGCTCTGGCCTTAACCTTCCCTTGCTCCTCATCCCCTGACCGCTGGGGCTTCCCCATGTGGCCCTGCGTGGTGTGCCTCCTGTCTCTAGGACCCACGAGTGTAATAAACTTTGTTTTCCTTAGCCTCTGCTCTCTCTCCTCTTGTGGCTGCATCTGGCCGGTCATCCCATAAAAGAAAACAAAACACTCTCTTTGTTTCGCTCCAAGACTAAGACCGTTCTATTTCCTCTTCATATATTTCTAGCAAGTTGTGCTTTCTCTGCTTCAGTGAAATACTGCTCAGTTCATAAAGATTCATTACAGTGACTTCTTTATTATAAAGCGCTCTACTTATTGACATAAAATGATACTTTTGTGGTACCATTTAATATTCTTTTAATTCTCCTTCGACACCAATACTGCTTTATCCATGAATTTCGGAAGGACGCTGCTGAGATCAGACACATCTCTGAAGAGTTCAGCAAGTGCACGGGCTGTTCCAATTAACTGGCACATCTAAGGGACAAACCAGTGAGCCTTGACTTGGGATGTCGTGACCATGGTATAGGTAGGCTGAGGGCGGGGAGTCTTTGGTAACTGGTTCCAGTAGAATTGTCCCGTTTTGAAAATGAGTGATTATACAAAAAGAAACATTCTGAAACTTATGCCAAAATGCTTGATGACAAAGTCTGATAAACCCACACTCACGGAACAACAGCGTTCTGAGGAATGACAAGCATTAAATCCATAAAGATCGAGAACTGCGAGGAAGCCAAGCATCTATGGAGCTGCTCTTCCAAAACCGAGTGAGAATGTCCAGAACCGTGAGAATACAGAAATAATAATTCAGAGAATGAAATCAAGGATGGAGAGAGAAGACGTGGGAGAAAGTTCAATTGGGCCGATTTCCTTATCTTTCAATTAAAATTGCTCTGAGCGATATTGTCTAATGTTGACCAATCAAGTAGTAAAGTTTTAAATATGTTATTTAAATGTATAAATAAAACCACTAGAAGATCTAAAAGTAATCACATAAACAAAAATTTGGAGGAGTAGAGGGCAGAGAAGGGGGAAAGGTGGCAAGGAGGACGAACCTGCTAATTTCCTAGTCTTTCAAAGTAGATTTTACCAATGGGCTTGCCCCAGGCCTGTTTGTCCTGAGATCCATTCTTCAATTTCCCCGACCCTGCAGGATCAGGCCTTGCTACCTTCCTTTCGCAGGCTCAGCTGGTTTCAGGTTGGCATTGACCATGAGAAGCAGGTGCAAGAGACTAGAGGGTAGAGGAAGGGAGTAGCCAGGGTATTGCCTCTCCTCCCTCTCTGCCCCAGGGGCTGCAGCTGCAGCTCCCACCGAGAAACTCTGCCTGATTCTAGGTCTTCTCCCTGTGTCCTTCTAGCCTAGGGGCGGCAGCGACTTCCTGTCCATGATCCCCAAGCTACCTCATTACCCTCCATCAACTTCCCAGTAGTCCTGGGTGCTCCTTTCCTGGCATTCAATGCCCTCAGTTGAAGTGTTTTCTGTTTTCCTGGGAGGAACCTTAATGCATAAAATAGCCACTTCGAGACCACAGTAAGGAAGAGTCCATGCTAGGCATCATGGCAGAAGCGGGTAATGAATGAACCACTGACCAGATATGAAGCTGGAAAGGATCCTCAAGAAATTTCAAAAAATAGAAAAGAAAATAATACAGCACACATTCTTAGAGTAGAACGTTAACGCAAAAACGGAAAAAAGAAAAGAAAGAAAAGTTTACCTTTAGAATTTAGAACTCCCTTAAAAAATCTTTGGTAAAAAAAGAAAAGTCAAAGAAAAAATTCAGAATATCTAGAAAACAGGAATCATGAGAACAAAATGAACCTAATTGGAACACAGAGAAACCAGAGGGCTAATAAATCAACTCAGAAACTGGTTCTTTGAGAACCCCAAAACAAGACAAAAAGATAAAACAGGAGCCAACTAAGCAATGGAAAAACACAAAGAACACAAAATTAAAACCCCAAATTAGGAAATGACAACAGATAACTGATGAAGTCCCTAATCTCCCAAGATCTCACAGAAGTGGCTTTAAGCTCCCCATCTCCTGGGGTCACAAGCAACTTGTGATCAAGGCAACAGAAAAAAGTAGTTATGGCAGAGGAACCCTTAACCACAGAAGAAGTTCTCATAAAGAGACCCCTGATGCCTGATCGATTTCCCGTGACTGGTTCAGATGTCTTCAGACTCAAACCAGTCCAGGAGAAGCGGAAGGGCTATATCTCCCCAGAAGCCCCTGGAGGATTTGCCTGAACTTCTCATTGGCCAGAACTAGGACACTAACCACCACACTTCCCTGCAGCAGGATTTCTTCCCGAATCACATAAGAAAAGAGTGAGATCTGGAATATAACCGGTGCTCTACAGACAAAGCAGAAAGAAGATCTGCCCCAACTGTGTCTGGGTCTCTTTGGGACTCTACTCAACTTCGTTGATCATTTGCCTCTTTTGACACCAAATCTACACTGTTTTCATCAATGTCATTTCAGAGGGTCTTTGGATATCTGGTAAGGCAAGTTTCCCTTTAAGTCAGCATTTTCTTGGCCCATCTTGTGCATTTACTCTGATGAACCTTAGAATCACATTGTCAAGTTTCATGACACTTAGGTAGGGAGAAAATGGATATTTACTGGGTCCCTTCAAACCCCAGTATGCTTTTGTAAATACTGCCATTTGCAA
>NW_011889056.1:708035-756921 GCF_000151845.1 Pteropus vampyrus | reverse complement strand
AATCAGGCCTTTTGCCCAGTTGGCATTCCTGTCACTGATCTCCTGGATTAGATCCACTGTCTTGTGGATCCCAAATCTTCCTTTTTCTTGGCTTATGCCCTTGTTTTGCTGGAGAACATCCTCAAGTAGCTTCCCAAGAAAGTATATTTGAGAGGTAGATTTTCTTAGTTCTTACATATCTAAAAAAAAAAAATTTTTATTCCATTGTCACACTTGATAGATATTTTGGCTGGTGCAGAAACCTAAATTGAAAATCATTTTCTCTTGGAATTTTGAAAGCATTGTCCTATTATCTTTTTTTAATTGTTGCTCTATAATCTTTTATTATCCAGTGTTGTTATGACGTCTAATGCTATTTATTCTGATTCTTATTTCTTTTTCCGGATTTTATCTTTCAAGAACTCTTGTTAGTTGCTTCCTCAACTTCCTAGATCCCTCTTCAAAGTCCTAATATTTTCTCTCATATTGTTTTGTTTTCCGTGAACACTATTTCTATTGAAATTTGAACTTCGATAATCACGTTTAATTTCTAATAATTCTTTATTGTTCCCCATTCCTTTTACATAATATTTTACATAATATTTTGTTCTTGTCTTGTGGATGTAATATTTTCTCTTAGTTCTCTGAATAAGCTTATTAAATTAAAACTACTTTTGCCATATGTTTCCTGTATTTTCTGGGATTTCTCCAAGTTCATTTTCCCTTTATAGGTTATACTTGACCATTTTTAAGGTTGAAGGCCTTATTCGAATTTCGGATGATCTTTAGTGGTTGGTTTATATTTAATAAAGAAGGGCTGGTAACTATTGTGAATTTAATCTGCTTTAGGGCAAATAGGTCCGTTTTCCTGCTATGACTATTCTTTGTAGGTCTGAAGAATAAAGATCACATCCCACAACTGCTAGAACGAGGAGAAAATTGTTCAGTGGTTGCCAACATCCATACTGGAAGCCCTAGCTCTCTATAGACATTTCATTCAAGTTCTTAAGAGAACTGTCAGGTATTTTCGCTGCAGGCCTATACCAGCTGCCAGCTCAGCTGTCTGTTGGAGGAGAAGTTCCAACTGGTGCAGTCATTCTGTATTGGGGCCTTCAATTAATCCTCAAGTGTTCAGTCCCGTTTAATTCTATTGCCTTCCACCATATGCCTGCTGATTCTGAGTTTACTCTCTGGTGTTATATCTGGCAAACTGGCTCCCACCTCCTCTGTAGTTCTCTTGTCAAATATTCTAGGCTAGATTTTCCTGCCTTTTTTATTCATCAACTAATTCCCGTCTGCTTTTCAAAAATAAAAGTGTTGAAATCTATCCATTGAGGATAACCTCCCATCCTCATCACATTCTCTTGACTCTGATGGGTTTATTCCTTTCTGTTTCTCGATACTTTTCTTGTAGTTAGCTTTTAAGGGTTAAGAAGGTAAACCCTGTGTGTATATCATGCGTGCACGTGAGTGCGAGAATGATGTATCAAAATCAATTCATTTCTCATCTATGTTCCTGTTTTCTAATAAATGCGTTGAAGGTTGTTAATTTTTCAGATGACCCCTTTGGCCATGCAGCATAGGTTTTAATACGTAGGGCTTTCATTGTTGGTAATTTCCGAAGAG
Organism: Pteropus vampyrus; assembly: GCF_000151845.1. NCBI lineage: Eukaryota > Metazoa > Chordata > Mammalia > Chiroptera > Pteropodidae > Pteropus > Pteropus vampyrus. Next base: position 755,316 of record NW_011889056.1, on the reverse strand, counting down.
TTTATAATTTAAATTTTTGCTTCCTCTTTAACCAGAGTTATTTCGAAGCCTGTTTTAAGACTTCCAAATGGAGAGTGGTTTTTTTGTTTGTTTGTTTGTTTTATTTTCGCCCTTTCTTTTGTTCCTAAGTTTTAATTTTATCGTATTGTTGCCAGAGACTTAACTGTCTGATTTCCACATTTCAGAATTTCTTAAGATTGTTTTTTTGATGGGTTTAATTCATAAGAAACTTTAGGAAATATTCCACAATATTTGACACAAATTTGTGGTTTTTATTTTTTTGTGGTATCATCTGGGATGTTCTAAACTTTTTGGGCTGTCTGTTTTACCCTTCTCATTTTGGATTTGCTTTTCTAAAAAAAATTAGAAGAAGAAGCTTTAAATAATTTTTTTTTTCTTATCAGTTCCTATCAGTTCTAAGGATTTTTTAGACAGATGGAGTACAAGTTTTCACTCTATCTATCATATCAATAAAATCCTTCTGGTTGTTGGTTTTCTGTCTATTGCTAACTCTATGACATTTTCCTGGTTTTTATCATCTGCAGTCCCATTTTTCATGGAACCCATTTAAAAAATGTTATAGGGATTAAACATGGCGGAGTGAGAGACGTTCCCAGATCTCTCCCCTTGAAACGACAATAAGCTGAACATATAAAACTCAACAAAATACACTCAAACTGCACACCAGCACGTCTGAGGGATCTGCGCATAAGAGCTACCACAGACCTACATAGGATATTTCCACTCTGTCATTTTGACTCTGAAGATAGAAGAGAAGTTTTCCCTCATGTTAAGGAACATAAATTTAAATGTCAATTAGAAATATATAAATATTAATAAATTTTACTGCAAAAAAATTTTTAAAAATGTGATGGTCTCATTTTTAAATAGCACATTTTTAATTCTACTTGTGAATACTTTAAGCTCTAGTGTATTTTTCTACTCTTCAATGGTAAGAGTGAAATTTTATCACTTAAGTCCTATTTATTCAAACTAAGAATTTAGCAAGACTCTCTTCATTGGTTTTCTCTTTCAATAATGTCTTGACTTCTAGTCTCGTATACTTACTATTCCCGATCTAGCATTAACTTGTTACAGTCTATAAAAACTCCTGGATTTTGACTCAGGCAATGAATTTCCAGGGTAATTTATGAAGAAATGACATCTTTATTATTTCAACTTTTCCCTTCTTGGAATATGGTAGCTTTTATTTTTTTTCAAGTCTTCTTTTATGTTTTTCAGTACAGTTTTATAGTTTTTTGAACATAGGTTTTTGGCATTTCTTATAAGTTTATTCCCAACTGTTTTATAATTTTCGTAGCTAGAGTGAGTTGAATCTTTTTTTCCCCCCATTACTTTTTCCGGCTTTTTATACTGGCTGGATCTCCATGTCTGCATCCTAACAACCAGGGAATCGATCTGGGATTAATGGGTCTTTCTTCTTATGATGAAACTCCGAGGATGAAGTTTAAAAGAGAATGGGAGAAGAAGCATACATGTGTTTTATTTTACAAGAATGATGTTGCACCGTAGATCTTGTTTTGTTTCTTGCTTTGTTTCCACTTAACACCATAAAATCTGATGTTTGCTCTAAGTTTTTTTTTTTTATAGCTACTTTTGATTAGAATAAAGAAGTTCCCTTCTGTCCATAGTTCTCTATGTTGTGTTTTTTTAATCATAAGTAGGTGTTGAATTTTATCAAATGCTTTTTCTGCATCTATTGAAATAATCAGATAATTTGTTCCCCTTAAATCTGTTATGGTTGATTTTCTAATTTTAAACCATCCTTGCCTTCTTAGGATAAAACTCTACTTGGTTATATCATTATACACTGCTGGATTCAGTTGATTTGTCTAGAATTTTTACATCTATTTCCACATCCTGCATCACACTTTCATTGGTTTGTTGTTATAGTAGTTACATGAGTCTCATAAATTTGGAGAGTTTTTTTTTTCTTTTCCGTTTATGATTAGAATTACTCACTCATTAAAGATTTGGTAGAACTCATCTGTAAAGCTCTCTGAGCTTTTTCTGGTGGGAAGTAGATTTTTAAAGTACATAGTCAATTGCTTTGTGGTGATAAAAGTTCTATCCAGATTTTCTGTTTCTAGGGTCAGTTTTGGTAAGCTGTGCTTCTCTAGGGATTTATTCATTTTGCTTATGTTTTCCAACTTACTGACATACTTTTAGAACTGTATATCTTTGATCTATCGTCTGTTGTATAATATAGCGTATCTGTAGGCTGTAGCTCTTTTCCCTTTCTAATATATTTGACTCGTCTATTCTCCCCTTATGTTTAGCTTATTAGAGGGTTGGCTTTTGTTTTTCAGCTTTTCAACGAATCAGCTTTTGATATTCTCGATTCTCTCTTTCATTTGTTTCTGCTTCATCAGTTTCTGATCATCCTCATTTTTCTTCTATTTTCTCCAGGTTTACGGTGCTGTTTCTTTTATAGCTTCTTGAGTTGGATGTTCAACTCGTTGACTTGTTGACTGCTTGTTGACCCAACCACCTACTCAACGTCTTCACTTGCACGTCTAATAGACACCCCAAACTTAACATGGCCAAAACAGAATTTTTGATCTGTATTTGCAAAAATGTGCTTTTTCCTACAGTCTTCCCAGTCGTGGTGAAAGGCACCCATTTACTCCGTTGCTCAGGCCAAAAACTCAGGCATCTTCATTGTTTCTTCTCTTTCTTTATACCCTACAGCCAATCCTTTCTGCATGATTTCTGAAATATAGCTTGAATCTCACGGCTTCTCAGAACCTCTACTGTTACCACCCTAGTTAAAGTCACTATCAGCTCTCCTAGACTGTTGTCAGGACCTCCTGACTGGGCTCTTGCTCCTAGTTTTGTCCCAGCATGGATGGTTCTCCACATTGCACCTACGACATAGATCTGCTGATGTCGGCTCCCGGTTCAAAATTCTCCAAGGGCTTCTCATCTTAGAATAAACTCCCAGTTCCCAGGGTGGCTCCCGCTGCCTCTCCAACTACACACCCCGTCTCTCTCTAGCCACATAAGCTTCCTCCTTAGTTTTTAATATGCCAGTCATAGGCTCTCCTCAGGGCCTTTGAACTTGCCTGAAATGCTCTCTCCCCAGATATCCACATGGGGGAATAAAATGAGGGCGAAAGCCTGTGGATATCTAAATGGCACCCCATTCACCTTTGTTTTAGCTATCTCAAAGCCCTTATCACTATGTGACATTATACGATTTATTTATTTGTATGTTTAGTATGACTATTCCACACAAGAATGTTAGTTTGCTGTCTTGTTCAGTACTGTGCACCCAGAACCTGGAACAGTGCCTGGCACAGAGCAGCTGTTTAATCAGTAATAAATAGCTATTCGGAATCAGAAGTTTCCTTATTAATCATAGAACTAGCACAAGGAGCATTGGATGAATTGGATGATGCCCGGAATCAGTGTAAGTTCGCCTTGACAAACAGTCTTGTCCTGAACACCTCATTGGCTAAAACTTTTCTCATGCTCTTATTTGTCTAAAACACAATTGCTGGCTCCCAAATAGCTCCCAAATCATCTCTTCTAGGAAGTTTCCCTCTTTCCTCCAGGCAGAGCTTAGCGCTGCTTCCTCTGTGCTCTCACGGCCCATTTTTTACACCTCCACCAAAACATCTGATCCAACAATGACAAGTCTCTTGCAGCCTTAGCATGTACTCTCTTCCCCTACCAGAGTTTCACGAAGGCCAGAGCTGCGATTCGTTGTCAGTTTATTCCCTGCCCCTATGAGAGTGTGGCTCATGGCAAGCTCAGATGAAAAAGTGCAATGGATAGGCCCCTTAAACCAAGGTCCTTCGGCAGGACCGACGTCAGGTTCCAGGGCAGGCAACTTTGCTGCTTCTACTGAAGGTGGTGGTAATGAGAAAATGCGGGTGCAGTGAAACACTTATTGCAGCGTACTTGGTGCGTTTGTAGGCAGCGCGTCAACGACCTCGGGAGGGCGGTGCAAACAGAAGTCCGATGCCTAGGCCTTCACTTGCCCCAGCATCCGCAAGGGCCCATTAATCCTTAATATTCAAATTCCGCCCACTAAACCAGCCCCTCGGTGCCCAAGCCGCCTCTTTTCCCCAAATGACGGCCGAGGGCAACCAATCGGCAGCTGGACAGGGGGCCCGCCCCCTTTTTCCTAGCCAGAAAGGACACAAACTCCTGCCAATTGGTGGCGCTGCCGCCGAGGCCCCGCCCCGCCCCGGCCGCCGCACCCAATGGCAGACGGGCTCGCGGCGGTGCCGGGGGCGGGACGCGGGCGCGCAGGTGCAGCTGCGCGCAGGCCGGCCGGGAGGGCGGGGCGCGACGTCGGCCGTGCGGGGTCCCGGCGTCGGCGGCGCGCGCGCTCCCTCCTCTCGGAGAGAGGGCTGTGGTAAAAGCCGTCCGGAAAATGGCCGCCGCCGCCGCTGCCGCGCCAAGCGGAGGAGGAGGAGGAGGCGAGGAGGAGAGACTGTGAGTGGGACCGCCGCGGCCGCGGGCGGGGACCCTTGCCGAGGGGCGGGGGGTAGGGGCGGGACGTGGCGCGGGAGGGGCCCACAGGGTCGGGCGACACGGCTGGCGGATGGCGTCCCTCCTCTCTACCCTCCCCCTCCCGCCGCCGCCGGTGACGGCACCCCCCTCGGCCCGTCACCCGCACTCGTGGGTGACCGTCCTCGCCCCGGCCTCCCAGGGCCGCCTTCGCCTGGCGCCCGGCTCCCTCCCGCCTTCGGCGCGCATCCCGGTCCCCGGCCCCGCGGGCGTCCCTGTCGCTGGGGCTTCGCTTGTCCGGGCTGCGCGCGCGTCGTGCCCTTCTCGGGGCTTCGGGCCCGCGGCGCCGTCGCGCGCCCGCGGCCCCAGCCTCTCCCTGGATCGCGCTCTCCCCTCTCCCTCCCTCGCGCGCCCCCTCTCCCGTTACTCGGCCCCCCCATCGGCGCGCGTGCGCAGTCCGCCTCCCGTTCGGGAGAGTGCGCCACAAGGGCTCCTGCGCTCTCACCCCCATCTCCAGGCTTTGCCTCCCCCTCCTTCTCGCCCATTCCATGACTTTCTGCCCCCACTGCGAGCGAGTCGTTCCACCATCTCCTTTCCCATTTAGCAGGAACAAGTAGGTGGGAATTATTGTCCACCCACAAAAGGGACTAGACGTTGTGTTCCTGGTCCCACAACTCATCCTAAAGAGGCTGTTCTCGTTCCCATCAGGAGCCGTGGGTAGGGGACTGTGTGTCCGGCAGCACCTGAGGCTCTTCAGTGGGAGCGCGCCCCCAGGGTCTTTGGGGGTGCAGTGGCCTCAGAATATGAGCGCTCCCCCATCCTCCCCCCTTCGCCGGCGATCTTCCAGTTACATAAGTGGAGTGGGACATAGTATGTAACGGGCTCCCATAGTCCTGGACGAGATCACCGTACCAGATGGGGCAAGTTCATCGCATCGCTATGGTTCCTGTCAGTTGCCCCTGAAAGTTTATGTTCTTTTTAGTTTGGTTATGACTCAGTCACCCAAACTGAAACTCAGGTGACTTTTACGTGGCGTGGCAATGTGTCTTTGGTTTTGCACTGAAGACTTAAGGTCGTTGTGAAGAGTCTAAAAAGAGTGCCCTCACAGAGGAGACCGTTTATGACATTGCTAAGTATGGACCCGAGAAGGGGAAGCTTGCTCTGGAGCACCTCTGTGGCAGTCGCTTCTGTTGTGTGTTCCGTGTGGATCGGTCACAGCAGAAATGGGCTCCACCACAAAATTGATATTCCTGACTCATGGTCAGGCAGATGTGTGCTTCTGGTTATTTTTCCAGGAACAGGAATGGGCTTTGCGGAGCCATTCACACGTTGTGTCTGCTGTGTGGGATCAGTACCCCAAATTGTGAGATGGTAGGATCAAATTCAGGGGGTGGTTGGTGATCGTGGAACCAAACCTAACGGCGTGTGATGCTGAGTGGCTTAGACTCTCTGTAGGACTCTCACAAGTTGTGGGCATTTCGTTATACTGGAAAAATGAAGCATTTCGGACCTTCGTAGTAAAATTCACCATTAATAGGCAGTTATTACTCTAGAGGAGAAATTTGAGGCTTCGTGGCTGGAATTTTCATCTGGATCTCAGTGATGCAGTGAACAGTGAGATTGAGCTGACCTCTTGGGTCTTTTGAAATATGCCTGATCCTTATTAAAAATACAGGGTCTGGATTTTTTAGGTCTTTTGGGAATTTCCCCCACGGATTTAGGGAAATAGGCTTATTTATGGGCTGTTTAGTACTTCTACTTCAAATCCCGGTCAGGAAGCCTAGGAAACACTACCTTTTATTTTCTTACCCACACGTGTCAGAACCTTAAAGGGCATAATCAATCTAGTAGAAGTACAGTCGATTAGGTACGTCGCCACAGAGCACCCATTCGTGGCATGTCAGGTAGGTGGCCGATCACTGAGATACATTTCATCCACGCACACAGATACTCAAGCCTCACTTGACAAAGATACCAAGGTTTGTACATCTGAACCCGGGATGCGACGGGACAAGGGCTCTGCTTCGTTCGGCCATCCTTGGCAATGTGTTTGCCTCTTCAGATGCCCTCCAGCTAGCTGTTTGTCATACCCCAAGGCCTTTAAACAGCACTGGCAGCTTCCAGAATATAGTTTCTCTGCAAAGTTCCTGGTGGCATCTGAAGTCAGCATGTCCTAACAGCTTGAAGAAACCTTTTATGGCTTTCTTGTTCATACTGGCCTATCACACCGTCCTATTTTTTATTGCTACAAACTTGCCTGGAATGCTTTAAACCTAGAGTACCAGGTCTTTGTTTCACCTGACAGCATGATGCAGTCAAACCGTGCTCCAACTTTTGTGCCGTTTGTGTGTGGAGCAGGGGGTAAGGATACAGTTTTGCATTCTATTTGCAACTTCCAGCCAGAGTCATTGTTTCTCTGCCCGCGCTGCTTCTGAGTGGCCGAATCTAGTCCGGTGGGGAGGCAAGCTGAGGAGTTTGACAGAAAAACTGGCTAGATGACTCCAGTGTGATGTTGCCCCTACCCACATACTCCTTCCCCCACGTGGAGATGGAATGAGAAGCTCACTTCTTTAACTAAGAATAAAGAAGAGCAGAGGTAAAATTGTTAGCTCCTGTCTCGAGGCCGTTTCCACCCGCTAATGTACCTGCCTGGGACTATTTGCATGATAAATGACGTGTCCTGGAACCAGTAATCTTTTATACAGGTGAATATCAGTGGAAATCTTTTAATTGGCTTAAGAGCAGTTTGTTGGCAGGCTGCCTGAGTATCTATGAGGAGGAGAGAATCACCGAAAATGTTTGATATTTGGAGTAACTAGTGTTTTAAACGCACAGGAGGTAAAGAACAGTCCTAGACTGGCGGCGAGCTCCAGGGCGTGTGGCAGGAGACCTGCTTGTTTTCGCTGCCCTCTGCTATGGTGACATGCATGCAGACCCGCCTCATGTGGCCGGCAGACACAACCTTTTTTCTTGGGTAAAGCATTATTGCCGCTCCAACAGAAGGACCTTGTCCTCAATGCTTCTGTATCAGCCCTGTCCAGGCAAACTGCCATTGTCACCGCTGCGCTTCTATCTTGTTTTGGTTAGAACAGACGTAAATGGGTTCCTCTTCCTTGGGCTCACTTACACAAAGGTTGCACTCTTCCGCCTGTGCCTACTCTCTTCTGCCTTTCTCTTGCAAGGAACCCTTACTTATTGAAAACTTGATTTGCATGTCATCACTTTAATACTTGGTTCCACCACTTTGATGGTAGGTGGGTGTGTAGGGGACCTGAGTGGAAATGGGAATTCGGGAGGCGGGCAGGGCATCCCCACTCCCACATCAAAGCGGGGGGTGTGGCCATTCCATTAGGGAATAAAGCCTTGGTCTTTGTAGCTGTTTCAAGTCACACTTATGTTGGGTCTGCTGGCATACGGACGTGTCCTCACTGTAGCTGTTTTGCTGTTACTGCAGAAGTCTGAACTCTCAGGAGCAAGCCTAACGGAGCGGTCACTTGTCTTCCTTACCTAAGAGCTGGGGGCGTTATATATATGGACCTGCAAATCACTGCTTTATTGGGTTTTCACTTAACTGCTCTCATTTGCTGGCTCTTTTATTCCCCCCCCCACTCTGTGAAATCTTGAGTTAATCAAAGATCTTAAACTTTCAAAGCTAGAAGGAACCTTAGTCCAGCTCCTTCAGTTTACAAGGAAAAAACAATCGTGGCTGTGAGAAGTTGTGCTTTTCTGGAGCCTCCCAGCCAGGAGACCAGTCTGATTTTTATTATGTAGCTAACTGAGTAATACTGTTACCTTGACTTTGGGGATCTCAAAGCATTCTATGACTCGACTGTTTAAGAGAATTATAAGGCCTCGCTGCACCTCAATAAATAATTCTAAGGTACCATCCTGGTAGTTAGAGACCAGCCGTAAGTAAAAGACTTGGTTGGTGTTGCCCTTCCTCTGGGTTTGATTACACAAGTAATTGTTTGTGTGAATAATCTCTAAATTGTACACGCCAGGCTTTTTTTAGTCTCAAGATAAAAAAGTGCTTCTCTTGGGCCAGCAAGGTATCAGAGATTAGCTAATATAGGCCAGTTTGGGTTTTAACAAGGAAATGATGGTTATCTTAATAATGAAAAATGTAATGATAAAAGTCCTTTTTTGAACATGTGTTCAAAAGCAAAAGAGAAACTATCAAACTAATAACTCTGTCGAACATTGCAATTAACTGATCCGAGAGGCTTAAAAGTGAGTGCTCTTAGACAGACTTTTGGAGGATGGCTTTGGATCTCCCAGGGCGCTTGGTTTTCATTGGTACTGCTTTTTTCTCTCAGGGTTAAAGCTCCTTTCTTTACGTGATGTTAACAGCAGCTTGTTGCAGCTTCAGCTGCTTGAGAAAGAAGGGAGACTTTGCCTCTGGATTTCGCGTGTTCTTTTTGGGATGACATTTTAATGTTGCCTGTTCTTTTGAACATGTATTTTAATGTCGCATGTTCTCTTGAACATGTATTCTCTCCCTGATGATTTCTGTATGACATGGTACCAAAAATACCAGAGATCACTACTAACGGTACGTTTAATAATTGTCACAGAGTGTCCTTCAGAGGTGACAGGACCTACGATAGTGTCGATTCTAACATGCATGAATCTTTCCTTTATTTTAGCACTGTGTGTTATGTGCCAGTAATTTGCAGTTTATCCTTTGTTTCAAGCTAGGTAAGCCGGGAAATAGCATAGTACTTTGTCTATATGTTTATCTTCGAAATGTCCCAAATAGCCCTGGGAAAAAGATCGTGCAGCACAATGGGGGCTTTCAACTTACGATTTTCTTTGTTTTAGGCTCCATAAAAATACAGACTCACCAGTTCCTGCTTTGATGTGACATGTGACTCCCCAGAATACATCTTGCTTCTGTAGACCAGCTCCAACAGGATTCCATGGTAGCTGGAATGTTAGGGCTCAGGTAAGTAACCTTCCTTTTTTTTTTTTTAGTATATGTCCTGGTTTGGCCATCTGTTTTTAAAAAAAAAAAAAGGAAAAAAACAAGTTATACTACTCTTGGACAGTATGAAAGTACCCCAAAGACTAAAGACATAACTGTGCCAAACTGTGCCATATAATAAAAAAAAGTCACTTCCCTGAGCCCTGAAAGGTCAGTTTGGGTAGGGTTACTTGGTAGCCACAGCGTGATCTGGGGGCGGGCGTCAGATTAGAGCCGGAACTGGTGATCTGCAACTTCAGTTCACCTTGAAGCAGGTCAGCTGAGCTGAGAGCGCTTTGACTGAGCTCTTCACCTGCCGCTGCTGCTTTTGCCCAGTGGTCTTCAGCATGGTACTTTTGTTTGCTTTGGTTTTGGGTAAATGACTTCCTGGTCAACGTTAGCGAGCAGTGGTAATGTATTTTCAGATGTGGGAACTGCCGTGTGGTCCCCTAGAAGGACGGCCTCCTGAAAGCTGTCACAGAACAGGGGAGCCCATGGCTCGTGGCATGTGCTTGCTGCACTCCTCCCACGGGAACTAAAGAGAGCACCCAGACTCACACCTGGCTCTTGAGACTAGAGCAGAGTGAATGCCTTTTGAAAAGCTCGGGATCCGAGCCACTGGAGGTCTGACACTCAGGCGCTCTGTCAGCCGCACTTTTGGCTGCTTTGGCACCATTGTGTGGACCTCCAGTTGGTAACAGTGAGTGGTTCCTTAACTTCTCTGCTGGCAGGCTCAATATCTCAAGCTTTTTAAAAATCAGTGGTCACTCCGCATTTGATGTTTTGACACCTGGATTTCAAACATTCCACGTGGTAAGGGCAGAACATTCTCACCGAATTTCTCCATTTCTTTTCCTAAGAAAAAAATGTGAGTTTACACATATGCTGCCGTTGTGATTCCAGCTGAGACCCCCAGGTAGCACTTTGTCGTGTCTCTCTAGAGGTTTCTGACACCTCAGCCTAAAGCCGCGCGGACATCCATAACAGCTCATTTGGGGACCGTGTGAGGGGCAGGGTTTGGGCGGAGGAAGAGAAGATGTGGAAGGAAGGGGAGAGCATCACACTGCCTCCAGGTCCCAAATTTGGTTTCACTCCTGATCCTGTGACTCAGATTGTCATTCCCCCTTGCTGCGGGATGTGCCCTGGGCCCTGCTGACAGGACGTTCTTTGTCCGCCACGTGTTTATGCTGGTGGGAGTTGTGTGGCTGGCGCTTTGTGCATTGTCTCAAATTGTGTGGACTAAATGTAAGACGGGCAGTGACTGGGTTTCTTCTGGTAGACGATAGGCCTGGGGGGCGGTTAGTGTTTTTAATAGTCTTTTTCTAAGATTACAAATGGATTTTATAAAGCAGGCAGTGGTGACTTTATATAATTCCTTCTAAGAAATATAGAAGAGATGTTTTTAAAAAATATTTCTCAGTACTTATGAATGGGAAAGACACGGCCATTTGAGCTTCAGGGAACTTTGAAGGGAGTTTTCAAAGGACAGAATCTGTCTTTAGTAGATACGTGCTTATAGCTTATCATTTTTCTTCTTTTCCTTTTTAAGAAATTATAAAAATAATAACGTGCTTTCATGGAAAAGTCAAACCATTTCAAAATATATTAAGTAAAAAAATGAAAGCTCCCTGTTACTCTCTGTGCCCACCACCCAGAGTAACCACTGTTTGCCTGTTCTCAGGCTATACGAATATGCACTTTTTGCGTTTTTAACAAAAGGAGGATGGTACTACCCATATTCAGCATCTGGCCATATGATACATTTCTGTCTGCCTCTTTTTTGTTAAATAGCAGCGTGGTCTGTTGCCGACTTACTGTCATGCATTGTCCCCCAATGGTTTTCCCCATGCTTTACTATTAAAGATACTGCTGCATTAAACTTCCACACATGCCAGTGTTTTTGAAGGACGCTGCCTGGACTTGGAGTTGCTGGTGGGTACCACCACATTGCCTTCCAAAATGGCTATCCCAGTTCCCACGGCAGTCAGAGCAGGTGCCACCTCCCCACACCCTCCTAGAATTGGATAGTCATCTTTTAAATTTGTGCTACTTGGGTTATTACTGAGGCCGAACCTCAGTTATCGTTTGCCATTTGTATCTGGTCTTTGCGAAGTGCCTATTCATGTTCTGCATTCATTCTTCCATTGGGATATTTTTAAGTCGATTTGTAAGAACTCTTGTATTAAGAGTTTTAATGTATTAAGGATATTAATTTAATGTATTAAGGATATTAATTTTCTGTTATCATGCAGATATTTTTCCCACTTTGTTCCAGATCTTTTGATTCTGTTTGTCTTTTTGATATATAACATTTCTCTTATGATTTTTTCTTTTGCTTTTATACTTGGAAAATCCTTTCTTACTCTAAGAATATGTCAGTGTACATCTGTATTTTCTTCCTAAAAAACTTGACGTAGTATATTCGTGCATACATATTTGATATATACAGAAGGATCTTATGGGTAAGTTATCCTGTGTTTTTTGTATGGTTTTCAAAATACCTATATTTGTATTTAACTTCAGCGTGGGGTGAGGTCTAGAGCCCACTTAGTCAGCCGCATCGTAGTCATTTGGTGAGCCAGTTATCTGATCTTCACCTTTATCATCGCTGACTTCAGGTGAACAAAGCATTCTTACTTTTTTCTTTTTGAATTTTTTCTTTGTAAGGCTTGATGGCAAGTTTGTCAGCAGATAATCATTTATTCATTCATCTCACAAATATTCGAGCCCCTGCTTTGAGCCAGGGGCTATGCTGGGCCCTGCAGGTGCTGCCGCCTTCTTGACTGGGGGCAGGGCTACAGAAGTCGTGACGTGACGTCAGTGGCGTGGCTACAGAGCTCATTTCGGAAGATTCAGGAAAAGAGTGGATCAAAAGTAGGTTTTAGATAAACTAGGAGGAATCCAGAGGGGCTGAGTGTGTGTTTAATTCTGACATAAAGTTAGAACTTTAGGGTAGACTGCAACATAAAGCATAGTTTGTTTTATAACTCACGTAATTGCAGGCTGATTTTTGTCTTGAATTATGATGAGGGCTTTTTGCTGTTGAAACAGTTCTATATTCAGCTAGCTTGGTTGTTATGATAGAATAAAAGTTGCGTACTGATAAAAATGGTAATTTTCTTCTATGATGATTTTGAAGCGCTTCTGTAAAAGCTGATAAAAATAAAGACAGGCTTTTGGTGAATATGTTCTTAGGGGAACAAGTGCAATTTTTTACAACTTGCATCATTTAAATCTAATAAGTACCCTCAAAACTGAAGTGGCGTTCTGATTTGGGTTGAAAATATTTTTTACTTAAAGAAGGGATATAAATGACTTGTGATTAAGGGAAAGGCTTCTTGTATAAGGCTGATTTTTTAAAAAGTGATTTCTTGAATAGTTAGGTATATAGTACAGAATGAGAAAGGTAGTATAAAAAGGTTAGGTGGTAAAAGATCTCCTCGCTACTTTGTCCCCCAATAGTCATTTCTCTCCCTGGAGGCAGCCATCGTTACCAGTTTCTCATTAATCTGTGTGCGTGTGTGTGTAATTTTTCACTTATGGTAAAACATACATAACATCAAATTTACCATTTTACCCATTTTAAGTGTACAGTTTAGTGACATTAAATACATTCTCATTGTCGTGCAGCCATCACCACTATGCATTTCCAGAACCCTTTTCATCTTGCAAAAGTGAAACTGTCCCCATTAAACTTAACATAACTCCCCATTCCTCCTTCCTCCCCCGGCCCCTAGCAATCTCCCTTTTACTTTCCGTCTCTATGAAATTGACCATTCTAGATACCTCATGTTATGTATTTCATATATGTGTTTATGTACACCTTTTATTTGTGTATATGCAAGCAAGGTTGTGTGTGTGTGTGTGTGTGTGTGTGTGTGTGTGTGTGTGTGTGTATTTACACAAAGAATAAAATACTGCGCACATTTGTGAAGCTTGCTCTTTTTCGTTAATGTATCAGGTTATCGTCGGTTCCTATAGAGCCGTGTCATTCTTTTTAAGGGTTAGGTTAGTAGTCCATTATATGGATGCACCATAATTTATTTAACTGATTTTCTGTTGATACGTTTCTAGTGTTAACTTCGTTAACGCTGTAATTAAGAGTCTTTTACATATACCGTTTTGTTCATGGCCAAGTTTATAGGAGAAATTCCTAAGGATGAGACTTGCTGGGTCAAAGGGTATATGCATTTTAAACTTTGATAGATATTGCTGAATCAAAGGTGGCCTTTTAATTGCACAGTTATAAAGAAAAGACTACATGTGAGTAGATAAGCCTACAAATTTATGATTGCAAGGCTGTTTGTAGAGATTAGAGAGCTGTTAATTAGGCCAGGAAGACAGTTTTTAGCAGTTAGTGCTAGAAAGCAAAACTTCAGAAGCTTCCATTTCATCAGACGTGACCTCGTGTGAGCAGAACCTGTGAGGCAAGACCCTTTACTTGGCAAGAGGAACTTCAGCCCGTTCTCATTTGTGAATCTTCAGGAAAATGGAGCATTTTTATTCGGTGCTGTTCTAAGTTGCAGTGGCTTCTTGGGACTCAGGGTTGAAGAGTCTCCGCGCCTGCTGGGCCTTCTGTCCCATTTGAATTGTACTGTGCGTAAGGGATAGCATCCTGGGTGTAGTCAGGACCAGGCAGCTGTTGCTTCGTTTCTCTTCTGCTGTTGTACTCTTTATATAGCAATACTTCACTCATTCATTTCCCCTATTCTAATTGAGCATCTATTAGTCCTACCTGCTAGGGACTGTCCCTCCTCTCAGCGATCTTACGGTCTAAAGGAAGGTCCAGACAGGCAAACAGGCCATTACTTTACAAGGGGCTAAATGCCACGATGGAGAAGTGCTGGTCACTGAGGGAGCACATAAACATTAGAGCAGGGGTCCCCAACCCCTAGGCCGCAGACAGGTCCGTGGCGTGTGGCCTGTTAGGAACTGGGCCGCACAGCAGGAGGTGAGTGGCAGGCAAACGAGCGAAGCTTCATCTGTATTTGCCTTCTCAGCTCCACCTCAGATCATCGGGCGTTAGATTCTCATAGGAGCACTGGTCCCTGGTGCCGAAAAGGTTGGGGACCGCTGCATTAGAGGGGTCCCACCTAGACATGGAGTTGGGATCAGGGAAGGGACTTCTTTGAAAAGCGACGCCCAAGGCCTGAACGATAAGGCAACGTCAGCTAGTCCCAGAGATAGTGTGAGTGGAAGAGAGACCAGCATGTATGGAGGCTCAGACCAGAGAGGACTGTTGGGCCGGGTCTGAGGAGTTTGGAGTGCGAGGCGAGGCCAGAAGAGCAAGCCAGGCTGCGGGGCTGGGCGCAGTTCTGTTTGCGGGGTGCGCAGGTAGGAGATCCGACACAGCCATGCCAGCCGTGCTCAGTAGGCTCGGCTTTCCTTCCAAGCCGCCTCGAGCCCTGAGAGGGCCCTGAGCCCCAGCAGGTTCTGCAAAGTACTCTGGCTATCCACCCTGTCCCCTTGTCACCCATCAGTGCCCTGGAGGCTGTCTGTCCTGACTTCTCGCCTACCCACCAAGCCCCCAGGGCTTCCACTCCACGTCTCTTCCTGGAACCTTCCTTCCCTCCACTTCTGCCCCAGGAGACCCCAGGGGACCCATGAGGAGAGGGCTTCCCCTTCTCCAACACGCTTCAGTCCCTGATACTCAATACTGAAGGGGAGGGCAGGAGCTGGCATGGCACGCGAGTCAGCTGTGGTACCAAACACACTGCTTAGTTCTTCTGACTTTTTAAAATTATTTTTTTAGCAAGACTTTCATGGTGAAGGAAGCAGTGTGTAAGCAAGCTTGCTCCTGGCTTGTGAAGGACCAGGTCCACCCCGATGAGCCACGATAGACGGCCCCGCTGCAGTCCCTGCAAGCCTGGGCTGGGGAGGTGGGATCAGAGCCCTCAGTCGCCGGTCCTCCGTGTGCCTGCCTGTGAGATCCTGCCGCCCCACAGTCTTCCCTGGCCTCTTCCTCCCTGGCCTCTACTCTCTGCTCACGTGCTACTTTCCACTCGGACTTCGGAGATGTTAGCAGTCTGTCCAATTTACGCCAGCCTCCTTTTTTGGAACTCAAATGCGACAGCTCCAGCAAAATCCCAGCCCGTGGTTGCAGTTGGTGCCGTGCCTCCCCAAGGTAGCCTGTTCCCCAAAGGTGACGGGGATACTGTCCATGCAAGCTTTGTGCTATGTTACACGTGACCGCGATAGAACGTTTGAAAGTGGTTTTGCAAAGTGACAGGGTGGTAACGTTCTGAAACTCACTCTTTTTACTCAGTACTTGGCTTTTGAGCCTGGTCCACCTTCATTCGATGCACACCTTCATTCATTTAACATGCCTCCTTGTACTGCAGAAACATCTTCACAGCAGAAGCCCCACCAGAGCCCTAAGGGAGAACGGAATCGTAGTGAAATGAGGATTGACATCTGGTTTATGTTTACATCCTTTGCTCCTATTAACCGAGAAGATATTTTTATTTCTGTTTGTTGAAACTTTCCACAAAAAAAAAAGGCATCCATTTTCTAGACTTATTAATACGGCGGTTCGAAGGTTTTATTTTTAGATTTGAAAGAAAGCAAAGCAGGCTTCTGAGATATGCACATTTCGCTTCGTTCCCATCTCTTTTGCCACATTCCACAGTGCTGCTAAAACAGAACTCGAGCACTTTTAAGCGTGAGCTGACTTTCTACGTGTGAGTTATTTTTGAAAATACTAAAGCGTTTTGGGTTTTCTGGGGCTTCTAGTGGTTCTCAAGTTTTGACATTACTTTGATAAGTTGTCTTTTAAATTTGTCTACACATATTTAGTTAACTTATTTTTTAAATGTAAATTTTTGCATTTCTGGTTTTTGTGTTTTTGTAAACAACAGAAGGTATTAGTCCATATTAAGTACTAATTTGCTCTAATATTTTCAGCTGTTTTGGAAGTACACTTGGCAAAAAAATAGACAAACATCTGTAGTTATGACAGTTTGTCTTTTGTTCCTTTAAACTCCAGAGTGAATCTAGTGAATTTTTTTCTAGGCTTGTAAGAACGTGGGAATGATTAAAGTCGTCATAATACTTAAGTGGTTAGGGAAGGTTGAAAATCTTTTTTTAAGTGGTATCACCCTATAAAAAATGTTATTGTGGTTTGTAAACAACTGTATAAAATTTCTTAGCCATTCTTCCAGGTTGTTTAAGACAAAGCAAACAAACAAAACATAGTATTTATTAAGGTCTTTTTTAATTATAGAAGTAAAACATCATTGTGAACAATTTAGATGCATATGGAAATCTCTCTAGAAATTCCACCGTGCGGAGGAAACTGGTCTTAACTATTTGCTGTGTATCTTTCTAGACCAAAGGCTCTGACTCAGGATTGAGAATTCAGGGGTTCTGTGACCTTGGACGAGAGAAGCACTTGATCTTTATTTTCACCCACTTGTCATTGAAAATTCAGATTTCCTTCAGATGACGAATGTAGGCAACACCACGGTAGTGTTCAGAGTACATGTGACTTTGTTACCAACAGAGGACAAAGATGGTTTCATATCATATTATAGTTACAGATGTTTTGAGATATCCTTCGTGCTCTTCACTGCTTCAAACTTGGGTATTTACTAGACCCACCTCTAGACCTGGTCATTTAATGGTTTACTAAAGACGCACCTGTTACTCTAGCTCTGATTCGAAGTATGTTGTTAATCAGTGTCTATGCATTTTATCTTATGCATTTTAAAACATTCTTCCGAGGAGGTCTAGAAAGCCAAAAGGGTCCATGGCAGAAAAAGATAAAGAACGCCTATCGTGTATATCATACAGCTGCAAATGGAAGAACAGCCAGCAATTGAGTAGTCAGCGTGTGGGGGAAAGAGACCAGGGAAAGCCCTGGAGCACAGGTGCAACGAAGGGCGGTAAAACATTTAAAGCCTAGTTCAAGTTATTATATCAAATATTTTTATGAACACATTCAGTGTTGTACAGATACCGTGTAAAGTGTAATGCAACCAAAACTGTTTAAGAATTGTTCATATTGTCTGTGGCCACGCCACCCTGAACAAGCCCGACCCCGCTTATCTCGGAAGCTCAGCAGGGTCGGGCCTGGTTAGTACTTGGATGGGAGACCACCTAGGAAGACCAGCTGCTGTAGGCATAAAAAAATTAAAAAATAAGGGGTCGTAAGGTGACAAGGTCCTTGCAATCTGCGAGGTCAACCAAGGGTTGCCTTGCCTAAAAAAAAAAGAAAGAAAGAAAAATTCTTCATACCACATAAATTGCTTAGAAAATAATAGCCGAAAAGTTACCTTTGCTGTTGGCATTTTAAACATCCTTTTAGAGTCTTCTATATGCACTCGCATGCATGCATACGTATTGTTTTAGATAAATGGGATCATATAGTATGTGCTGTTGTAATTTGCCCTCTTTCCTCAATGAGATGCTGTAGATATCTGTCCATGTGAGTAAAAATAGATTTATATCATCAGTTTTCCCTAAAATGAAAGTAACTTTATTGTCTAATTATGAAAGTAATATCTATTTGATGAAAAATTTTTTTAGAAAATAGAGAAAGGAAAAGAATTGCTCATAAATCTGCTATCTACAGATAGATAACATCTAAATAAGGTCTTTACACCATCATTTTTAATGACCACGTGACATTTCATTGGTGGCTGTGTCTTGATTTAATTAGGGGGGTTTCTATTGTTTCTGCATTTTCATTGCTCTGAATGGCAGGTCCGGCTGTGTGCTGATGAGCCCGCTCTGTGCCCACATCTTCAGGCTCCCTCTTGAGCCCCACACTGGGTGACCGCTTCCGTATTCCTTCTGAGATGCTCGTGGACGTCTCACACTTAACAAGCCCCAAACAGAACTCTCGCTTTTTTCCCCATTCAAATCTTCTCCTCCTGTCTCTTCTATCTCTGTAAACAGCATCAGCATCCGCCCAGTTCCCAATCAAAAATTCTAGGAGTTGTCCTTAATTCTGCTCTTTTCCTCGCCTTCCTCTAATGCACCAGCAAATCCTGTGGGGCTCTCCATTTAAAAGGCACCCCAGACCCATCTCCATGGCTAAGACCATCCAAGCCACAAGTCACCTTTCAGATGGATGCAGCAGGACTTGGGGTGATCTATTTTGCAGCTTCTTCAGTGACACTCGTGAAACATTACACATTTCATAAGACTATTTGTTATAATGGCACCCAGTTCTAAATGATGGGATTGTTCCACATTTAGTAACTTTTTCATCTGGCCAATGCAGTTCACTTTGAGTACTGAGTTCCTTGCTGCCCCATGCTGAAGGATCTGCAGTTCATCAGGCTGTCATCCAGCCACGCATTCCACGTCGGAGTCAGGTGTCTGTGGTACCCCAGGCACTGCGGTAGGCAGGCTGTAGGGTGACCGAGACAAACTGGTGGTACCTTTCTGCATGGAGCGTAAGTTTGGTGGGAGAGACAGACTTTAAATAATTCACAAGTAATTATGTAATTACAGAGGGTTAAGTGCTCTGAAGGACAAGTATGGGGGCGCTCGCTGTGATCAAGCGTGATCAAGTGGGGGAACAGCCAGCCTTGAGAGGGGTAAGGAAGCCTGCCCTAAGGAGGCAGTGCCAAAGCCTGGGACCAAGCGAGGAGCAGAAAGATTGGGCAGGGTGCAGAGTGGAAGCGGGCTTCTCCAAAGCAGAGCAAGGGTGGGGGTAAGGGTGACAGATGTGGGCAGAGAGGTTGACAGGCTGGGTGCAGGGTTTTCAGTGTTAACGGCAGAGCAGTAGGAAACTATCGAGGGTTGGGTTCTTTGGATTTTGAGTTTTTATCAAAATGTTACAGCCACTCAATAACATAAGCTCTCTCAAAAGAGATTATGGTGAAAACAACAATCTACCCCTTCCCCTTCCTGTTCCGCGCGACCCAGAGATGACAGCTTTTAACCATTTCCACTTTTAGTTTCTCTGATGGTTACCTTAAAAACTAAATCATATGCTTATACATCTTTCTTGATGTGCCAACTCAAGGGAATTATATTCGTTCCCTGAAATGAAAGAGGACGACTTGGCTTGTATCACTTCCCATGTTGAGATTCATATTCACATTTTCTCTGTAAGTTTAAACAGTGGTTCCTGTTCCGTCAACTTTAGTCCATATGGCACTTCCCCTCTGTATAAAGTAACGACATTAATGACCCTGCTTTTCCTCCCACAATCCCCACTTCTGCCTCCTAAAAGCTGTACTTGGTCATTCCCATAACCCGTCGTTAACGGTTATGCTCTGCCCTGCGGCCACATCCAGTGGTTGTAGGGTGATTCTAAAGTTGAAAACCACTCAACATCATTGACATTTTTTATACATATGTAAATATTGTTTACCACAAGGCCTCACAGTGAATGTGAGGATTACATTTTCTTCTTTATAGGTCTAGAGTCACAATCGCTGGACCACTCAAAGGAGAATGACCAATAAAGGTCAAATAGTTTCTCTTTTCTTTACACACTATTGCTTGCTTAAAATTCTTGCCAGAATGTAACCTGCTTCATATTTGGACCTTGGCTTTCTTGTACAGCTCTTCGTTTTCCCCACCGTTTCTGATTGCTTTTCATAGTATTCCCTGATTGTGTTGTAAAATCCTCTCAACCGTGCTATTTCTTTCCTGTGATTCTGCATTTGTCACCCCCAGAGGCCTTCCTCTCAGATCTCTCTGTCCTCCTGCATTCTGAACAAGTATTTGCTCTGTGAGGTTGTACACAGCTGCTGCCTGGGTCACCCCTTCACTGAGCTCTTGGATTGGAGCCCCTGTGTCCCAGGACCTGTATCTTTTACTTGGTTTAAATAACTTGCTCTAAGATAGGGTGTGTGAGTAGTAAACTGTAGTGGACGCTATTGTGGCTTGCCTGGGTCCCTTTTTCACAGAACTCTGGTATTAGTCATCTTTCTACCTTATTCTCAACTCCCGCAAGGATCCTGAAGTCATTCCACACATTTCATTCCCTTGGCAACTATTATTGGACAAGGTTGGACCTGTGGCCTCAGTTGGTCCACGCACACTGAAGGGAAGGGCTTCAGTGGCGCGTCCAGGGGCAGCTGTCTTTCCCTCACTGGAAGTAAATAGGAAGGTGCCGCTGGCAGCTCTGGTGTAACCTCAGACTGAGGGACCAATCCTGAGGACAGCGCTTCCTCACCAAGGGTGGTGGCATAGGGAGACAGGAGGAACCTGGGGCCTGCCCCAGCTCTGGGATTCCAGCTATGCAAGAGAATACGTTTTCTTACTGTGTACGCCGGTTCGAGTTGGCTTTTCTGTTACTTGTGGCCAAAAGCACTGTAACCGACATGTCTTCTGAGTCTCGGCATGTCCGAAATGTCTTCTGCTCTTCTACTCTATTGGCTAAGCATAGGAGTCCCAGTGTCCAAGTTGAAAGTCATCTTCCCTCCTAACTTTGAAAGCGTCGGTCCCATTGTCTTCTAGTATGCAGAGTCAGTCATGAAACATACTGATGCCAATCTAGTTGTGGTTCTTTTATAGGTGGCCTTCTTTTCTTCCTTCTTCCCTAGAAAAATTTTCGGATCTTGTCTTTTTCTTTAGTGTCCTGAAATTTCATGAGAACGTGTTTAAAGTTGTGTCTTTTCATTCACTCACAATGCTTGCGTCTCTTGTGAACTCTTTTAATATGCTCGCTTCCGTCCTTTCATTTGCTTTCTTATGGAGACTCTTCGTTAGCTTAATTTTGGACTTCGTATATCGGTCCCCTGTCTTGACCCATCCTTTCTCATGGTTCCTTTTTTCCCCCTCTAAATTTTAGAAGATCTCCTGGACTTTATTTTGTGTCCCTTCTGTTAAATTCTTTATTTCAGCCAAATCTTTTTTTCTAATTTATTGCGAAGCCTGTGTGCCCACTGCGTAGATTCAACAGTTGTTAACATTTTTGCATATTTGTTCGGTCTGTATAGATACGTACATTTTTATATGCTTTTGCTGACCATTTGAAAGGAATTCGCAGACAGCGTGCATTTCATCCCTAAGTACTTCAGCATATATCTCCTGAAAAGAAGGACATTTAATATAAGCACAACGTCCTGAGCACATCTTTAAAAATTTACAATTCTTTAATGTTATCAAATAGCCATTCGAAATTGAGATTTCTCTCAAATATCTCATAGCTGTTTTTTTTTTTTTTTTGGTGGGGGAGTGGGTTGGGTAATAAGCAATTAAGATTCATACCTTGCATTTGTATATGCTTCCTTTGTCTCTTTTAAGAACAGCCTCCTCACCTCCAGTCCCCCTGTGACATTGACTTTTCGAAGCACCCAGCCCAGTCGTCTTATAGAAGACACGTTCCAGATGTGTCTCTTTTCCTGTTTATTTCTTATATTAATCATAAATGAGAAGTTAGTTCTGTGGGCTTCTTTACGTAAATGTTTGGGGCAAGAATATTTTGTCTTAGCATCACATTGGCTGGTTCTCCTGTGGTTCCTGATGCTGCATTTTACTACTTGGTTGAAGAAGGAGGTGACTGCCAGATCTCTCCATTGCACATGTACAGTTTTCCTGTTGTAATTGACAAAGTTATCTGTGGTGTGACGCTTTGGCACCGTGCGAAGGTCCTGTTACCCAGCAGCCACTCACCTAAGGATTTTAGCATGTTCACCGATGACCCTTGCCTGCATCTGTTATTACATTGGGCTTTACCAAATGATTCTGTCATCTCTTATGCATTTAATATTGGCATTCTGTAAGGAACTTTCCATCATCGAGTAAGGAGAAACTATATTTCCTCCTAAAAAGACAGTATAAATGCTAAATCTTTTCCTTTAATTACTAACTTAATCACCAAATTCTAGAGTAAGAAATTGATATAATCATCATCTCACCTCAGATGATGGCAAAATATTTGCTGTTGTATTTTCTCTTTCATGTCAATATGGACTCGTGGAATTATTAAATGTTTTACAATTTAGTTACAGTCACTATTCTTTTTTGATCAAATTATTCCACATTTGGTCAGTGATGCTGGCACCTGTGTCCTCTTGGCATACCCTCATTAATTAGTCTTTGAGCGATTCTTTGCCTTCTGGCATAAGACATTCCATCCAGCATGTGCTTTTCCTGCCCCAGAACTGGTTCCAAGAGCTCTAGTTCCTTTTAGTGGGAAATGCTATTTAGAATCCAAGAATTGGGTGCTAGATGTGCTCATTCTTACTGGGGTGACATTGCATCTGGGCCCTTTCAATGGACAAAGCTAGAAAATATATTTAAAAAAAATTTTAAGTCATGGATACATAATGACATCTTCAGTAGAAATTTAACATAAGAGGATTTGTCTTTAACTTTTATCCTTATTTATCTTTTTCTTAAACTGAAAATGTTGATTCCTGATTTACATTAACATAGTTACTTATTTGCTTTATCTTCTAATGTACGTAAAATAGTTGTAAAATTACAATACCAGTATTACTACTAACAGTGAGAATGCTGAATGAAGTTTAAGATTTCTTTTTGTTCTTAAGATATATCTTACTAAAGATGTAAAATCAAGATTATTGTATTCAAAAGTCACCTGGAGAATTTGCTTCTGGTAGTAGTGAGGTAGCTCCCGTTGGACTACCCCTCTTGCAGATAACAGCTAAGAACTCTGGACAAAATTTTAAAACAACTATTTAAAAGTACCAGATAGTGACTAAAAGTAGGCAGAAACTGAGGGAAGTTGATATTTAGAAGAAGGGAACTGCATTAAGTGGATTT
This sequence comes from Pteropus vampyrus, assembly GCF_000151845.1. Lineage (NCBI taxonomy): Eukaryota > Metazoa > Chordata > Mammalia > Chiroptera > Pteropodidae > Pteropus > Pteropus vampyrus. The sequence continues at coordinate 732,176 of NW_011889056.1, read as the reverse complement.
CTTGTGTATAATGGCTTTTCACCTGAGGGCTGTCCTAGTCAGTGCTGCCGCAGGGAGGCCGAGACTCATATGGAGACCTTCAGTCTCGGATTGAGGAAGAAGACAGTTCCGAGCAACCACAGCAGCTGGAAACTGAGGGCAGAAATCCTGGAAAGCAGATAGCCACAGGCAGGGTGTCCAGAGTATTCACATAAACTCTGCTCAACTCTAGCTAAGGCAAAAGAAATGAACAGAGATTTCAGCTGCTGCCCACCGTAAGGAAAACGGTTTGGAGTTTGAGTTCTACCAAGTCAGCTGCCTGGTAAAATAAAAAATTGGTATTCTTCATTGAAACGTAACAATCCAAAGTCTGACAGTGTGTCACTCCCAATGTCTAGACATTTGAAGAAATAGGGAAATGCGACTCTTATTCAGGAGCAAGGTTAAGCACATTTTTTTCTTCTTTCTTTCTCTCTCAATCTTTATTCTCAGTTCCTTGCTGTTATCCAGCAGTTTTTTTTTCTGAAGTAGTAACTATTTTAGGCTTTGCAGGCCATATAGCCTCTGTCACAAGTGCACCACTCTGCTGTTACAGTACAAAAGCAGCTATAGACAGTATGTAAACAAATAGGCATGGCTGCATTCCGATAAAACTGTATTTACGGAAATAGGCTGTCAGATTGGGCCTGCAGGTCACACTTTGCCCAGTCTCATTAAGAGAAAAGGCAGTCAATAGCAGTCTATCTCAGGATGACCCAGATGTTGTAATTAGCAAGGAAGGATTTTAAAGCAGCTGTTGTAACTAGGCTCAAAGACGTAAAAGAAAATATGCCTGTAATGAATGAACAAATCAGTAGCCCTAAATCTAATAATATTGATAATTACATTAAATGTAAATAGACTAAGCATTTCAGTTAAATGATAGATTATAGGCTGGATTAAAAAACAAGACCCAACTGTATGTTTTCTATAAGATAAGCAATTTTAATATAAAGACATACCTAGGTTGAAAATAAAAGGATGGAAACAAATATACCATACAGACAGCATGGGAAAGCTGGAGTGGCAATATTAATATTAAAAAGGCAGACTTCGGAACAAAGGATATTACCAGAGATAAAGAGACACATTTCATAATAATAAAAGTGTCAGTTCATCAGAAAGACATCAGCCATCAATGTATATTTGCCTAATTACAGAGCTGCAAAATACATGAAGAAAAACTGGCAAAATTAAAGAGAAAAATAGGCAAATCCATAATCATACTTGGTAATTCTAATACCCTTCTCTCAATAATTGGTAGAACTAGATAAAAAAAAAAAATCAGTAAGTATGTAGGTCTGAACATTCTAGCTACCATGCTCTAATTGACATTTATAGAGTAATACAACAACAATAATAAAACAATTTCATAACACATTCTTTTCATGTGTACATGATACAGTTCAATAGTGTCATAAAACATCTCAGTAAATTTCAGAAGCCTGAAATCCTATAGATTATGTTCTGTGATTAGAATAGAATTAGAAATAACAATAAGATGTAGAAAAAAACAAATATTTGAAAATTAAACTACATTTCTAGGTAAAGAAAAAAATCATGGGTCAAAGAAAAAATCACAAGAAAAATTATAAAAGATTTCAAGCAATAATGAATTATAATGAAAATACAACATATTAAGATTTATAGAATTCGGATAAAAGTGCTTATAGGGAAGTTTATAGCTTTAAATGCATTTATTAGAAAAGAAGAAAAGTATAAAATTAGTGATCTAAGATTCTACCTTAAGAAGCTAGAAGAAGAGCAAAGTAATCTCAAAGTGAGTAGAGGGAAGAAAGGAAGTGATAAAGGTAAGTGCAGAAATCTATGAGATAGAAAACAAGACAAAGAATAGAGAAAAAAAATTAACAAAGTCAAAAGTTAGTTCTTTGAACGTGTCAACAAAGTTGATACTCCCTTGGCCAGACTAATCAAGATAAAAAGAGAAGCACATAAGTTAGCAATGTCAGGCATAAAGGGGGATGTTACTAAAGCCTCTTCAGACGTTAAAAGGATTAGAGTGAGTGTTATGAACAACTGAAGTTGACAACTCAGATGAAATGGACAGATTCCTTGAATGTCAAAACATAATATGAAATAGAAACTATCAATAGTCCTTTAGTAAAAAGATTTAATTCAATGTTGAAACATTTATCCACGTATTTTTCTATAAAGGAAATTTTAGGTCCAGATGGTTTCAATGGTTATATTTATTGAACATTTAAGAAATAATACCATTCTTACGTAAGCATAAGCCTTTAGAACATAGAAGAGGAAGAAGGAACACTTCATAACTTGTTTTATGAGTCCAGCATAACCCTGATACCAAATCTGATAAAGACATTACACACCAATTATACACCAATATCCCTCGCGAACATAAATGTAAATATTTTAATAAAATACAACTGCATGTGGTATATCAACATTTCAGTCAACGATGAGTTGGATATATGATGGTGTACCATTTAGCCAAGGTGTGTAGTAGGCTCTACCATCTAGGTTTGTGTACTTACACAAACCTACGTTTGCATAATGGTGAAATTCCTTAATAATGCATCTGTCAGAACATATCCTCTTTGTTAAGTGGCGCATGACTGTATTAGCAAATTAAATCCAACAATATATAAAAAAGATAACACAATCAAGTGAAGCTTATCCCAGGAATACAAAATGTTTTCATTCAAAAAGCAGTCTGTAAAGGAATAAAGGAGGAAAACCACATAATTATCTCAGTGAATATAGAAAAAGCATTTGATAAAATTCAGTGGCAATTCATAATGGAAACTTTACAGATTAGGAATTTGAAGAGAACTTCCTCATCTGATAAAATGCATTTATAACAGAGCTACAGATAAATTGCATTTAATAGTAAAATATTGAACATGTTACCCCTAAAATCAGGAAAAAGGCAAAGATGTCCACTCTTAATACTTCTATTGAGCATTATACTAGAGGTTTTAGCCAGTACGTTAAGGCAAGAAAAGAGATATAAGGCATTAATATTAAAAGGAATATGTCTAATGAAATGTACTGTATACTTGAAACCAATTTAAATAATTAAAAATATACATATTAAGAGGAAGTAAAACTTTCATTTTGGAGGTAATGTAGAAAATTTGAAAGAATCTATAAAAAAGAAGAAACAAAAGAGAAAACAATTCTGCTAGAACTAAAATGAATTCAGCAAGGCCTCATGGTACAAGGTCAATTATACAAAAATTAACTGGAAAAGAAATTTACACTGCAGTACCAATAGGAATAATTCAATGAAAAATGTACAAGATCTATACAGTGAAACCGAAAACATTGCTGAAAGAAATTAAAGACCTAAATTAAATAAATAAAAAGATATACCATGCTCATGGATTGACAGACTAAATAATCTTTACAGTGTCAGTTCTCGTATTGATCTGTAGGTTAAACATAATCCCAATCATAACTACAGGCTTTTTTAATAGAAGTTGATATGCTGATTCTAAAATGTATATGGAAATGCAAATGCAAAATACTTGGAGTATCCAAAAACAATCTTGAAAGAAAACAAAATTGGAACATTTATACTACCTGACTGACACTATAAATCTGCAATAGTCAAGACTGCCTAGTACTCGTATAGGGATAGATTTATGATTCAGTGGACTAGAGAGCCCAGAAATTGACCTAACTTCTGTGATCATTTGATTTTTAACAGAGGTGCCAGGGCAGTTCAGCGGGAGAAAGGAAAGCCTTTTAAGTAGATAGTTCTGGGTGATAGCAAATGATAGCCATACCAGACAAAATTGAACCTTGACCCTACCATATTAGTTTCCTAGGGCTGCCATAACAAAGTACCACAAACTGGGTGGCTTAAAACTGAATGTGTCTGTGGGGCTCTGCTCCCTCTGAAACCTGTAGGGTAATCCTTCCTTCCTTGCCTCTGCCTACCTTCTAGTGGTTCGCTGGCAGTCTTTGGTGTTCCTTGACTTGAAGCTGCATCATTCCAGTATCTTCTTTTTTCGTTATGTGGCATTTTCTCTGTGTCTGTGTCTTCACATGGCTCTCTTCTCATAAGGACACTGGTCATATTGGAATAGGGACCCACTCTACTCCAGGATAACCTCATCTTAACTAATTACATTTGCAAGGACCTTATTTCCAAATAAGGTCACATTCTTAGTAGGAGTTAGGTCCTTCAATGTATCTTCTTTGAGAGGACACAGTCTAACATGTAACACCACCTTGCACCATACGTAAAAATCAATTCAAGGTGGACTATGGACCTAAATGTTTTAAAAGCTAAAATATAAAGCTTCTAGAAGAAAACATAGGAGAATATCCTGAAGATAACGGATTCTTAGGCCACAGAAAGCGATAACTATTAAAGGGAAAATGGGTAAATTGGACTTCATTAAAATTAAAAATTTTTGCTCTTCAGGATACCATGAAGAAAATGAAAAGACAAGTCACTGAGAACATAATTGAAATAAGTCATAGAGAAAACAGAAAGGCATATATCTGACAAAAGACTTGTATTGGAACATATAAAGAACTACAACTCAGTGAAAAACCTATTTTTAAAAAGGTGAAAAGATTTTAATAGATACTTCACAAAGGAGGACATCTGAGTGATGGCCAGTATACCTATGAAAGTGACTAGCATTAGTCATCAAAGAAATACAAATTAAAACCGCAATGAAATACCACTGCACACCCACTGGAGTGGCCAAAATTGACAACACCAAATGTTGCTGGGAGTGTGGGATAGGACTGACTAAGAAGTGGCACTCGGGAACTTTCTGTGGCCATGATGACATTTTCCATCTTCATATGAGTTTAGCTTACACACGTGCATGCAGTGGATAGAACTCAGCAAATGCTACACTTAACATTTGTTATTTCACTGCATGTAAATTTTACCTGAAAAACTGAAACTACATTTTCAATTCCCATTAATGATATGCATGCTGAAGTGTTTGGGGATGAAGTGTACTGGTGTGGAAACTTTGGAATGCATCAAAAATAGATGGATCGATGAATGGATGAATGATGTCAATGGCAGAATCTAGATGATTAGTATGTGGGTGTTTATTTGTTAAATTTTTCTGTACGTTTGAATTTTTCTTTACAACGTGTTGGGGAAAAGCCACTTGGAATCATTTTCTTCTGTGTGGTTGTGTTATTGATTTGATATACAGTTTATTTGTTTTCAGTTTCGTGGTTTGCTTTTTCTCTCTATTTTTAGAATACATAAAGTATTTAATGGTTCCAAAGGCAAGCCTAATTTATAATTTAATACAGGGAATTGCTATTTCAGTGATCTTTGTTTAGTTATAATTGTGGAATAGCAAAAGTTAGGATTATAGTAGTGATTCTTTATGTTAATGGCCTGTGCGCACATTTTATGTGGACGTAAACAAGACGTATGGTTTTTGTAATTCTCTTTCGTTACATTTGTTTGATTACATTTAGTGAAATGCAATTCGATATCTGTTGAATCTAGCATAATAGGCTTGAATTTTAGAACATGCCACTCCTCAGAAGTCACAGTTTTGTCTCTATCTCTTTTGATCCCGTTTCCCTGACCCTTATAGGTGACTGTGGTTTGATTTCTTGTTCACCCTTCTTGTGTTTCCTCTTGCAAACATAAGCCAGTAAATGTATGTATTTTTTAATTTCTTCTTTCTTACGTAAAAAGTTAGCATGCTGGATATACTGTTCCACACCTTGTTTTCAGCTTGCTCTCATTTTGTCTCTCCCGAAGGTCACTCCCTATCAGCATAGATACCCTCCTTATTCATGGCAGCGTGGGGCTGTCCCTCGTTCTTGCTCCTGCTGCACAGACTCTGTTGTGTAGAGATCCCAGGCTTGAGTCCAGCAGCTCCCTGTGGATGGACATTTGGGCCCTTTTCAGTCCTCCTCCTGTAAACAGTGCCACGCCGTCGCTCTGTATTTGTAGCTAACCTGTTTTTAATTCTGAACTCTTTTATCATGTCTGTTTCTTTCTTGTTGTGGACATTTTGTTCTGGTTTTATGACTGTATTATTTTCCAGAATTACTCCGAGAATATTATGTGCTTCATCTGGGGACAGACTCGGTCTCTCTTCCATGTTGCTGGGCTCTTCTCCTGATCTCAAAGAGCCATTCGAGTCAGAGATGAGAGGCCTGGGTACCTGGCACTCTGCCCTGCTCCGGTGGAGTCGCCCGTTTCCTGCGGGCTCTCTCCCCTGAGGGGAGCGTGGAGTAGGCTTTCCGTAGCGGGCAGGGCAGGTTGGCCAGCAGACTCGGTTTTGGGGGGACGCAGACTGGGGTCAGTCCTCGTGCCATGGGCCCTCAGAGGCCAGAAAGAGGTGGGCTTCACCTGGGTTGCTGCCAGCCATACCAAGGGCCGTGGGAGGAAGGGCAGGTTCCAGCCATTGATTTAGAAAAGATCCTTTGGTTCTTGCCTGTGCGATGAAGCGGCAGCTTATGATTCCAAGTGTGCCCCACTGATTAGCCCCGGCCTCACCTGGGAGCTTGCTGGCGCTGCCCTGTCCCAAACCTTCTGGGGCAGAGGCTGACAGCAGAGCCCCCAGGTAACCCACGTGTATGCGAGAGTCTGAGGGGCGCTGCTTGCCCTCAGTCTGCTCTACTCTGTGAGCCTCTTGGGGTTCTAACAGGCGCATGGACTCCCATCTTTGTAGCTCCCTTGTACTACGTACTCTGCTCTGTTCCGTTAGTCAACAACGTGCCCCTCCTACTTCCAGCTTCTGGAGATTTGTCGTACATGTCTCACCTGCTCACAAGTCCCCTCCCGCTATCATCGCTGTAAGAGGTGTCCTCCTCTTCACACATCTGTACTTTGCTGCTTTGAGGTTTGAAGGGCTAGGTAGTAAATGCGTATATGCAGTCAGTCGGTCATCCTCTAGTGAAAGATTTTAAGGAGGGAAGTAGCTGTAATGTGGTGAACTTTATCAGAGGTGATGGGGACAAAAGCCAGATTGGACTGGGTGAGTGGGAGGTGAGGGAGTGGAGACCCCGTGTAGACAACTCTTTTTGCAAAGTTTTGCCATGGTGGGGACCAGAGAAATGGGGGTGGGCTCGAGGGCGATGTGGGGTCACAGTGGGCTTTTTTCGAGTGGGCGACTGAGAGAGCATGCTTGCATGAGGAGGAGGGGCAGAGGCCTGGCGTGGCGAGCGAGCACTCGAGGGCAGGCTTTGGGCAGGCACTTCCTCTGGCGAGGGTGTGAGGGTGGAAGGTGCAGGGATCCTGTGTTAAAGCTCAGGAGTCTAGTGAGAATTAGAGTTCAAGTAGAAGCTGTCGAGTTTATGGGGCAGCTGCAACAAAGTGCCCCAAACTGAGTGGTTTACAGGGACGGTAGTGTATTCTTGCACAGTGCTGCAGGCCAGAGGTCCAAAGTCAACGTCTCAGGGAACCTATTCACTCCAGAGGCTTGAGATCCTTCACTTAGTTATATCTGCAAAGACCCCTTTTCCAAATAAGGTTGCATTCGTAAGTCTGAGGGCTAAGACAGATGCATACCTTTTGGAGACCACCATTGAACCCACCATAGAATCTTGTCCATCTCCAGGATAGAAGGGCGCAGGGAAGGCCGGGATCCCCACAGAGCAGTCGTTTCCAGTGGATCTAGGCTGCGAGGAGATGGGCGGTGGCGGTTCAGTCCTGTTCCGTGTAGCACGACGCAGTAGTTAAGCTAAGGGAGTTCACGGTGGCCTCGCCGAGGTGCTCATCTTGTCCTGTGTCGTCTCCATGCGGCACCCACAAACCTTGGTCTGGTTGCCAGAGCTCGGCAGCTGTAATAGGACAACCCTCGTTATTCACTGGAAAGTTTGTGTGGTTAAATCAAATGTTCCCTTAGTCCATTCTCATACTTCCGAACCTTGTTTTATGACTAGACGTGGAAACGAGACATTTGAAGGTGTTAAAGTACATAATCGTGCTCTTCAAGACAACTTTCTAAAGGTGCACATGCTCTGAAGGATAGCCACATCTTTTTAGTCTTTCTCAGAGTCAGACGACTTTTATGATGGCTGGTGCTGGTGCCAGAAAATTTAGTCCCAATTATTGTTGTCACGTGCAAAAGAAGGATCCTCTTGTATGTTCAGCTCACAGCCTCTGTACCCGACTCTGTTCATCCTTTGCCTCGCTGCCACCCAGACGCCACTGATGGCATCATCTCTTCTCTAGCCCCGCTGCCCTCATACTCGCACACATCGTGACTACTCCCTGGCGTGCCACCTCCGCAGCCTCACCATTTTCTTGCTTTGTCACACTCAGTCGATGAAGCCCCAACCCTGGGTGAAATTCGGTCATCTGCCTGCCCCATCCCTGCTCTGCCACACGGCTGAACAAGGCCCCCCGACTGCTCCCGTTTCAAGTTCACGTCCACTCCAGGAGAACTTCACGCTGCCCAGCTGGCCTACTGCAACTCCCCGGCGTCTCCTCGCTTCTCCCACCCTCCTCATCAGCTGTCACGCCATCTTGCAGCTGATACCTCATTTCCTGGTTCCCAGAAAGCAGGGAAGCTGTCTGAGGAGAACGCCCGTGGCCCCGCGTCTCCTCGCCGGCATCTGCCCCTGACTCCGCATTCCCCGCCCCTCCCCTGGGCCCTCGCTTCTGCTCTGTCCGGGGCCACCTCTCCAGGCCTCTCCTGCATCAGAGTCCTCCCTCAAAGCTGGCTCCTTCCCACCCCACAAGAAGCCTGCTGCTGCTTCGCCCACCTGGAGCGAAGCCGCTCTGGGTCCCACCGCCCTTCCAGCCCCTCTGCTTCCCTCTTCCAGCAGGGCTCCCCTCGGGCCCTCCGCCCCTCCGCATGCTCTTTCGAGCCCTCTCCAGTCGGTCCTTTGCTGTCACGAATGATGACCTTTGTGTTGTTAAATCCCCGAGCCAGTTGCCACTTCTCCTCTTCCCCGGCCTGACAGCGTCAGTGACCCCAGTGTCCATGTGAGTCAGTCCCTTCTCTCCCATGAGGCTTTCCACCAGTGTGCACCTTCTCAGTGGAGCCTACCCAGACCACCCCGCTCTTTCCAAGCCGCAGCTTTGGTCCCCTTCTAACAGCATAGATGACTGATCACGTTTACCTTAACTGTCTGTCGTCCGTGCTGGGGCAGAGCTCGACGGGGCAGGGTTGGCCACTGTTTATTCGCACAGGTAGCTCAGGCACCTGGAATGGTGCCTGGGTGTTCCTCAGCGCCTCACGTGCTGTTGGAGGGCCTCAGGCTCACACTTCCCTTCTGTACCCTCACTCCCGAGGGCATCTTGTCCAGCTTAGTGGCTCTCTGTTCCATCTGCAAGCCACTGGCTACCAGATGTGTCTCCAGGCTGACTGGGTCCCCTGGACTTTAGACCTGTGCTTCCAGTGCTGACTCAACATCTCCGCCCAGCCTCTAACAGGCCTCTCCGGCTGTACCTGTTCAAACCTGACCCCCCCGGCCCCCAGCACCTTCTCTTTCCCTGCTCTTCCCCCACAGTGCTCTCCCTCACACCACGTCCCATCCATCCACAATCCCTGTGCTTCTCCGTAACGAGTTTGCCCCATCTTTTCTGGTCCCATCCTGGTCCAAGTGCCCAGCCTCACCACCTGCCTCTGCCCTTGCCCCCTGAGTCTCTTCAGTCCTGTAACACTTGGTCCAGAGCGTGGCGCTCTTCTGTTTAGGGCCCTCCGGTGGGCTCCCCTCTCCCTCGGAGGCAAAGCCGAAGTCCTTACAGTGTGATCACCTCTTTTGCTGCTCTCCTGTCACTCATCCACTACGGCCTTCCTGGCCTCTTTGCTCCTCCCCGAGCCCTCCAGGTACACCCCTGCCTTGGGGCTGTGGCCCTGTCCTTCCCTCTGTTGGGGACATTCTTCTACCAGGTATCGCATGGCTCTCTTTTTGGTCTCCTTCAAGTCTGCTCAAGTGTCACCTTCCCATTGTGGCCCTCCCTGAAAATTGACTCCCGCCTCCCCCCCACCACTTCCCCCTGCTCGCCCAACACTTGTCATCATGAGCTGTATGCCATTTTACTCACTGGTTTTATTTGTGTTCCCTCCCTTTCTGTCTCCCTCCTCTCCTTTCCACCAGAATCTAAGCCCCAGTGAGGGCAGAGATTTTTTTTTCTTTCATCTCTCACCTGCTGTATCTCCAGTGCCTAGAATTGGCATACTTATTGGATGAATGGATGGCTGGATAACTGGATGGCTGCCTGGATGAATTCTGAAGTGGGACCTTGCCCTAAGATTCCATCTTATGCTAAGAGAGGCAGAAAAGAATGCACCCTGCTCTGCTATTGACCCTTTAGCTTCTACGTGGCCAAGAGGAACAGTATTGTTTATCTGTTAATCAAACCTGCAGCCTGGAGTCAAAAGGTACACATAAGGGGCAAGTATGTGGAGTTAGAGTTTGAGTTACTTTTTGGAGATTTGCAGTTATCCAGAAACATGGAGTAAATCGATGAGAGTCTAAATAGCGCCTACACAATTGCCCCGCTTTTTAAACATACATCCTTTATGAGTGTATAATTTAACAGCATGATTTCCCAGTGCAGCTTTACAAAACAGGAGAAATGAATTTTAAAGGCTGTCAGGTGCCTTTGCAATCTGTGGCTTGGTATTTGTGTAACAACATTTGTGTTTTGCCAGCAGATGTGCTGCTCAAAGTACCCGTGAGGATGGCCTTTGTGGTTTTCCGCCTAACTGGACAAGAACCTCAGGAACCGATTCCTGAGAAGAGTCTGGCACTGCCCACCCCGGCTCCCTGGCCTGAGGGGCCTGACCACTACCCCCTTGGGCCCTTAGTGACCCCTGCAGACTTCTGGAGCAGACTCCTCAGGGCCTTCTCCTAGCTAGTGTAGCACCTGGCATGAGTGGCTGATGGAGTCCCTCCCGGGTCTCCCAGGAACAGTATGGGGCAGGGTTTCTAGCTGACCTCTGAGCACGTGCGCGCCCCTACTGCCTGCACCTAGTGTCCGGGCTCACTCTGCAGGCTTGGGCCGCACGTCTCCCGGCCTGGGGGCCCTAGTAGGAGAGAGCAAAGTGCTTTGGCTGATTGAATTTTCTGAGTCTCAGCAGTTCGAACAGTGTTTTTTGTTTTGTTCTGGTCAGGTTATGGCGCCCATACTGTGAAGGAAAGGAAAAGAATCTGGCATTGTAGGAGGTGGTGTGTTGTGTCATTAATTGTTTTATTTTTAAGTTTTCTATATTTTTGCAATGAGGCAAGTTTTCTTTGTATAAATAATACTGGGACCTTATCACATAGAAGGCATATGTGTTGTCCTCAGTACTTCTGAATTATCTGGGTTTATTTTTGTCTCTTGAATTCACTTATAAACAACTCAGGCTACGTTTGTAGCCAACAGAAATAGGAAGAGAGAATCTCAGTTTATTTTGTCATTTTTCAACAGCTTGAGTTATAGTGATAGCGATAACTTAGTGAAAAAGCTGGGTAGTGAGTAAACCTCATATATAGTTTATCGCGAACATTTTTTCTGTTTCTAAGCACCTTGATACATTTTTTGTGTTAAAAGACTCCCCCATTGTGTGGATCTTGGGTAGGAGGCAGGTGAACCCTAGCTTCGACTTAAGAAAGCCCAAAAGCGGAGTTGGAGGCTTGTGGTGTCCTCTTCTCATGCGCCCTGAAGACTGGGGACAGGCTGTCCACGGCCACTGCAGTGGTTCCGTGAATATCTGGGATCCCGAGCCCCTGATTTTTTTCCTTCATCACCCTGAGCAGGTGACTTCGATCCTCAAGGTTGCCTGTAGTCACAAGAAGGCAGTTGCAGCTCCAGCCATTGCATCCTCCTCTCCAAGTAGGAAGAAGGAGACTGCAGGGAAAGGGCAGAAGGGCACTTGCCAGCCTACTTTCCAGTCCCATTCAGTAATTTTCATTTCCATCTCCACATCTATCATTTTTTTACTGAGGAACAGTGGCTGCAACAGCAATCATTTAGTTCTCACTAATGGGTCTAGGTCAGCTGCAAGATGGGGTTCAGATTTGTTCTCAAGCTTGTGGTTCCAGGACCCAGGAGAGAAAAGCAACTGCCAGGGACAGTCTCTTCTAGGTGGACGTAAGGAGCCCAAAAGGAGTGAGCAGAGACACAGAGGCCTCTTACAGTCTTATCCTCCTCAGCCCCCTCAGTGGAAGCCACAGCAGGCATGAGCAAGCACGGAGCCAGTGGGCAGGAGAGTGTGCTCTGCCTGTCGTCCGCAGGGCAAGAGCTGGCCTGAAGATGATTGGAACAGGCAGCACACTCTGCCGCCGTCTCATTGGCCAGAACGTCATCCCAACTCTGCTGGGAAGCTAGGAAATACCTTACCTTAGCTGAGCACAGGGTCCTGTTAGGAAGGCAAACGGAGAACCTGGGGGTTGGGGGCAGCCGGCAGTGCCTGCCACCGAGGCTGGATATTCCATCCCCTCGTCCACTGGAAGCTAGGGGATGGTGATGAGACTGAGGCTTGGCCAAATCCATTTTGCCTTCAGGGACTTCGACTCTTGAGAAATAGTGAGAGTTAAGTCACGGTAGTGGCACATGCGTCAGGAAGCAAGCAGTAGTGGCTAATGTCCAGTGATGAGGTGATGGTGGTGCCCAGGGTGGGTTTCCCAGCCAGGTGGTCCCTTTAGTACACATCGGCTGTGTTTTCAGTTGTACGGCTGCTTTTCTGAGCTTAGTTCTCATTTATGTAACCACTTCTCTGGGCTCAGTTCTCTAGTCTTCTCTCCATTTGCCAGATGTGCCAAAGAACTCCTTTGTAATCGAAGTTAGCTATAGTTGGTTTCTGTTGCTTACAGTCCGGGACTTTGATGCAGTGCATGGAGTCTGGGCAAGGAAAAAACACACTTTCACAATTTTATCTCAAGATAGCACAGGCTTTTTGAGCCATATTGCCTTAGGATTAGTATATGCGCTGCCGAAGTGAGCACTACATTGCTTTAGGATTAAATCCCAGCTTTTTTACGTACTAGTTGTCGAGTTACTTTTCCCTTCTCGAGCCTCAGTGTCGCCTTCAGTTCAGCATCGCTTCCGTGTGTTGCTGAGCGTTCAGTGAGACGGTGAGTAAAGCAGTGATTGTGAAGGAGTGATTGGGAAAATGCCCTGGTCTGAGCTTCTGGATTGACCATATACCATTTGGGTAACGAGCTAGTAATTTAGGAGTTCTGATCGCGCTCAAAGGGTCCTCTGGAAAGTGCATAAGGAAGTGTGGTACCCACTGTGAACCAGGCTCTCCACACCGCGGCCTCCATCAAAGCACCGTGCTTGACAACATAGGCTGTTTAGTGAATGCATGCATGCACGCATGCATGCTTGGGTGCAATTCCATGGGATTTGGGCGAGTCTGGAGTGTTTGGACTGGGAAAATAATTCAGCTACATATCGCCATCCAACAAATCATTCTAGGCTAAATGCCTCTGACCTGGTAGTGGGAACAGTCGTCTTGGACTATTCAACAGTCACTTATCGTGAGCGCACTTGGGCAGATTTTAAAATTTTCTTTTTAGTCCAGACTTGAATGCAACAGTCTTTATGGCTGACTTACCACTAGTCACCACTAATAAACAGGAAATTCATAAAAGGAGATACAGGTGGCTAATGAAGATAGGAAAAGAGTTCTGCCTCAGTGACAATCAAAGAGACACAAACGAAAACGAGAATGTTTAGAGTATAGAATTTAGTTAATGATAACGTATCAACATCGGTTCATTTGTACTATGTAATGCAAGATAACCCTTAATAAGGACGTGTGGTACATGGAAACTGTCTGTGTTGTCTCTTCAACTTTCCTGTAAATCTAAAATTGTCCTAAAAAATAAAGTTTATTTTTAATTAAAAAAAAAACAAAAAAACAAAAAGAAGATATCGTTTTCACCTACCAAATCTGTAAAGATTGAAAGGACAGAAACAAAGAAAAGACCTAGCGCCAGCTAATATGGAAGTCCCTTCCTGCTGCACGGCTGGCTCCCACCTCCAGGGCCAGCCTGCACACGCAGCCCGGCGAGGCTTTGTTCGCGGACACATTTGGGTGCACTGCTGAACGGTGTGCCACCCACACGGCTCACGGCTCACGGCTCACGGCTCAGGAAGTGCAAACTCATGCTTGGTCTGTGAGTGTCCCCGCTACCACCCGGGCCCCTCTTTAGGGAACAGCTGTTTCCAGGGTCCTGTGTGTGTTCTTTGAGGCGTTCTGTGCATGTACAAACGCTCAGAAACCTGTATTTATTTTCTCTACACCCGCTCGGGTCAGTGTGACTCGGGTATGTTTTTGTCCATTTATCTTCATTACTGAATTCACTAGTGTATAGTTGTGCGTATCTTTTTATAAGCCTCTGCAACATCTGATTTATGTCTCCTTTATCATTCTAGAATTGTTTACTTGCACCTTCTCCCTTTTTGCCTTGTCTTGGGAAATTTTTTTGGTTTAATAAGTCTTCAAAGAGCGAACTTGTGGGTGTTACTGTCCTGTGTTACTGCATGTCTGCTTTCCAGTTCATTAAGTTCTGCTTTTATCTTCGTTATCTCTTCTACTTTCTGGGGGCACATTCTCTGGTTTCCTTGTTCTCAGTTCTTAAATTGTAAACTTGGCTCATTGATTTCCAACCTTCTTTTCAAAGATAAGCATTTAAAGCTGACCCTCAAACTCTTTTCAGCTGCTTCCAGCAAGTTTTTGATGTGTATGTAGTATTACCACTTTAAGTCAGCTTAAAGGGTTTTTTCAGTTTCCTTTATGATTCTGTCTTTGAACCACAAATTATTTAGAAATGTATTTTTTAAATTTCTAAGCACATGGATTTTTTTTTCCCCTCTAGTTACTGTTTTAAAAGATCAAGTTCTAGTTAAAGTGCGCTGTGGTCTGAGAATGTGGTCTGCGTGACACCAGCCCTCGCAGCTTGGTGAGAAGTGCGTGACCGAACAGAGCGTGCAGCCGCCGAGCAGGGACACAGAAGCCTGCATAAGCTCATCACCTCGGTCTTGTCCACTGGGTTATGAAATTGTCTTCTCTTCTTACAGTCGTTTTTATCTGCTCGATTTACCCACTGCTCGGGAACATGACGCAGTCTCCTGCCATGCCGGTGGACCCGTCAGTTTCTCTGTGGGCTTTGTTAATTCGGGCTTTATTACTTATTTTGAGGCCGGGTTTTCAGTTTTAGAAACAATTTTATCTTCCTGGTAAATTGAACTTTTTGGCAGTATGAAGTGACCCTCGTTTTCATTAACAGTGTTTTCGCCTGGATTTTCACTCTGTCTGGTGGCAGTAGCGCCGCACCACTGCGTTTTTGGCCAGCATCGCCACTTTCCATTTTCCTCCCTTTGTGTCTTTTGGGGTTAGACGTAGCTCTTGAAAATGGCGAGTTGCTGGATTTTTTTTTAGAAAAAAATCTATTCTGTCTGTTTTGTTCATTAACATCTGTTTAATTACCGATGCCTTTAGATCTGTTTATACCATTTTATTTTGTGCGTTCCACTTTGTCCACATTTTCCATTTCTTATATTTTCTCCTTTCTTGCCTTCTCTTAGATTGCTTTTTTTTTTTTTAATTATGGTAAGATACATATAAAATTTACAGGCTTAACCATTTTAATTCTCCAGTTTAGTTGTGCGGTTTAACGGCAGTAAGTAAATTCAAATGGTTGTACTTCCATCTTTTGGATTACGTTTTAATTGGTATCAGGCAGTATCTGTAGGGCCGTACCCTGCTTTTTCATTTTCTGTTTAACAGTAGAACATAAACACCCCCGTTGTTATGGACTAAAGTGTTTACGTCCCCTCAAAATTCACATGTTGACGCCGTAGCCTCCAAGATGGTATTCGAAGATGGGGCCTTTGAGAGGCGATCAGGTTTAGATGAAGTCCTGAGGGCGGAGCCCTCACGATGGAATCAGTGTCCTTATGAGAGGAGACACCACAGAGCTCGCTCTCTCCCTGTCTTACGCCACATGAGTACACAGTGAGAAGGTGGCTGTCTGCAAGCCAGGAAGAGGGCCCTCACCAAATACCACATCTGCTGGCACCTTGATCTTGGACTTCCTGCCTCTAGAACTGTGAGAAATAAACTTCTAATGTTTAATCCACCCGATCTGTGGTATTTTGTTATGGCAGCCCAGGCAGACTCAGACATCCAGGTCATGAAAAACAGTAAACATCCTTGTAAAGGTGCCTTATATCTCATTGCGAATGTAGCGTACCTTCCGTCAGCTCCCTACCCCTTGCCTCCGGATGCCTCACATCTCTGTGCCAAGCTTTCCAAAAGGGTAGTTTATATTCAGGATCTCCACCTCCCCGTTGGTCAGTCCCTGGATTGCTTCTCCACTCTCCCTCCACGGGCAGTGGTTCTAGACAAGCTGCTGTCTGCCTGCCTGATCAGGATCCACTCATGGAATCCACACCGGCTCAAGAGGCAGACTCCTCCCCCACACTCTACAGGTGAGAGCTTACCCCACTCAAGCATTTCTCTTAGTGGCCTTTCTGTGGCATGTGAAAATGTTGATTTCCTTCTTGCAGCTCTTCACTGGCAAAAGGGGAGTTAAAGCAGGTCATGCTCTTTGGCCCTCATCTCTTTGTCCCCTCCCCTGCACTGGGCTCTGTGTTCTGCATTGAGGCTCCTGTGGACTTCTCTCCAAGCAGTCCCAGATGGCGGTGAAGTTACCTATTGCTGCGTGTGCCCCCTGCTCGGCTGAAGCCACTGAGAGCAGTGACTGCCTCTGCTCGCCCACCACAGCCTCCCCTTGTCACCTCTGGTATGGCACTTGTTACACTTCTTGTTCAATGAATGACATTTATAGGCGTGTTGGAACTGTGGGAAGAAGGCAGTTGGCAGCAAGGGGTGTAGCTCCTTGTTTTGCCCGCAGAGATAAGACTTTTCACTGGGAGATTTTTTTTGCATTCCTGAATTTGTAAAATAAGCCCACCTAAACCAAGAGGTGGCACATTACCTACTAGAACCAAACACTGAGCTCAGCCAGGCTCAGGTGTCCCAGAATATTTGTCCCACCAAATAACAGTTTCGTGGATGTCTCCACAGTGGTCCCCGAGCGTGACGCAGTTTGAGATTTGGTCCTGGGAGTACAGAGAAGCGTGTCTACAGAAAATGGCCTTAAGGTGAACAAAGTGTTATTACCGAACTGATGGCTCGGTCAGCTCCAGGAGCCCCTGATCTTCCAGGGAGCGACCTCGTGGGCCCCAGGGCTGCTGTCAGACATCTGAAGTTAACCGGACAGGTCCTTCACCTGGGCACTGTCCCATCTCCCCCTGCCTGGATGGCTGCCCGTCAGGAGCCTCCCGTCGCCCACCAGTCAGTCCCCGGTTGAGTTTTTGGGTTGAAGCTGACATCCCATTAGGCGGCGACAGGGAGTACGAGAAAAGTACTAAGGAAATAAAACTTGTTTTGCTTGATGTTAGCAAAAGGCTCATGGGACGTGTGTGCACTTAGATTTTACCATGCAAGGCGTTTGAAGGCTTTCACCCTTTTTTCTCTCTCCCATTCTCGTCAACCCACTGCCTGCCCTGCCACCCTCCTGCCTCCTCCAAATAAGGTGGATAGATCAGAAGACCAAATAGCCAAACCTATGTCCTCTGGTGTGTGTCTGTCACAGTTGATAGCAGCACCGTAATGCAAGCTGGGAACCCGAGAGTCTGCTGCTCTGCCCTTCACTGCCCACGTCCCAAGAGCCAGCCAGCCAGCCCAGTGTTCCTTTATTTCTCCACCCTCTCTTCGTCCCTTCTCCACTGACCTGGTTCAAGCCCTCAGCTCTCTCTAGGATTCCTACGGTGAGTCACTAACTCTCCTGTACACTTCTGTCTTCCACACGGTCAGTCCTTGAGTTGAAGCTCACTCCCCTGCTTTAAACCCGACAGTGGCACCCTGTCTTCAGATGCTCTCGACGCCCCTAACGTGACCCTTGTCTTTTTCTGGCCTCTTCTGTTGCCCGTTTTCTCATCCCTGTACCCCTCAGCCACACAGGGCTGCTCTCATGCTCCTGGCTTCTGTCTGTGGTTCCCTAGCAGCATCTCCTCCTACCACTTAACTCTCGAAGACTCTGCTCAGGAGTCTCTTCGTGCAGACAGCCCTTCCTAGGCCCCCAGGCCCCACCCAGGTTAGATCCCTCCTCTCGCTGTTGATCGTCACGATCCGTGTACTCCGTGCAGGAGGAAGAGCCGGGTCTTCCGCGTTCACAGTTCGTGTTCCTCCAAAAAGCACGCTGTGATCCTCGTGCCGCTCAGCTTTGCAAGCCCACACACTCCCTGTCATGGGCTTGCTCACCACCCCGGACAGTCCCCCCTCCCAACGAAGGTTCAGTGCCAGGCCCACAGTCTGTCTCTCTCCGACCAAGCCCCTTCCGTCCCACGGGTGACTTAAGTGTGCACATAGATGGCCCTCCTGGCGCCTGGCTTCCCATCTCCTTGACCTCACCACCCACTGCCATGGCCACAGCCTAGACTTTGTCATCACTGGAAACTGCTCCACCCCCAGAGCTGTGACATGTCTCCTGGTGACAGAGACTTCCTGTGCTCCTAGCTCGAAGGTTCCAGGTTCCCCAGGACTCTGTCGGTTTTCCCTCCCTCTCATGACTCATGCCTATCGCCCTACAAACAAACGTGCTTTAGAATTTCTCACCTTCACTGAGGGTTCCCTCCTCCGCTCCCGCCCCGCTCTCTGTTCCCCCTTTGGCCAAACTCTTCAAGACTTGGCCGCTCGGCACCCCCTCTCCTCGCCTCCCACTCTTCGCTGAGCCCGCTCCACAGAGGCTTTCTCCCCACATTCCGTGGAACAGTCTCGTCAGCTCCCGGTGGATGTCCACATTGCCATGGCCATCGGCAAGTCCTTTTCACATGGTTGTTCCCTCCTGGAAACCGTGCGTCTCTTCGGGGACCCCACCCTCTCCCTGTGCAGAATCACTGGCTTAGTCGGTTTTATTTTCTTTGGCCACCGCACCTCACATCTGAGCCCCCTTCTGTGTTTGGGGGAACTCTCACCCCACCTTACGAGTTTGATGGGAGGCCAAGTGGCCTGACTGTAGCCACTGAAAACGCCAGATGCTTCTCTTCCTAGGTTCCCTGTCAGCTGGGGCAGCAGTCGGCAGACTACATCCCAAGCCAAGTCTGGCCCACCACCTGTTTTTGTAAATAAAATTTCATTGCAGCCCAGCCTCACTCCTTCCTTTATGCATTGTCCGTGGCTGCTCGCCCACTACCCTGGCAAGTCGAATGGTTGTGACAGAGACCATGTGGCCCGCAAAGTAGAAAATATTTACTGTCTGGTCCTTTACCAAAAAAAAAAAAAAAAAAGGCCCAAGCCCTGCAAGAGAGTATGGGCGTAAGCCCTGGGCTCCACCGGTGACACCCTCCTTCTGGGGCGGAGATGGACAGCAGGAAGGACAAGTTCCTGGGTGGAAGTGACGAGTGGCCAGTGCTCCCCCCTACATGGTGGCATTGGCAGTGCTGACTGCCACGTGCCAGCCTGGCTGCAGGATTTGGAATATTGTTCCTGGCCAGCTGGACTCAGAACTTGTTCCTCTGACCCTCTGGGGATTCTCTGGCTACCCAATAAGCTCCCCGCCCCCCATTTTTGTTATTGTGGTAAAGCACACATAACGTAAAATGTACCCTTTGAAACATTTGCAGTGTATAGTCCCATGGTATTAAGTACCTTCATATCACTCAGGCATCACCGCTTTTCAGTCGAGTCCTCGTCTGTGTAAATCATTTGGTCTGCGCTGCTTGGCGCCAGCACTCTGGACAGATGCACCCGATCGTCCTTCTACCACCTCACCCCTCTTCCTCTGTCCCCTTTGCTGACTCTTTCTCTTTGTCACACTCCAGATAGCTTGTCCACACTCACATCTGAGGTGCCCTTCCGCACTCACCTGGCTATTCAGACCTCTCTGCTGAGCGGTCCCGGCCGTCTGCCTAGTCTTGACCTCTCCCCTGAACTCCAGGCTCGCGTCCAGCTGCCCTTCGGACCTGAACAAGGCAAAAGGCCTCGACATCGAAAACGTAAAATAGGGAATGACAGCCCTCGGTGTGCACTCCTCCCGCCCCAGCACACATGTGCCCTGCACTGACGGCACCTGGACCGGCCACCACATCGCCCACGTAGACTCTGCAGTAGCCCATATGGCACGGAGTTCACCCGCAGATCCCCAGGGGATGCGATCAGCAGGCAGCCTCCAGCTACCTCTTCCTTCGAGTGAGACCCTTCTCACCCAGGTCACACTGTTTCCAGGGTAGCGCCCAGGTGACCGAGTAAGATGGGTACAAAACCCCTGCCCTGCCTTCTCTGTCCAAGGTGGCCTGGAGCTTCGTGAGGCCTAAGTTGCACTTAGACTTCTTACTCCACCCAGGTCCGCTTCCTCCCCCTTCCTTTCACAGGCGTCAATCCCTAGTAAACATTTAACACCCCAAACTGTGGGTTCACCCTGCAGCACCTTGCGTTCCTGCCTCCTCGGCTTCTCTCCACACTCTACATCTTCCACATAGAGTGAGCTTTTTAAAACTGTTCATGATCATGTCACTCCCCTGAGAAGGTCTTCTGATGCTTCCCCCCTGGGAAGGTGTCTTTTTTCCCTGGCGGTGCCTGAAGAATTCTTTCTTTGTCCTTGAACTTGAGGAGGTTGACCGGTGTCTGTCTCTGTGTCTCCACTGAGTGTGCTTTACCACATTTTCCTGGGAACATGATGTGTCCTTTCGAGCTGCACATACGGCTCATCTTTGCTTCGGGTCAGTTCTCTTACAGTACATCTTCAATGGCATCATTTCCATGTTTGGGGTTCTCTACTACGGCGACACGAATTATCCTTCTGTTGGATTGTCTTTGTCTCTCTTCCAATGCTATTAGCTTTGCTCTAATCGCTTTAGCTTTTGTCTTTTTCATCTGCATTCACTGTTAGTGTAATTCGATTTTCGGCTATGCGGATTCTGTCCGGGGCTCTTTCTAAATGTATTTATGAGTTCTGTAAGGATGTGGTTTGGTCTGCAGTTTGTCTCTCTAGGTCGGGAATTTGCTCTCTCACCTTACTGTGTTTTATCATCTCGTCTCTGAGCTCATTGAGAACGTGTTCTTCCAAAGTTGTGGGGAATTGCATTCTCTTCCTCGTGGTGTATTCTCTTCTTGGTGGGAGACTTTATGCCTTTCCTGAGCCATCTCCTTCCCTGTCTTTTTTTGGTTTTCTTTCGGCCGTAATATACTTGCAGAGTTACCATGTCACTTCCTGTCATCTTGGCTCGGGCTCGGATGGCTCCAGGCAGTCATTCTGTCTGCTTTGGTGGGGAGGGGAATGCTTGACCCTGTCTTCGCAGTCTCTTAGCACGGGCTGTCACTGCTTCGCCCTCTGGGCCGTGGTTACCCTGTGGTCAGAGAGCAGTTGCGCCTCGGTGGGGCTGCGGTGGAGCGGGAGGGTGCCTCCGGCAGTATCTAGATTCTTCTATCTTAAGAATTGTGTGACGTGACTTCCACCAAGGTTCACTCCGGCCGCTTGAGGGACATGAATGCCGTGTCTGTAGAATTCGGGAAGGGAGCCCCTCAGGCTGCAGGCGGTTCCCCGAGTCCATGCGTACCCAAGCACTGTCACCTCCACAGAGCCAGCCTGGCTCGCGGGCACTTTGCCTGTTTCTCCTGCACCTCCCAGCAGGAACTTGTGTGGTTCCTGGGCCTAAAAGGACAAAGTTTGGGATTCTCACCAGTTGCTTCTCTCCAGCTCATTGGCTGAGAGGTCTCAGGGTGTCGTTGGCTCCCCGACGACGTGAGGCAGAGGTAGGAGCTAGTCTTGCTGCTGCTTTGTCCTCGGGAACCCTTTTCTAGGTTGCCGGGTTTTGAAACGTACTGCGTTCAATCTTAGATCTCTTTCCTTTGAGATAAATTCCTCCCTTCATACTCCTCCTCGCCTTCGTTTTGTTTATTTTATTAGGGATTGGGA
Organism: Pteropus vampyrus; assembly: GCF_000151845.1. Classification (NCBI taxonomy): domain Eukaryota; kingdom Metazoa; phylum Chordata; class Mammalia; order Chiroptera; family Pteropodidae; genus Pteropus; species Pteropus vampyrus. The sequence goes on along the minus strand of NW_011889056.1, from coordinate 710,297 downwards.
GAGAGTAATTCTGTGGGATGTTGTAACGTGCCATTCGAACCTGATTCTCTAATCCACGTAGAATCAAGTCTGTTGTGTGGTGTGTGATGTGGCCACAAGGAGCAGTCATGGCCCAGCACCCCCGCGACGTTCTCTGGCCGTTTGCAGGTGCTTATTGTAGGCGAATGTCACCTTCCGAAGGGAATGGCGCTGGGATCTTGACCGGAAGGAGGGTAGTCAGTCTTCCTATTGTGTTTCCTACCCAGTTCGTGTTTGCATACAGGGAAGTGACCGCTTTGTTGATATTTGTCTTGTCACCGAGCACGTTACTTACTTTTTAGCCAGTCCCCAGAGTTGTTTATGGGATAGCGTGTGATCTAGTCTCTGTTGCTTCCTGGTGGCTTTGGACCCCTGTTGTCAGGAGCCGGGGTGGGGCCCAGGGTGTTGCCGGGAGGTTGCTGAGACAAGCGGGATCTCCACGCGTATCCGTGTATCTCTTTCCGTGTGTCCCAGCAGTGCAGGGTCGCTGGAGCGCTGCAGCCCCTCACCGCCCCTCCCCTTGGTCTCAGCAGTGCCCAGGGAAACCCCTCAGCCTGTCACTGTTCTTTCCACGTGTGGCGCTAGTGGGCTTCTAGGCCATCACGTTCGCCACCAGCAAACTGCCTGGCTCGCAGGTCTCGTTGTTGCTAGGCCTCTGCTGGGGAACCCTGTCCCTAGACCTCCTTGGCGGGTCCCTCCGTTGCTCACGTTTGAGTGTGTTGGAACCGTGGGAGCAGAACTGCTCTCGCCTTGACTCCAACCGCGCCACATCCTCTAGCAGTCTCTCAAAGCGCCCCAGCCATCGGGGACACCCTTCTTGTTTGCCAACACTGACAGATTTCCCCTTCCTCTTTTGTCGGTCATTTCAGTGGGCTCAGATGCCATCATTGGGCATCAAAGTTTATCAGGCGTGCAAATGTAGGGTGACCTACACTAGTGAGAGGAACGCTGATGGAAACAAGGCCATTCACTTCACGTGAGTTATGTGAGGTGACCCTTACACAGAGTTCTCTCCCATGTTACTGGGGATCTGCTTCCTGCCCCCTTCCCCTCCAAATATGTTGCCTGTGTTGGAATTTCATTTTGGTAAATATTCTGTTCTTCATTAAAAGCAGCCGTCACTCGCTAAAAGTCTGTAAAACTTATTTACATAAAGTATACAAAGGTAAGAAGAAAACAGTATCAACAGAAAATGGGGAAGAAACAGCTATGGGAATGTATTGCTGGAGACCAGAAAGGCAGACACAACGTAAGCGCCTGTGGAGACCGGCCGTTGGGACCTCGAAGACTGGATATTTGTCATGGGGGCACTAGAGCCCAAATCCGCCCTGACACGTGTCCAGCCATTGGCGCAGAGGACCACGGGGGGCGCCCCGCGGGATGTAGGAGCACAGGCGCTGGGAACTTGATGGAAGGGAAGTTGCTAGGTGAGGAGGGGCCAGACTGGAGAGCGAACCTAACAATACAGGCTTTCCAGGGCACGAGGCGAAATAACAAAGACATCAGCAACAAGGATCGCCTTGGTGGCCCCCCATCCTTGCCTCTGCAGTTGCCTTCATGGGAACAGTTGGTGGCGAAGGCACCCTTCTTGGGTTCCAGTCGTGGTCCACAGCTTTACCAGCTTTACCACCTCGGGCCTGATCCTTCCCACCCCCAGAGGGCCCCCATCCTCGAGCTCTTCCCCAGCTCCTTGACAGGTCTCTCCTGGTCCCCAATATCTACCCTTTCACAGCAGCCATCGAAATTGCTACAGTTTCATTATCGACTGTCTGCCTTAGAAGACCGACCACGCCAGGAGAAGGAGAGGAAACGGCTGCAGGTAGAAAGCGTGTCTCGCTGCTGTAGCGCAGCGGCCCTAGCGCAGCGCGTGCATAGTGCCTGGAGGTGCTCAAGCAACGTTCCCGCCGAGCGAGACAAACGAAACACCCCACGCTGTTCCCAGCATCCTCGCTGTGATGACTTCCGTTTCAAGCTTGCCCCTGTCCACTAAGCATCCCATAGTGGGAGCAGTTTGTGCCTCCCTACTTTACTCCTATCTGTCTAGTTCCCGAACATTTTCATCACCCCCAAAGGAAGCCCTATGAAAAACAGTCTGGCATTTCCTCCAAAGGTTACGCATGGAGTTCCCGTGTGACCCAGCGAGTCCACTGCAGGTATAGACCCAAGAGAAGTGAAAATACGTCTGTGCAAAAGCTTGTACACACGTGTTCATAGGAGCTAAAAGGTAGAAGCAGCCCAGCCGCC
>NW_011889056.1:706152-707074 GCF_000151845.1 Pteropus vampyrus | reverse complement strand
TGCTATCCACCACCCCCAGCCCCTGGCAGTGACTAATTTGCTTTCTGTCTCTCTGGATTTGCCTCTTCTGGACATTTCGTATAAATGGAATCCTACAGGATTTGTCTTCTTGTGAGTGGCTTATTTCACTGAGCATAATGTCTCCAGGATCCTTCCATGTCATAGCGTGTGTCGGAATTTCCTTTTTATGGCTGAATTGCATTCCATGGCCCGGGTAGATCACACTCATCTCTCCATTCATCCATCCGCAGCCACACGGGTGGTTTCCACTTTTTGGCTGCTGTGAACATTGGCGTGCAAATATCTGTTCGAGTCCCTGTTTTCAAGTCTCTCGGTCTGTACGTAGGAGCGGAATTGTTTGGTCACGTGGGAACTTTTGAGGAACTGCCTGACCGTTCTCCATGTGGGCAATGTTCGTTTAAACCGGCTTTCCTTTCCCCGGTGGACTCGTGCTCTAAAGATGAATGAGACTTACTGTGTGGTACCGGTTAACTTCATTTGGAGAGGGATCTGGCTTCGGGTGGCAAAAACTGTTTTATTTAGCTTTTGAAGACTCAGGCGGTTTCTTGCATCTTCTAAAAACTGGAATATTAAAAAACACACTGAATTCTGAGTAGGGTCGCTGAAGTTCAGGTTCCACCACTGCAGCCTTCGCACCGAACCGCATCCCCTCTTGGCTTCCTGGGGACCACCAAGACTCTTCCGGTGCCAGTTCGATTCTCCTCACATCTTTAAAGGGGCCGAAGTCGCTGTCTCAAAGTGCCGCTACCTTTATTGATTCGTGCAGAGAAGCTTCCTTGACTGAGATTCTGCAGCACACGCTGGAGGCAGAAAGAATTGGAAGCACGCAGTGAATGGCACTCCAGGATGGAAGCAGCCACTACAAGGAGGCCATTTCCCTCCTCTGGTCCCTGACCCTTCC
>NW_011889056.1:704955-706102 GCF_000151845.1 Pteropus vampyrus | reverse complement strand
AAACACCCCACGCTGTTCCCAGCATCCTCGCTGTGATGACTTCCGTTTCAAGCTTGCCCCTGTCCACTAAGCATCCCATAGTGGGAGCAGTTTGTGCCTCCCTACTTTACTCCTATCTGTCTAGTTCCCGAACATTTTCATCACCCCCAAAGGAAGCCCTATGAAAAACAGTCTGGCATTTCCTCCAAAGGTTACGCATGGAGTTCCCGTGTGACCCAGCGAGTCCACTGCAGGTATAGACCCAAGAGAAGTGAAAATACGTCTGTGCAAAAGCTTGTACACACGTGTTCATAGGAGCTAAAAGGTAGAAGCAGCCCAGCCGCCTAGCCACAGGTGACTGGATAAACAGTGTGGCGTTCAGCCGTGGACAGGGATGACGTTCTGATACATCCTGCGACGTGGATGAACCTTGGAAACATGCCGTGTGAAAGGACCCAGTCACAGAAGGCCGCATAGTGTAGCATTCCGTTTCTGTGAAATGTCCAGAAGAGGCAAATCCACAGAGACAGCAGATGGGTGGTCGCCAGTGGCTGGGAGTCAGGGAACTGGGGGAGCGACTGCTTCGTGGCCATGGGGTGTCCTCCGTGAGTGAAGAAATGTTCTGGAAAGAGAGGGAGTGGGGATGGTTGCCCAACATTGCGAATGCATTAAGTGCTGCTAATGATAACTCTTATGTTGTGTGCATTTTCCCACAAAAAAAAAATTTAGTCAGATGCCCTCAGAATATTTAGCCAACCACCTTCATTTTGGCTAAATGTCTAGTCATTAAACCTCTTGAACTAAATTCCTTTCTCGCTGTCATTGTTACCATGTCCTGGCCTTCAGAAGTGACATTCAGGTCAGCTTGATCTGGTCTAGCATGTGTCACTCTAGGTCCCCATGCTGGCCTCTTTCTCGTGGATGGATGGCAATGCTGCTTACCTGGGCTCTGTGCCTGCGACCAGACAGGCTTGCTTGGAGACAGCTGTGGGTTCTGAGTGCTGCATGGGCATCGTAAAACCTACCTTTATGATTTAGGGTAATTGGTGAAGTCAGCTGTCATTTTAGTGAGGTGTTATAAAAATTGAGATATAATTCACATACTGTGAAATTCACTCGTTTCAGTTCGGTGTACAGTTCAGTGGCATTTAGTGCCTTCACAGTGCTG
>NW_011889056.1:700114-702735 GCF_000151845.1 Pteropus vampyrus | reverse complement strand
GGAGCCAGTCCAGGATTGCATGTTGCTTTCGGTCGTTCCATCTCTTCGGTCTCCTTTAACCAGGAGCAGTCACCAGCCCTTCTTTTTTCCATGCCGCAGACCATTTTGGAGTCCAGGCCCACTGTCGTGTGGAATGGCCCCCCTTTGGACTCTTCTGGTTGTTTCCTCGTGGCCTCAGCTATCCCTTCCTGCAGGATGGGGCGGAGCTGATGGCAGGCCGGCCAGTCAGTGGTGCCCAATTTGATCGCTTGTTAAGGGGGCGCCTGCCAGTTTCTTCACAGAGCAGGACTCTCTCCCTTACTTCTCTTACTCTTTGGCCTGTCTATTCCTTGATTTCTTACCAGCTTGTGAGTACGGCTAGCACTTTTTAAACATTGTCTTCTATAGCATCTTCTAGAAGAGGTTCAGTCCAGCGTTTTGAGTAGTTTCAGCAGGAGTGTCTGTGGACCTGACCGCCTCATTGCTGGAAGCCAGTCCGGATGTTCCCAGTGTAAACATCCCCCATACTGCTGCCCTTGGGACCCTTCCCACCCCATCGCTGTAGATGTCACTGTGCTCCAGGGCGAGTGATACACCAAGGCCCTCAGTGACCGCCCCAGCCTTGCCTCCTGCCAGCCCCAACCCACCAGTGCCCAGCAGGCTACTAATAGTGCCCAAACTCTTCATTTAGGCACTCCGAGCCTGCTTGCTTTTGGGCTGAGCTAGCCCCTGCTCCTCGAAGTTAATGGCCATGGGGATTCTGCCATCAGAAGCAGCAAAGGTAGCACAGCATCTGGATTGTGACCGTCACTTGGCACGCAATTATTAAGCACTGTTTTAGTGTCTGGCACTGTACGTTGAGCAGGGAGATAACAATAAAGAAGACGCTGTCGTGGCAGTATATTTGAAACACTGAGGAATGTAGGGTGCTCCTGCTCGTGGGGTGGAGCAGGAGCAGGCAAGGGGTCTCAGAAGGGCCATCTTAACCCAAATGAAGATGGGAGAGAGGGCTGGCCCACAGCCTCTGTTCTCTCTCCAGGAGGGGCATCACAGTGGGGACAGGATGGTGCTGTTGGCATTGCTGCCTCTGCCCGTCTGGTCTGGCCCGCCTCGAGCCCTCCTGGGCAGCCTGTGAAACTCCTCATGAGCCCTAAAATCCTAGCTCAGGCCTTCCTCCTCTGGGGAACTCCCATCTCTGGGCTTCTCGCCTTCCTGGAACAGAGGAGGGTGTCAATATTTCTTTGTTACCTCTTTGTCCGTCTTCCCCCTACACGCACGTGTGCACGCATGTGCATGCGCACGCGCGCGCACACACACACACACACACACACACACACACACACAACTGGGAGCTCTAGAAGACCGGAGACTGACTGATGCTAATTCTGCCCTGGCATCCCAGCCTTCAGCAGAGTCTGGCTCAGGGCAAGGGCATCAGTGAGCACACAATGACTCAGCCGTGACCTCAAACAAGTTCCTCTGTCTGGTTGTGCTTCCTTTTCTTTTCATCTCTGACACCGAACAGTTGAATAGGTGGTTTTACTGAGGGTGCTCCCAACTCTAAAAGGTACACGCTTGTGAGCTAGGCGCTCAGTTCTCATACTCAAGATTGTGTGTGTGTGCGTGTGTGCGCGCTGTGTGCTTTGATTAGACGGAGGATGAAGAGGGCTATTTGGTTTCTTTGAAAAAGTGTGTCCTTCAGCAAACCCCATAACCTCCTGGAGTGGCTTAGGGAGTCGCTTGACACCCTATCCTGGCCTCCCTCCTTCGGGACACCCTGGGACTGGGCAGGCACCAGGGCCAGGGGTAAACGTATTGGGACTACCTGTTTTGCAACATTTTCCTCCGTGCCCAGCAAAATGGCTTCCAGGCTTTGTGGACTTTTGTTACCTTTTTTGAGGTAACAAACACCTGTGTATCCCTCAGTGCACAGAATTGAAAATCACCATATTATCCTAGTTGTTTCAAATAATTTCAATTTCAGAGAACTAGACTATGACAGATAAAGGACCTTTTTATTCCCCATCTTTAGTGCTATTAAAAGTTCATTTATCATACACTTAGAAATGGTCGAAAAGGTAAATTTATGTTGTATATATTTTATCACAATAAAAAATACTTTAAAAATTTGTTTAGGCCCGAATCAGAGTTTGGGCACAGCTAGGTCTCCAACCTTTGTAGCTAGTAGCGAATGAAGCGTATCCTCTCCTTGAACTCCTCGTGGATGCGGCTATAGCCCCACCTGCTCCTGGCCCAGGCTTCCCCATCCTCAGTCAGTGGCGCCACCATCTGGCTGCCCCTGCTTTGGCCAAGGTTTTTAACTCGTCCCTGCCCCTCACTCCCACACCAGTCCATCAGCCAGCTGTCACCCCACCTCCTGGTCATGTCCCCAGTCCTCTGCTTTCCTCTTAGGTCTCAGAGTGATCCACTGAAGATAAGAGCTCTCGTCCACGTCCCCTGCTCAGAGCTCCCCAGTAGCTTCCCATCACACTTGGAATAAAAGCCGACAAAGCCTTCCATGTGCCCCCTTGAGGCCTCTACTGCGCAGAACCTCCTTCCCCCACATGGCCTCGTGGCTTGCCCCCTCACTTCCTTGAGGCCTTTCTCTCTTTTCTCCCCCTGTAGCACCATGTGGGTTTTTT
>NW_011889056.1:683087-700064 GCF_000151845.1 Pteropus vampyrus | reverse complement strand
TGCTCCTGGCCCAGGCTTCCCCATCCTCAGTCAGTGGCGCCACCATCTGGCTGCCCCTGCTTTGGCCAAGGTTTTTAACTCGTCCCTGCCCCTCACTCCCACACCAGTCCATCAGCCAGCTGTCACCCCACCTCCTGGTCATGTCCCCAGTCCTCTGCTTTCCTCTTAGGTCTCAGAGTGATCCACTGAAGATAAGAGCTCTCGTCCACGTCCCCTGCTCAGAGCTCCCCAGTAGCTTCCCATCACACTTGGAATAAAAGCCGACAAAGCCTTCCATGTGCCCCCTTGAGGCCTCTACTGCGCAGAACCTCCTTCCCCCACATGGCCTCGTGGCTTGCCCCCTCACTTCCTTGAGGCCTTTCTCTCTTTTCTCCCCCTGTAGCACCATGTGGGTTTTTTTCTTCGTTGCTTTCTAATTAGTTCATTCTTTTGGACATTCACCTTGTCACAGCATTGTCCAACGCGAGGAGCCCCTTCAGCTGGCACCTGTGTCCTTTTTTATTTTTATTTCTTGACTCTCCCCGTTACTCTCTCCGCGCCCCCCTGCCTTTTCGCCCCCACGCCAGACCACCCACTTCTCCCAGGGTCCAGCCTGGTTCCCTTCCATGGACGCTAGGCACAGTCTCTGCCCCTGGGATGCCATCATTGGCCTTAGAATATGTCCCAGCAAGGGTGCACTGTGGTCAAGTATTCGAAATGAATCTTTTCTCTGGTATGTTGTCAGTTTGATATAGTTGAATTCATTTCTGGTTGCATTCAGTGTAATGAGGTTTTGTTGCGTGTTTGCATTTTATTTTTGGTTACATAAACTTTTACCTGATTCATGAATTGAAATTATGCTCTGGCATAGCCACAGAGGCCTCCCCAGTTCCTAGTTTCTGCTGCGTGCTTCCTAAAGGCCCCTTCTTGCTCACACAAAAGGCAGCCTATGGTACACATTGTTCACCTCACAGTAGACCCTGGGGATCGCGCCCCAGTGGGCCGGGGCACTCTCCATGGTGCGGACGTGCTGTCCCATAGCAGGTCCCTGGTGGCAGCTGTCTGAGTTGTCCGCAGTCCGGGGCTGGTAAAAACAGTGCCATCGCAAATAACGTCACCCTCTGTTGCTTTGCGTTTCTGGAGGCGTCTCTTCAGGGTAGATTTCTAGAAGTGATTGTCCTACATTGCATGGACACCCTCGATTGTATCTAAGAGGTAGTCCTGGGGTATGTGGCTTATACTCGCCCTCATGGTAGTGATATTTGGGGAATTCAAATGAGACTTCTGAAGAAGCCAGAATTCCTTCCATTGGTACAGTGTTTTTCTCGGACTCTGGGACTGCCCAGGGCCCAGGGCGCAGCCCTGGCCTTCAGCAGTGCCCATCGACTGTGTGGAAGCGGTGGTTCCAGTCTGTCCACTCTCTGTGGCCACAGGCCGTGCCCAGCTTCTCAGAGTTTTTCCTCATTTCCTGTCGAGAAGCTAAGATTGGGAGAATTGAAAACTATGCTCTGGGCTGGAAGAGGTTAGGGACCCCTACTTTACAGCCAGAAAATTGCTCGTGTGGGCCAACGGCTGAGTTGGGGTGACCCTGGCAGGCATGCTCAGGGCCCTAAACTGCCAGATGAAGATCCAGAAAAGAACTCAGGGTAGAGCCCAAGCCAGGCCGGGACACACCCTTACCACGACCTGTTCCCCCACGCCTGACGCGAGCTGCTCAGGAAAGCCGTGTGTCCTTGTGGCGCCAAGTGATCCCTGGTGTTAACCTGCCTCGGGTGACTTAACTAGGTCATTCGACTGTGGTTTCAAGTGCACACCACAGTGCCTTCGTTCGGGTCTCCACAGTGTGGACAGGAAGGGGAGTCGCTCGGGGCAGATCAGCCACGGCGCCGAGGTACAGAGGACAGGAATAGCCCTTTGCCCTTTTCCATGACGAGCTGCCAGCCGAGGGACTAGCAGACGGCTGCTTCTGAGCCCACAGGTCTTTCCAGCCTCCCCTGGTCCCAGTTGTGTGCGTGCCGCCTGTCTTAGCCCGGCCGCGAGGGCGTCGTGGCCAGAATCCGATCCCGAGGTCCAGGGCCTCACGGCGAGCGTGTCTGAAGTGCACAGGGAAGGAGCTGCTCTGTTAGCATGAAAGAGTTGGGGGGGCGCCCGCCCTCGGACGGCTCGGCGCCCCTCTGCGCCTTTCTCCTTGCCCTTCCCTGCCACTGGCGAGGCCGTGTCGTAAGGGGGCGTCCGGTGGTAAAGGCTCACCTGACCTGGGGTCACTCCTTTTCTCATGCCAGAACCCTGGGCTGTGGTTTCTAGGTGCTCGTTAGCCAGTATTTACATAGCGCCTTTGTGACTTTCCTTCCTCTGGGGTGTTGGTACCCATTGTCGAGATGAGGAAACTGAGGCATGGGATACTGAGGTCACTGGCTCAGGTTCGTGTTCGGAAATGTCGGAGTCAGAATTCGCGCTCAGGTTGGCTGGCTCCAAACCCGTGTGCTCCTTCTGCAGCGCTGCGCTGCGCGCCGCCTCCCGAGGGGGTAGGGCAGGGCTGTGATCCCTGTCAGGAAGTCGTGCTGTGCCCCATGGCAGTTCTTTGTCGAGCACACATTTGAGAAAAGCCGAAATACGGAAGCTGCAGTGACGCCCAAGCCAGCTCTTCGCGCCCCAGCCCGGGTTTGGGTGGGCAGCTTCCTCTCCGGCAGCGGAGGGCCTCCTGTCAGCCGTCAAGCCCAGAGGCCCTCAGGTGCAGCCCGTAAAGTGGCCTTGGCCAAGGAGGCCTGCTGAGAAGCTGCACAGTGTTTCTACTCCGAAAAAAATGCCACCCATGCAGGCCACTTACCCTCCTGAGCACTAGGACTGGGACTCAGGGCGGCCACAGTGCGGCAGCGTGTGGTCGGCCGCCACTGTCAGCAGCCCAAAGCCCCTGAAGGAGTGCGTGAAGGGAAGAGCTTCAAGGCCCGGGCAAGCCCTGCCAGGGCCACTCTGAGCCTGCCGATGCTCACTTTTTCTACGAACCGGTGTGTCCTCTGTGGTACTTACATACTTGTTTAACACTTCAGGGAAGAAAAGTCAGAAGACCAGGATCTCCAGGGCCTCAAAGACAAACCCCTGAAGTTTAAAAAAGTGAAGAAGGATAAGAAAGAAGACAAGGAGGGCAAGCATGAGCCCCTACAGCCGCCAGCCCACCACTCTGCTGAGCCAGCGGAGGCAGGCAAAGCGGAGACCTCGGAGGGGTCAGGCTCAGCCCCAGCCGTCCCAGAAGCTTCTGCCTCCCCCAAACAGCGGCGCTCCATCATTCGCGACCGGGGCCCCATGTATGATGACCCCACTCTGCCTGAAGGTTGGACCCGAAAGCTTAAGCAAAGGAAATCAGGCCGCTCGGCTGGGAAGTATGATGTGTATTTGATCAAGTAAGTAAGGGCACCTCCTGTCTCTGCAGAGCGGGGGGCTGGCGGGCGGGAGGTCGGGTGGGTGCTGAAAAACGATGGGGACCCCTTGGAGTAGCAGTTCTTCGCTGCTGGTTGCTTGGGAAAATGCGTGTGCGTGACCCCACCTGGAGCGGGGGGCTCCGATCATGAACACGGCTTGCAGGTGTGCCCAGGTATGCTTGGGTCGACTGTGCAGAGGTCTGTGCCCTGCGTGAGACGCGCTCAGGATCGCAGGGTGTGACTTCATCCTGCCGGCCCTCGAGGCCCTGCCTGCAATGGAACAGTAGTAGGGCCTCCGCAGGGTCACAGTGAGAATGTCAGGAGAGGTCACGGGGCCTGCCACGTGCAGCGGCCCGGACTCTGGAGGCAGGCGACCCTCCCTGGGCTTCCTGCCGTTGCCCAACTGGAGAACGTCCAGCTGAGGGACGCTTCTCAGAACCTGTTAGCCTGGTCTTCCTGGGAGAGTTTTTCGGTGGCATTGCTTCATGAACCCGCAGGAATTGGAGTTCATAGGGCTCAGCCCGCTCTGCCAGTTGTGTTGGGAAAGGTGGGCTTTGGACAAGGCCTCTGGGGAGGAACACCAGCGGGCTCCAACTGCGGCATTCCAACTGTCTTCTTTGCCGTTTGTCCAGCTTTGGGGGGTCACCGGCTGCTTTCTGTTGAAACAGAGTGACTTCCAAGCCAGAGCAAGCTTCAGAGGAGGAGTGAATAAGTACATTTCAGTTCTGCCCCTTAGACAATCCCCGAAAAGGTTAGCAGTTTTCAGAGGACATTTGCAGCCTCGTTTGGTTCCAACAGGCCTAAGGGTGAGCAAAGCATTATCCTCCTGACAGACGAGAAAACCGCCCTCCAGAGATGGTAAATGGCATGTCCAGGCTCAGAGAGGGCGCTCTGCTGGCGGATCGGGCCCAGGCACCGGCCTCCGCAGGGGCCCCAGCCTGACACTGAGACAGGCTCCCCAGGCCAGACCCTTCTGGAGGCCAGAGGCGGGGCCTCAGTGGCAGGCCGTTTTGGCATTGGAGCAGGCCATGCTGGCGCCTGCCACTGCCTGGCAACCCAAGTATTTCACGTATGACCGTGGCCGTGCTCCTCGAGTTTTAGCTCACCTTGGCTTTTCCTGAATGTGACTCTCGTTCAGTAGTATCACCAGGCAAGTCAGCTGTGGAAGGTCTCCTAGCAGAGTTCATTGCTACCTTCTGCTCTACCCCGTCTCTGATACTGCTGCGGAAGCTTCTAATCACTTTTTGTGTCTCTCCATTTGTTCCCACAGTCCCCAGGGAAAAGCCTTTCGCTCTAAAGTGGAGTTGATTGCGTACTTCGAAAAGGTAGGCGACACCTCCCTGGACCCTAATGATTTTGACTTCACGGTAACTGGGAGAGGGAGCCCCTCCCGGCGAGAGCAGAAACCACCTAAGAAGCCCAAATCTCCCAAAGCTCCAGGGACTGGCAGAGGTCGGGGACGCCCCAAAGGGAGTGGCACCGCGAGACCCAAGGCAGCAGCATCCGAGGGCGTGCAGGTGAAAAGGGTCCTGGAGAAAAGTCCCGGGAAGCTGCTCGTCAAGATGCCTTTCCAAGCTTCGCCAGGGAGCAAGGCCGAAGGGGCCGGGGCCACCACATCGGCCCAGGTCATGGTTATCAAACGCCCCGGCAGGAAGCGAAAAGCCGAAGCCGATCCCCAGGCCATTCCCAAGAAACGGGGCCGAAAGCCAGGCAGCGTCGTGGCGGCCGCCGCTGCTGAGGCCAAGAAGAAGGCCGTGAAGGAGTCGTCCATCCGGTCCGTGCAGGAGACCGTGCTCCCCATCAAGAAGCGTAAGACCCGGGAGACAGTCAGCATCGAGGTGAAGGAGGTGGTGAAGCCCCTGCTGGTGTCCACCCTTGGCGAGAAGAGTGGGAAGGGACTGAAGACCTGCAAGAGCCCTGGGCGGAAAAGCAAGGAGAGCAGCCCGAAGGGGCGCAGCAGCAGTGCCTCCTCGCCCCCCAAGAAGGAGCACCACCACCACCACCACCACTCAGAGCCCCCGAAGGCGCCTGCGCCGCTGCTCCCGCCCCCGCCTCCGCCCCCGCCAGAGCCGCAGAGCTCCGAGGACCCCGCCAGCCCCCCTGAGCCCCAGGACTTGAGCAGCAGCGTCTGCAAAGAGGAGAAGATGCCGAGAGGAGGCTCGCTGGAGAGCGACGGCTGCCCCAAGGAGCCAGCTAAGACTCAGCCCGCGGTCGCGACCGCCACCACGGCCGCAGAAAAGTACAAACACCGAGGGGAGGGAGAGCGCAAAGACATTGTTTCATCCTCCATGCCAAGGCCAAACAGAGAGGAGCCTGTGGACAGCCGGACGCCCGTGACCGAGAGAGTTAGCTGACTTTACACAGAGCGGATTGCAAAGCAAACCAACAAGAATAAAGGCAGCTGTTGTCTCTTCTCCTTATGGGTAGGGCTCTGACAAAGCTTCCCGATTAACTGAAATAAAAAATATTTTTTTTTCTTTCAGTAAACTTAGAGTTTCGTGGCTTCAGGGTGGGAGTAGTTGGAGCATTGGGGATGTTTTTCTTACCGACAAGCACAGTCAGGTTGAAGACCTAACCAGGGCCAGAAGTAGCTTTGCACTTTTCTAAACTAGGCTCCTTCAACAAGGCTTGCTGCAGATACTACTGACCAGACAAGCTGTTGACCAGGCTTCTTAGGGTACGCCTGCACCTCCCTTCCCACCCGGACCTCCCCCATGTGGTCGTTAAGGACAGAGAGCACTTGAGAGGACACTCCCATTTTTGGTGCCATTGGTGCCCCAGTCTCAGCTCTCCTCTCCCCCCACCCTGCCCCCCGCTCCCCCACCTCCCCCACTCCCACCCATGTTGGGACAAGGAGGTGTGAGGCAGGAGAGACAGTTGGATTCTTTAGAGAAGACGACAGAGATGGCCAGTGGCTACAGCCCGTGTGATCCCACCTGTGGTGGCACAGATCTGGCCCCACGCCAGCCCCAATCCAAAACCGACAAGGACATTTCACAGGACAGGGAAGTAGCACCTGTTCGCTCCAGTTCTGGCATGGCTCGGAGGGAGTCCTTTGAGCTGCTGGGTGTAGACCGGCCTGAGCCAGATGAGAGGATGGCCCAGGGCCGGCCTCCAGTGGATGGCACTAGAGAGAGGCCGTGGAGGCGGCAGGACGAGGCGCAGGCAGCAGGCCGGGCTCTGGACCGGCAGAGCACAGCGGGCCAGGAGGCACCCCAGTCGCTCAGAGCAGTCTGACTGGCAGAGGCTCAGTGGGGCAGGGGCCAGGGGGAAGAAGGAGGGGAGAACGTTCTTCCAAAACTTTCCAATTCTACTCCTTAGGGACAGCTTAGAACTATTTGCACTATTGAGTCTTCATGTTCCCACTTCAAAACAAACATGCTCTGAGAGCAAACTGGCTTGAATTGGTGACACTTTGTCCCTCAAGCCACCAGACGCGACGGTGTTTAGAACTGCCTGGATCTGTAGATACCTGCGCTTGTTTTAAAGTGGGCTCAGCACATAGGGTTCCCACGAAGCTCCGAAACTCTAAGTGTTTGCTGCAATTTTATAAGGACTTCCTGATCGCTTTCTCTTCTCTCCTTCCATCTCTCTCTCCCATCATTTCATCCTTTCCTTTCTTCCCTCCCGCTTCTTCCTCCTCATTCATCCTTTCTGTTCCAAGCAGTCACAGTGCCCAACTGTACCCCGAGCCGATGCTGGTCAACTCATGCCCCCAGAACTTGCCCCGCCCTTGGCCCTCCTGCCACCGGCCCCAGCCCCGCCCCGCCCCGCCCCCCGAGGAAGCCCGGGTTCTGCTGAAGGGCGAGAACCTGGCCCTGGCGCCCCAGCCTCTCTGAAGGGCAAGAGAGCGGCACGGTGTCGCTCTCCTAGGGACCCCCCTCCCCTTTCCTGGTCAGAGCCCAGACACCGGGCCCCCTCAGCCTTCCACTCGGGAGAAACGGGTGGGAGGAGTTGGACCAGATTTGGATTGGGGAACTGAGGGCAGCACAGAGGCCCCCGTGGCCTGCCAGAGTCATCGAGAGGCCCAGCCCTGACCTTAGTCTCTGCCAGGCCCGGCTCGCGCAGTGCAGTGCCGCAGGGCAGCAGGCGGAACGAAGGCAGATGCCCCCAGACCTGAGCTGGGACCAGCGCCTAGGGCCCCCCCTTCTCCGCCCACCCAGGCTCCTCCATTAACCAGACTTCCGTTTGGGAAACATTTGGCTTTTGCTTGCTGGAGGCCGGGTCAGGGCCACACACCACACATTTCCACGTCTGCGCCAGGGGTGTGGTGTGGGGGCCTAGAGACTTGGGTTGGCTGTGGGATCCCATCCTTTCAACCTCTCCATTCAGGAAGTCCTTACCTAGCTGCATATCTTCATCATATTGGTATATCCTTTTCTGTGTTTACAGAGATGTCTCTTATATCTAAATCTGTCCAACTGAGAAGTACCTTATCAAAGTAGCAAATGAGACAGCAGTCTTATGCTTCCAGAAACACCCACAAGCACGTCCCATGTGAGCTGCTGCCATGAACTGTCAAGTGCGTGTTGTCTCGTGTATTTCAGTTATTGTCCCCTGGCTTCCTTACTGCGGTGTAACCATGAAGGAGTACAACATCCTAGAAACCGTCTAGCGCTTCCCTGCCAGTCCTTAGTGATCGGGAACCATAGTTGACAGTTCCGATCAGTAGCTTAAGAAAAAACCGTGTCTGTCTCTTCCGGAATGGTTAGAAGCAAGGGAGTTTGCCCCATTCTGTTCGTAGAGTCATAGTTGACCTTTCTAGCATTTTTGTATCCATTTCCTTATGCTGCAAAAGCAACTCCCACAACCAACCCCGCTCTGCTGTCGACCCTCTGGGCTTCACTTCTGACTCCTCCCCAGGAAGGGAAGGGGGGTCGGAGGAGGGGGCGAGTCCTTCGGGACACCCCTCTTCCTCCAAGGACAAAAGGCTCCTGACCCCACAGTGGCCTTGCACTCCCGGCATCCCCAAAAGACACCTCTCCACGCGAGCGCGGCATCCAGCCAGTTTGTCATGGAGATGCCATCCGTTGTGGTCAGTCGGGATTTTATGCGTTATACCTGGTCCAGTGAAATGTGGCTCCTGGGACCAGTGTCAGGAGCTGGCCTCCCCATTGGCTCGGTACCATCTGGTCTTGGGAAGAGGAGTGCGGGGCCCGCCAGGCCCCCGTTTCACCCACGACAGTTCATTCAGGGGCTGACTGCGCATCGGTGGTTGAGAACACAGCATTGCAAGGGTCGTTTTCTTTCTGGCCGGCCCAAGCTGCAGCCCCCTAGCTCCCAGCTTCTTCCCCTAGAACTCCAAAGCTGCAGGCGGTGCCTGAGGCTCCCTAGGGTTTTCTCTCCCCCCCCCTTCCCACATTTCCTCTTCCCTAAATAAAGGCATCACGAGTGAGTCACCTTTAAGCAAGTCGCCTTGGTGGTTTGTCAACCTGGCAGGCAGGGGCCCTGCAGCCCCCATGCCACCCCTGCCCTGGAGTCAGGTGGTGGGAGGTTGGAGGGAAAACCTAGGCCCTGGGGTTCTCACCAGCTGTGTCCGGCCCAGTTTGGGGTGCGACCTCGATTTCATGTGTACTTGAACACCATGAAGGGTTTTAGGGACTGTGCGAAGAATACCGAAATTGAAAGCTTTCAGATCTCCGCGGGTCTAGCTCACAGAGCAGTCACGTCCAGTCTCCCAACCCTCGTTCTAGTTGTTAGTTACTACCTCCTCTCTCGACAGAATTCTGTGTATCCTCAAGCCCCTCCCACGACGCCCAGCCCTGCCTGCCTGCCCGCCGTGGGCTTCTCCTAACCAGTGGAATTTCGGCCTTGACACTGCAGTGAACTGGGGACACTGGGCCACCGCCCAGTATAATTCCCTTCTTTTGGCAGACACCTAGAAATGGCACGTCTCCAGTCCATCAGTGCCAAACTAATCAGAGACACCCCCACCCCCGCCCGCCCCGAGCCCGTCAGCTCCCTGGAAGGTAAAAGTCACGGTGGTGGCCTGGGATCGCTGGCCACAGCCAGCACCTTGCTTCTGAGACCCCATGCAGGTGCGGCAGCAGCCTGTTCAGTGACATCATTCCAGGCTAGAGGCCGACAACAGTGGCAGTGGGACCCAGGGCAGCCCCACGTTGTTGCCTGCTGCTCTGCCCAGTTTGTCATTGCTGTGACAGCGATCATGAAAAGGTACTAGCCAGAAACAAACTTCCACGTTTGGTGAGAAAGAAGTTTCTTTAGGTGATAGGACCTCTGGATTTTAAGTAACTCTTAGTAATAAGCAGCTCAAGCCCAGGAGGGAGCAAAGGTTCTGAACCGAACCCACCAGGTGGGGGCTGACTGGACCTTGTGGAGCATTCTCGCCGGGCTCTGTGGGCCGACAGGGTCGTGGGAGGTCACAGGTACTGGCTTTTGGGGAAGACCTTCGTGCGTCCATTCCTAGCCGGTGTCATTGCCCCAGATTGCTTCCTGGTGCAAGTTTTAACACCCCACAGTCTAGGACCACTGGCCCAGAGCTCAGGAAGCAAGCCGTGTCGAGAGCCCTGTGGGTGTTTGCCCAGCCAGTCCCCCGAGTGTGGCGCAGCAGCGTCGCCAGGCCTGTGGCCGAGCCCCGGCTCCTGTGCCCCTGCCATGTTGGACTCCCACTCTGCTCTCTGCAAGGGCCCCGCCTTCGCTCTCGGTCAGTGAGCCCATCCACTCTGGAGGGGTTTGTTGAGTCTCCATTTTTGTCTTTCTCTTTTAGATTGATTTTTAGAAAAGGCCTAATTGTTATAAATCGCTAGGATACTGCCTCCCCCAGGGTCTGAAGTTACATATTAAAAGGGAAAAAAAAGCGAACACTGAAACCCGTTCTCAATAATTCAGAAGGAAAACCTAGAAAATGTTTGGCCGAAAATGACATTTCGCTGTTTCTGAACGAATAAGAGCAAGCTTTTGCAAAAATACTGATCTAAAAATACGCGGAGCTTGGCCTGACGTGTGGGGAGCGCTGCCGGAGAAGGGGTTCCAGCCCGAAGCTGCTCCATCCGAGACTCGGGGCCACCCTGTCAATGGAGAGCCCGCTTCTCCTTGGGTGGCAGTCGCTGAGGACTCAGCTGCTGCTCCTTTCCTGTGGGGTGCTCTGGAGGTTAGCTGCCCACCCGGTCCCAAAGATGCAGGGGCCCAGCTCTTGGTGCAGGGAGCAGAGTGGTCACCAGGGACTCACGAGGGCCTGCGCCATTCTCGCCACCCAGCACCACCTGCTGCTTGCTCCTTTCTCCCCTCCACAGAGCCTGCCCAAAGTGCTGATTTGTCAGGAAAAAAAAATGAGTTCCAACTAGGGCCCAGGTAGCTAGGAAGGAAAGGGCGACGTCTCCTCCTTAGCCTCTGCCTGTGGCACAGCCTGTCCCCTGAGGACATTCACCTGCTCTGCCGTCCTTGGGATCTAACACCCAGTGAAGTGGCCCTCCCTTCTGAACTCGGAGGTGAGGACAGAGGCCTGAGCACTCAACTGGTGTGTGGCCCCCTTGTCCCTTACCCTCGAGAGCCCCTGGGGCAGAGGGAGGGTGAGTATGAGGACAACTGACCCCCCCACCCCACCTCACCCCCAGAGCTGAGACCCTTGACGGGGAAATCTGGCCTTTGCGTTTCAGAGCATTTGTGAAACGTGCAAGTTGTCCCTGCTCCCCTAGCTCCCCTTCTATCTGACCTTTTCTCAGGTCCTGCTCAGCAGCAAGAGAAAATGAGATGAAAAATCGGCCGAGAGGTTTGGCTCCTGCCCACTGATAGTTCCTCTCCCCTCAGTGTTTGTGTGTCAAGTGACAAAGCTGTTTTTCCTGGTGACCCTGATTATATCCAGTATCTTATAGACTATACGCATAGGCCTGCTCGGTCTCTGTCCTGGGCTTTTGTTTTGCTTTTTAGTTTCGCTTTTAGTTCTTCTGTCCCATTTATTTAATGCACCAACTAGACACACAAAGCAGTTGAATTTTTATATATATATATATCTGTATATTGCACAATTATAAACTCATTTTGCTTGTGGCTCCACACACACAAAAAGACCTGTTAAAATTATACCTGTTGCTTAATTACAATATTTCTGATAACCATAGCATAGGACAAGGGAAAATAAAAACAAAAACAAAAACAAAAAAAAACACCACAAAAAAAGGAAACCAAAAAAAAAAACAACAAATCTGTCTGCTGGTCACTTCTTCTGTCCAAGCAGATCCGTGGTCTTTCCTCGCTTCTTTCAAGGGCTTCCCTGTGCCAAGTGAAGGAGGCTCCAGGCAGCACCCAGGTTTTGCACTGTTTCTCCCATGCTTGTGACAGAGGTCCCAGGATGCTGGTGCAGGACAGTTCACCTCAACGGGTGGGTGCGCGAGCGCGCTCCCTTGCCTTCGTGAAGTCCGGAATGTAGTTGGCACCGCCTGGTCCCCTTCCACCTCTGGGTGGGGCAGCTGGAGTCCATGGGGTGGCCTGACCCCCCCGCCTTCCAGTGGCCCAGTCAGAGTGATCATGTGTGGAGAGTCGGCTCCGCAGGCCTCCCCCGCAGTAGGGCTCCCACTTTGCTGAGTCTGGGGGACTGGAAGGCAGATGGAAGGCCTGTCGCGTCTCTGAATGTGTGAGCCGCACCAGGTAGAATGCCAGGGACCCCAGAACCACAGGCAAGAGTCTAGTGGGTCCCCTCCAGGAGGTAGCAAAGACTCCAGAAATGTCCTTTACTCTTCTCCCCCTTCCTACGAGTAATTGCATTTGCTTTTGTAATTCTTAATGAGCAATATCTGCTAGAGAGTTTAGCTGTAACAGTTCTTTTTGATCATTTTTTAAGTAATTAAAAACACCAAAAAAAAAATCCACAAACTTGTTCTTCCAAAGCAGAGAGCATTATAATCACCAGGGCCAAAAGCTTCCCTCCCTGCGTCATTACTTCTTCTGAGGCCTGAATCCGAAAGAGAAACACTCGCAGGCCCTTTGGGTGGCTGGGCTGCCCTCGGGCCGCTCCGGCCTGCGTTCAGTATTAGCGGTGGGTCCTGACGTCCTTGCCCACCCAGCCTGGGATGGGGCCGAGGAGGTGAGGAGGCCGTTGCCGCCGACGCTTGGCCACTAACAGGTGGGTGTCCGCATGTGTCCACGTACATGCATGCTTTCTGACGGAAACGTGAAATCAGCGCCCGAGCTAGCCTCACCCTGTGACCTCTCGCCCCGCCGGGCCGGAACGCGGCCGGCCCAGTTCAGTGTTTCTGGGGAGCTGGACAGTGGAGTGCGACAGGCTTGCAGAACTTGAAGCCTGCTCCTTCCTTTGCTACCAAGGCCTCCTTTTCCGTTTGATTTGTCACTGCTTCAATCAATAACAGCCGCTCCAGAGTCAGTAGTTGATGAATATATGACCAAATATCACCAGGACTGTTACTCAATGTGTGCCGAGCCCTTTCCTCGCGCTGGGCTCCTGTGTACCCGGACACTGTAACCTGTGCTGTGTTAGCTCCCGTCCCCTCCCTTCGCCCTCCCCTCGTCTTTCTGGGGGTTTTCTGTTTGGGTTTGGTTTGGTTTTTATTTCCCCTTTTGTGTTCCAAACATGAGGTTCTCTCTACTGGCCCTCTTAACTGTGGTGTTGAGGCTTATATTTGTGTAATTTTTGGTGGGTGAAAGGAACTTTGCTAAGTAAATCTCTTCTGTGTTTGAACTGAAGTCTGTATTGTAACCACGTTTAAAGTAATTGTTCCAGAGACAAATGCTTCTCGACACCTTTTCTTTACAAACAAAAGAATTCGGAGGGAGGGGATGGTGACCGAGATGGGGGGGGCTGTCCTATTTCCCCAGGAGGGGAGACCCGAAGAGATGACCCCTGCTCAGATCAGCCAGAAGCCACCCAAAGAAGTGAAGCCTAAGCCAACGGACCGAATAGCTGTCACGTTGCCATTTTCAGTCAGAGCAAAACCAGGTCTTGTTCCGCCCAGTGGATTCTTTTGCCTTTTTCCCGCCCCCTCCCCAAGATTATTAGCATCATTATTTTTAAGGACAGAGGAGGTTTACGTTCCTGCGAGGGGAACCAGGAGGGGTGTGAGCAGGGCCATCCTCACCTGGGTGGGAGGAGGATGGGGCGAGCCTGAACGGCGTGGCTCAGCCAAAGGGCGGGCATCTCCCCAGAGACCTCCGCCGTGGCCACAGGTCAGGTGTGTGTTGACAGGGCAGATCGGCCACTCTTCGCCTGACACAGCTTTCTGGACAGGCCAGGCGGTGGGCATTGTTGTCTAGGACCCTCCATCACATCCCGCCCCGTCCCGCAGCACACAGCACTGATGCGACCTCTCAATTCCCACAATCCCAGGCGATGAGATGATGGGGGCGGGGTGCGCTCTCTTGGCTGTCATCCAATTCCCAGCAAAATTTGGACGTGAGAAACCCTCTTCCCTTTCCGTGGCAAGACCAGATCCTTCTCAGAGACGCCGTCACCCCCACCAGACAATTTCGGGTTCATGGGACAGGGACAGATGTGTGCTCCCCGAGCACCCGGCGCCCCTCCTCCGAAAGGTGAGGACAGTGCTGACTCTAGTGACCATTCGCACATGGGGTTTAGTAGCAGGTAGAACCAAGACAGGGTGGCTGCCCCCTCCCGAGTCTCAGCGACACAGGCCAGCCACCCCATGCGGAGGGAAGCCAGGCCGAGGGTGGGAGAAGTATGCATGGGGCGCGGGGAGCCGCCGGACAGACTTGGCTGGAGATGTCTCGAAAAGCCCTCTATCACATTCACCTTCAGTTTTTGTGTTTTGGGACAATTACTTTAGGAAATAAGTAGGTCGTTTTAAAAACAAAAAATATTGATTGCTTTTTTGTAGTGTTCAAAAAAGGTTCTTTGTGTATAGCCAAATGACTGAAAGCACTGATATATTTAAAAACAAAAGGCAATTTATTAAGGAAATTTGTACCATTTCAGTAAACCTGTCTGAATGTACCTGTATACGTTTCAAAAACACCCCCCACTGAATCCCTGTAACCTATTTATTATATAAAGAGTTTGCCTTATAAATTTACATAAAAATGTCCGTTTGTGTCTTTTGTTGTAAAATCAAGTGATTTTTTCATAAGGTTCTTTTACTATTTGAAAAGATGGGCAGCACGCAGTTTTATTTTATTTTTGTAAGTTTTTTAATACGTGTGAAAGCAAAGACTACTCAGCATGCCTTTCTAAGTGACGCGTTTGCACCTTTTGTTGGGAAGTACTGTATCCTGTGCTGTTAGCATTCTCGATAAATCTCTCTGTGAAAGTGACTCAAGGTCTGGGCTTTCATTATCAGACAGCTCACAGGACAGCATGGTGGTGTGGTTTCTGATTTGGTCTGGCTGTCCCTGAACACAGAGAGCCAGGCGCTTTTCAGGACGGCCGTGGGAGGAAAGGGCAGCCCGCTCCACGCATCGCGCCCCCTTGGCGCTGCTCCTGCGTGTGTGGGGAAGCTCTGGGCGGCAGGCTGGGGAGGACCTGGCGCAAACCTACCCGCTGTGCCCTAGGTCAAGAGGCCTTCTGCACGGTGGCATAACTTCCATGTTCCTGAGGGCCATGGTTGGGGCAACTCTTTGGTCTGGACGTGCCGAGGTGCTTTTGGAAATACACCCGCCACCCCCAGCTCCTCCTGCGCCTACCACCTGAGACCCTCCCCTATAGCCTCTGCTGAACTGGCTCCCTGCCCAACGGGGGCGCTGCCGTCACTGGGGTTTGCAGGTGTCACGCCCTGTCTATGCTTCTTGGCTTCCCCGTAAGGCTGTGAGCTCTCGGGAGCTGCCTCCCCGCCGCCGTCATCCCCACCAGGCCGTTGCCGGGCTGGAGGGGACAACAGCTGCTCAGTGTCCAGCTTCACGCGCAGATGTGGACACACCTGTTAGAAGGTGCACTCGAAAGTCCTGGCCTTGACCGTTAAAACAAAGAGTTGAAATTCAACCTACGTGTACCGAGCATCTCTTGTGTGCCGGGCCCGTCTGCGGGGCTGCAGTCCAGCAGTGAGCAAGGAGGACCAAGTGCTCGTTCCCTTGGAGCGTAGTGTGTGTGTGCGTGGTGATTTCCCACCCTCTCGGGGAGTGGCTGCTGCTTCTGGGAGGAAGTTCCAATAGAGGTCCATATTGGAGAGACCCATTTCTGGAAACTGCCCTAAGTCCCTAGGAGGACAGCCCGGGGAGAGCCCTTGGGAGTCAGGATGGAGAGGACAAGGGAGACGGTCAGGGAAGGAGAACTGCTGCCCTGTGGACACGCGTCGAGCCGGAAGCAGAAGAGGAAGGTATCTGGTGCTGCCTGCTGGGTCTTCCCCGGTCTAGTGGGGGGAGGCTTAAGAAGGATGCACCAGAGATGCCGGGTACGCAGGGGCTGCAGGCAGCTCTGCCAGGGGAGCCTAGAGAGCTTCCACCCCTAGCTTCCACCTAGGGAGCCGTTTGAGCTCAACCCGGTGGCACGAGGGCCAGGAAACTGCACGTGCAAACTCATGGCCGCAGAAGGCCTGGCGCATCTCGGGACCCTGAGGAGTTCCGGTTGGCTTAAGGCTGCCGAGGTGTGCAGAGAGCTGGACACGGCGTCGGAGGACAGGGGCCGCATCGTGACGGCCGTGAGGGCCTAAGTGAAGAGCCGGGGCCCATCACAGGGCTTCGGGAAGCACAGGAAGGCCTTAAGCAGGAAAGCTATGTGGCTTGACTTGTGCCTGAGGAAGAGCATGGGGCAGAGATGAGGCGGGGCAGCCGGCAGGCGGCCAGCGCGTTCATCCAGGTAAGAGGCAGTAGTGAGGGCAATGGGCCTGTAGTGGGGGTGATGGACTCCAGAGATGTTCAGGGAGTCGACAGAGAAATCGTGACTGCCGATGCAGGTGGAGGAATGGAGGCTGCAGAGCATTGTGGGAACGGGCGAGACAGACAGATGTGGCCAAGACGTCAGACAGGCTGGGAACTGAGCGAGGTGCCTGGTCACTGCTTCGGAAAAGAGGGCGGGAGAGGCGGGACTCTGCGACCCTCGCAGAGGCAGTGCAAACAGCCAGAAACGTGACAATGCGAGGGAGAAGGGACAGCGGGGGCCGAAACCCTGTTTCTCGAGACATAAACACAGCTCACGTGCTACAGAGCCAGCAAAGAAGGAAAAGCGGCAGATAGCGCTGAGAAGTCATTGCCGGTGCAGGTTCCTGAAGGAGCGTAAAAGATACGATCCAGGACACAGGAGATGGGCAGAAACGCTCCGAGCCCGCGCGGCGTGCTGCTTCCAAACCGTCCTCCCCGCACCCAGCCTCACGGCCAGCTGACGAGTCCCCCGGGGGACCTCTGTGTGACCTACATCTGACCCTGTCCTGCCGGGATCTCTGACGACTCTCCGCTGCCTCCCAAATAAAGCCAAAACATCTTAAGGGGACCTCCCAGTGACTGTCACAAGGCCCGGCTCCGGCCCTTTCTGGAACGGCCCATGCCTTCGCCATAGCCTCCGTCCTCAATGCTGGGAACCGCTCTCTTCCATGTCCCTCAAAGCCCCAGGCGGGCCGCTCCACCTCCTGGAAGCCCATCCTGACCGCCGGGCCCCGCGCAGTGGCGCTGCCTTCGCGGGAAAGGACCGCGTGCCGCGCCCCCGTGTGAGCGGGGACCGCATGCTGCG
>NW_011889056.1:666617-680412 GCF_000151845.1 Pteropus vampyrus | reverse complement strand
CTGTTCCTGCGTGTCCGGGAGCCTGGGTTATGGCGCCTCTAAAAAAGGGGGTTATCGACTCAAAGTAACCTGACTCGAGCTTCTCCGTTTTACAAGCAGAGTAGCTGAAGAGTCTCGTCAGTATTGCTCTCAAGGAAAGGGGACAGTGGGCATCAGGCTGCACTGTCTGGACCCGCAGTTGGGCCCTATGTCGTGAGCACCCACGAGACACAAGGGTGAACTGCATACTGTGTTGGGGGAAGTGGGGAGAGAGCCTCCTACAAAGTCCTGATGGTCCTGGGACAAACGAATGAACTTCAGGAACCGAAGGCCTCCGAATTCTAGACGGCTCTGAAAAGCATGTTCCCAGCCATTTTCCCGGCATGCTTTGTACGAAGCAGTGGAATAGCTTAGTCTCAATCCTTTTGTGAAGTAGTTCATGGAGATTTTGTCCCTCGTTTTCCAGAAGGGGAAACTGAGGCCGAGAGACTGAAGTGCTTGTCCAGACCCCACAGCGACAGGTGGAGGGAGGGTCGGGGGTCAAGGATCAGTGGCCTCCAGCCTCCCCTGTGGCCCTTTGCTCCCTCTGCTGCTCCAGACCCAGGCCTGCTCTCCTCTCTCCTGGTCTCAGCGCCTGGACATCCTTCTGGGCACAGCCCGAGCAATTCAGTTTTTACATCAGGACAGTCCCAGCCTCATCCATGGCGATGTCAAGAGGTGAGGAGGGGATGCAGCCAGACCCCTGGGTGCTGTAGGAGCAGAGTCTGCGGCAGAGCAGTGACGCACCCCAAGCTTCCGCCAGCAGGGAGTCTGGCCCCAAGGAACCCCAACTTGAATGTCCCCATGAGAATTAGGCCTGCCCTCTCCTGCTCAAGGCGGAGGTAGGGGACAGGGTGCAGCCCTGAAGCCTGGGACATCAGAGCGGGGGGCCCCGCATCCCTGAGTCCCTGGCATGGGAAGGGCGTGGGAACAGAGTCCAAGGACAGGCCCTGCTGAAAAGCAGGGGCTGAAATGCCAGGGCGCCCTGGGTGCTGCTTGCTCGGAGCCCCCTCGGCTGGAACGCCCCGGCGGTCCCAAGTCCAATCACGTCAGGTGTCAGGGGCAGAGCGAGCTGGGCCCAGGGCCCGCTGACACCGTTCTCTTCTCCCCCAAGCTCCAACGTCCTTCTGGATGATAGACTGATGCCCAAACTCGGAGACTTTGGCCTGGCCCGACTCAGCCGCTTTGCAGGGGCCAACCCTGGCCAGAGCAGCACTGTGGCCCGGACTCGGACGGTGCGCGGCACCCTGGCCTACCTGCCCGAGGAGTACATCAAGACCGGGAGGCTGGCCGTGGACACCGACACCTTCAGCTTTGGCGTGGTGAGCCGCAGCCCCTCTGCTGGCTGGAGGGGTGGGGGGCTGCGGCCCGGCCAGGGCAGGAAGGCCTGGAGAATTCCGTGTGCAGCCAGAGGCCAACCCGGCGGGAAGCTAACGGAACTTCAGCTGCAGGCCCCTCCCTCCTTGGCACGGGCCTCTTCCTTGGCCCTGGACCTCATTTCATATTTGTCACTTTGCATTCCTTTTTCTTCAAGTTGGCAATCCAAATCTCCAAAGCTTCAGTCCCATAACATGGGACTGCATCCTTGTGGGGAGCTGGTCCTGATCTGTCCGTGTGAGGGCCAGGCCGCTCCATCCACCCCACAAGCCCCTCTGCACGCAGTCCTCCCTGCCAAGGTCTGGGGTGGTGCCATCCCAGAAGCCACTGCTATGCTCTCCATCCCGCCCTCCCTCCAGGTAGTTCTGGAGACCCTGGCTGGCCAGAGGGCTGTGAGGATGCATTGTGCCAAGACCAAGTATCTGGTGAGCCTCTTGAGGCGGGGCAGGCAGGAAGCGAGAAGCAGACAGGAAGGGAGAGGGGCAGGCAGGGAGGGAGAGAGGGGGGCAGGGAGGCGCTGCTCCTGGCAACCAACAGGTGCAGCCCTGGAGGGTGGAATGATCTGGAACGCAACACCCCACAGAAGCCAGCCTCTGCCGCTGCTGACTCATCTTTGAAAGTAGGCAGGGCCCCAAGCAGCTTTCTTTACCTTGCCGGGGAGAAACCTGTCTTTCTTCTATAAATGTGTTGGGCCTTTCCAGACCCCACCTGGGCTGGGGGCAGGGGAGGGGGTGTCCCCGCGGGGCAGTCCCAGTGCTCTGGGACCAGAAGCTATAGTGGGAAACAACACGGGGCCTGCGAGAGGCTGTGGCGGAGCATCAGGCAGGCTCTGAGAAGCTCTCTGGGCCCCGCCGGGCCGGGCGAGCTGCAGATGAACGCCTCTCGCTGTGGGAGCAAGTCTGAGCCAGGGGACAGGAGACCTGGCTTCCAGTGCCATCTTGACAGTGGTCGCGGAGCAAATCCCCGCTCTTTGCCGCGCCCCCTTCCCCATGTGCAAACAGACAGAATTCCTGTTTCGCGCTTAGACACTTCCTGGGCCCAGAACGTGCTTGGTCAACGTTTGCTCTTCCGACTTTGCCAATTGGTATACCTCCAGCCGCTTCCGCTCCTGGCTTGGGGCTGTTTCCATCCGTTCCCGGGTCTCAGCGAATCTGGGCCAGGAACCGGGGAGCCGGGTGGGAGCCCTCCTTCCTTCACCTTCCACACCCATCGACGCATCCAAGTGGCGCTGCTCTCCGTGTTGTCATTCACCGCCCCGGATTCCTCGGGGGTCCTTCGTTGGTCCTCTTTTGACCTTTCCTATTCGTCCTCTGTGCTGCGGCCAAAGCAATCTTTTAAAAACGTGAAGGGATCGTGGAAGCCCCTTTGCCTTCCCGCTGCTCCGGCGGTGAAGGCCCAGTGCCTGAATGTAGCCACAGCTCTCCGGGCCCGTCATCACCGGCCTTCTGTCTGTCTCCAGGCTCCCTGCTGTTTGTCCTAGGGCCTAAAGGGCCACCCCCCACCCAGGTGCTTCCTCCTGCCCCTTCCCATTTCAGAACTCAAGGTGGCCTCCAGCCATTTCATGGAAGGGGGCGGTGGCTCTGCATAGCGCACTCGCTCCCTTTCTCGGTTCTGCCGTCTCCAGCTAATTCGTGCTTCCAGATCCCAGGTCAGGCGCCACTTGCTCGGGCCCGTGGGCCTCCACCAGAGTTTTCCATTGCTCGATAGACTTGTTATTGGCATCTCTCCATTCGAGAAAGTCCAGTCTGTGAAGGTGGGCCAGGCTGTTCCGTTTGTCGGTGCTGGGCACACAGCGGGTGCTTAATCAGCCTGAAGAAAGACCACAACAGTCAGTGACCAAGGGCCTGGGGAACGCGGCTAAAGGCACAGCACCCCCGGGGGGCATGCTCACAGTCTCTGTCCCACAGAAAGACCTGGTTGAAGAGGAGGCAGAGGAGGCCGGGGTGACCCTGAAAAGCACCCAGACCACCCTCCAGGCGGGTCTGGCCGCAGACGCCTGGGCCACCCCGATCGCCACCCAGATCTACAAGAAGCACCTGGACCCCAGGCCTGGGCCATGCCCACCCGAGCTGGGCCTGGCCCTGGGCCAGCTGGCTTGCTGCTGCCTGCACCGCCGGGCTAAGAGGAGACCCCCCATGACCCAGGTATCCTGGTGGGGAAGGGACAGGAAGCAGTCGAGGTGCCCGGTGGCCATGGGGGACCGTGGCCTGCTGAAAACCCCGGATTCCTACCTCTGCCCTGTAGTGAGCCAAAGACAGCACCTACCAAACATTGCTCACTTCGCCTTCGGTTCTGCCTGGGGCAGCTGGAGCCCCACTGAACCCCGCCTGGTACATAGAGAGGCAGGGCTCCTTTTGTGCCCCCTTCTGGATGTACCGTGCCCCTGCATCTACCTTTTTCCGTCCTCTCCTTGGCCCCCACCTCCGACAGTTGAGAATACAGAAGCCCCATGTGAGGGCAGCAAGGCAGTGAGATTCGTTTTCTAGAAGACAGAGAAGCCATTCTCAGTCCTTAGCTTTGGCGGCTGTGATCTCTCAGTGCTCCTTGTGGCAGATACAAAGGGACGAGGGACAGAGCTTTCCCACCTGTAGGCTGTGCCCGCTTAGCGGTCCCCACAGACGCAAGAGCAGCTGTGTGGGGCCTGGGGTGGCAGCCCAAGCCCCAAGGGAGGTCACGGATGACCTGGAGCAGCCTCGGGGTTTGATTGTCTTCTGTGAGGGATGTGACTGACTGGTCGTTGTGGCCAAATCTGGCCTACCCAGGGGCAGCGGAGAGCCCCACCCGGGCCACTTGCCCTGAGCGCCCCTGTCTTTCCTCGCAGGTGTACGAGAGGCTGGAGAAGCTGCAGGCAGCAGTGGCAGGGCCGTTGCTGGAGCCAGAGGCTGCCAGCCATGGCCCCCCTTCCCCACAGGAGAACTCCTACATGTCCACCAGCAGCAGTGCCCCAAGCAGTGCCAGCCCATGTCAGCCCCCGGCAGTGCCCTCAGGAGCCTTGGCCCAGGCTACAGAGCGGCTCCAGAAAGGCCCCAACCAGCCCGTGGAGAGTGACGAGAGCGTGTCCGGCCTGTCTGCTGCCCTCCATTCCTGGCACCTGACCGCGAGCTGCCCCCCGGGCACGACCCTGCCGGGCAGCCCTGGACAAGAGGCCGCCGTCTGGGCCCCAGCCTCCCTCAAGCAGACCAGCTGTACTCAAGGGGGCACCACCCCAGAGTCGAGATCGGGCGGCAGCCTGGAGCTCCGGCCCACAGCTGTGGAAGGTAGCTGGGGACAGGTGCCCAGAATAGGGAGCAAGGGCCCTCTTTGGTGGCAGTCTCCATATTCCTCACGCCTGGCCTTCTGGGGCCTGCTGTTGAGCTCACTCTGTCCTTAGCGAGCTTCAGGCCTCTGTCTTGGAGCAAGCGGCCCACCCGCCCTTGGAAAGGGGCACAGAGGCCAGCCCAGTGCTGCCTCATACCCCCAGGCCGTGACCCACGGGTGGGTGATAAGCTAGGAGCTCACTTCCGGAAAGTCGGGAGCACGGGAGGCTCTGTCTGGACCGGGCTCCTGGTGTAGCTGGGAGCCAGGGCCGTGGCACGGCCCCTTCCGGGCACTGCGCTCAGAGGGCCCCGGGGACTTCCGGGGCAGGGTGCCAGGCTGGGGGCCGGGAAGACTCATGTCAGCAAGGAGTTCCCAGGTACGACTGCCCGCGAAGCTAAGAGGGTGCTCTCTCCACCGCAGAATCGCTCCTGGGCAGCTCTGCATCATCACGGCCCCCGCAGATTGTCATTAACCCGGCCCGACAGAAGATGGTGCAGAAGCTGGCCTTGTACGAGGACGGGGTCTTGGACAGCCTGCAGCTGCTGTCGTCAGGCTCCCTCCCAGGTACCCCACATGCGCTCTGCAGCTGGAAGGCCAGCGTCGAAGCATGTTTTCCGATCAGGCTCAGACACGGCCCCTGCTCCCCGAGGGTGTGGGACAGTGCGAGGGCAAGCCACCCGCCCCCTCTAACGGTGGCGGGCCCTTCCCCCACCGGCCTTTGGAAGTTGGGTATTCTGGGCAAAGCCCTGTGCCGGCTCTCTCACCTCCTGACAACAGTACCTTCCCTTAACCTGGGGGGGTGCCAGCGCCCCTCTGTGCATCCGGAACACACAAAGCCGCAGCAGGCATTTTCCATTCCAGGTGCTGTTGCAACCCCGCATTCCAGAAAGCAACCCCCGGAGCCCCTCCCCGCTCATTTACTAACTGCCATTTCCTCCTCCTGCAGGCTTGGCCCTGGAACACCAAAACAGACGGGACCCCGAAGAGAGTGATGAATTTCAGAGCTGACCTGTTCACCTGGACAGATCCCCCAAACTCGGAAGTCAAAGTTCTCATGGTCGGAAGTTCTCATGGCGCGCGAACCCTCGGGAGCCCTCGAGCAGTAGGGGTAGGGGCCCCTCCTCTCAGGCGACAGCAGGTGGTGGCCCCTGTAGTGTAGGCGTGTGGGCACGGGCCAGCCTCAGAGCCACCCGCACCGGCTGCTGGAAGCTGTCCATAACGCCTGCCTTCAGTCCAGCATTCGGGGGGAGAGCAAGGCCAATGTCGTGGGAGGGGTGTGTGCCACAATGGCCAGAGGGGAGAGGTGAGTGGGACTGCAGCGGGGGGCCGGCTCCCCTGAGAGTTGGGCAGGGCGATTGCAGCCCAGGCCGACAAGCAGCCACCCTTAGCCTTTCTCTTTGTACTTTGCTGAAGCCATGGGGAAAAGCGGCCGCTCTGTGGAGCAGAGCAGAGGAGGCTGGAGCCCTCCCAGCTGCTCGTCATGTGAAAAAGTGACATGGCCGCCCTGTGGTTCAGTCCACTAGCCAGAAGCGAGGGTTCTGAGATGCCCCAGAGAGTCTAGTGGCGCCCCCATCGGGCCAGTGTCTGTAGGCTTCATGGAAGAGTTTTGAGCTAAGCTAACGTGAGTGCCTGCTCGCCAGGCCGCCCAGGGGGGTTACAGATAGGCACCCAGCCAAGTCAGGCTCCAGAGCCCGGAGGCTCAGCGTCAGGCCCTGGAACTGATTGTGACGGAGTGGCTATTACCCAAGGTTCACGTAGGCCCAAGTCCTATGTTACCCAGACAGTGAGAAGCCCCAAGGCGACAAGTCGGGAGCGAGGCAGAGGAGGAGGAAAAAGAACATGCGAGTCAGTTTTAGAAACAGTGAGGTTTCATGTAACCGAGCGTCTTGGAAAGTAGCCCAGGGCTGTAGCACAGGCTTACAATGATTTTGTGTCCACAGTCATGAGTCACACTACATGCCCCACAAAGCTAGGCATTGGTGAAGTCCAAGTTGTCCTGGAGTAATAAAAGCTTATGTGTCGACCTCTGGCTGGACTTGTGGAGTTTGTTGCACTGAGAGCCTCGAGCGTTCCCAGTGCTTTTCAACTCAGGATTCTTGACCGTCCAGCCTAAAACACCAGATTTCCCTGCCCCCCACCCCAGCAAACCCTCTGAAGGCTCTCGTGCCACCATACTGGTGGCAGGTCCACAGCACTGCCACCCAGCAGTACCTTCAAGGGTCGTTAGATGTTCCCTGTGTGTTTTATGGGTTCTGATGCTATTGTAAATGGTATCTTTATTGCGTTTTCTACTTGGTCATCGGTCGTGTATAGAAATACAACCGAGTTTTGTGTTTTTTGACCTTGCTTAAATTCACTCATTAGGTTTGGCAGTGTTTCGGTAAATATCTCGGGATAGTCTGCGTACGCGATCATTTCCCCTTCAAATAAGATAGTTTCACCTCTTCCTTTGCAATCTGCCTCTCAATTCTTTTTCTTGTCAGTAGGTGTATTTTGTCCATCCACTTTCGAATATTAAACCAACTTTGCATTCCCTGGGTAAAAAGAGCTCTTGGTCATGACATGTTATCCTTATGTATTGCTGAATTCCATTTGCTAATCTCTCTTGAGAATTTTTGCATCTACGTTCGTGAGGAATATCGATCTGCATTTTTCTGTTGATATCCGGTTTTGGTATCAGGGCCTCATAAAATAAATTGGTTTTAATGGGCTTGTGTACACTTGCTGTTAACTTCTTTAAATGTTCGATGGCTTCACCAGTGAAGCCATCTGTACCTCGAGTTTTTCTTTGCGGGAAGGTTTTTCATTCCAAATTCAATTTCTTCTATTAGCTATCGGGCCATTCAGATTTTCTTTTTCTTTGTGAGTCAGTTTTAGTAATTTGTGTCTTTCAAGGAATTTACCCGTTTCATCTAAATTGACATAAGTTAATAATCTCCCTTTATCATCCTCACGGCTGTAGGTTCTGTAGTGCCATCCCCCCTTTCATTGCTGATGTCAGTAATTTATATCTTTTTATTCATCGGCCTACATAGAAGCTTATCGATTTTATTGATCATTTCAAAGTACCAAATTTTGGTATCATCGATTTCTCTCCATCGTCTATTTTCTGTTTTGTTGATTTCCACTCTATCATTTCCTTTCTTTTACTTACTTCGGAGTAATAAAAGTTATTGCGGGTTTCATTTGCTCACCTTTTTCCGACTTCTTACAGTGTAACCTTAAATCATTGATTTTAAACTTTTTTTCTGACATAGACATTTAAAGCAGTAAATTCCCTTTGAGCCGCATTCTACGCATTTGAATATGTTCTGTTTTCATTATCATTCAGTTGATGATGTTTTCTGATTTTCCTTGTGATTACTTCTTTAACCAATGACTTACTTAGAAGTATATTGAATTTCCCAATACTAGAGGATTTTGCAGGTACCTTTTGGTTATGTGTTTTGAATTCCATCGCGGTCAGAGAATTTACTCTGGCTGATTTCATTCCTCTTAAAATTATTGAGACTCATTTTATGGTTTAGTTCGGTGAATGTTCCATTTAGATTTTTAAAGAGTATATCCCGTAGTTGGGTAGAATATTCTATAAATGTCAATTAGGTCAAGGTGGTTAATGGGGTTGTTCGACTCATCGGTATCCTTGCTGATTTTCCGTCTAGCAGTTCTCTGGAACTCTGCGAGGAAAGTGTCACAGTCTCTGACTGTGAATATGGATGTGTCTTTCTCCTTTCTGTCAGATTTTGCTGCATCTCTTGCACTGAGTGTGTTCGCATTTAGGATCGTTACGTGTTCTCGATCAGTTGACACTTCTATTATCATGAAATGCTCCTCTTTATCTCTGGTAATATTCCTTCTTTTGACATCTGCTTCGTCTGATATGAATATAGCCACTCCAACTTCTTTATGCTTAGTTTGTTTCGTGTTATAACTTTTTCTGTTCTATACTTTTAACCTATCTGTGTCTTTATATTTAAAGTGCACTTATAGACAAGATATGGCTCCATCCTACTTTTGTAACCAGTCCGATAATCTCTGCCTTTCAATTGGTTTGTTTAATCCATTTACATTTAATGGTCGGGCTTAAGTAGACCATCTTGCTATCTGTTTTCTATTTGTCCCATCTGTTCTTTGTCCCTTCATTCCTCCGTTTCTGACTTCTTTTGGGATGAATCAGATGTTTCCGGCATTCTGTTTTTCTCCACTATTGGCTTGTTAGCTCTGATAACTGAGACCACTTTCCTGCATCGTGATCTGATCTTTGTGCATCGTCATAGGCGCAAAGGTCGAAATCTAGGCTGCTCATAGGGGTCACTGCGTTTCTTTTCCTCTGATCGCAGTCCTGCACTGCCTGCTGTCCAATATCTGAAAATAGTTCTTTTAAACTTTTGCCTAGTTTTCTAGTCGTTTACAACCAGAAGGGTCTACTGGTATCGGGTATTCCATCATGGCCACTATCATAAGTTTTCCCTCTTCTGAGTAATTCTTTACTCCTGCGGTCACCCTATCTTTCTCTTGTACGATCAGTTTCTTCCTTGCTCCTGGATCTATTTTCATCCGATATGTTCCCCAGTAGCTTCCATTCGTGAAGGAGTCCATGGCCCAACACCTCTCTCTAATCGCAACCCCAATTCTCCGTTCTTCTTTGTAGCCCAACTTCTCGAAATAATCGTCTGCTTTTTTCATTTTTTTATTATTTATTATTATTTATGCCTCCGGCACCTGGTCTTCCTAGGTGGTCTCCCATCCAAGTACTAACCAGGCCCAACCCTGCTTAGCTTCCAAGATCAGACATCAGGCTTGTTCAGGCTTGTTCACAGGGGCGCAAACCCAGGACCTTCTACTTGTAAAGCTGACATGCTAACCGCGACACTATGGAACCACGTCCAATAATTGTCTATTTTCTCACTTCTTCTCATTCCTTCTTGAACCCTTCCTAACGTGGCTCCTACCCCACCACTCTACCAAAGTGGTATCAAAGACACCGGTGAACATGTCGCCGGGTCCAGTGTCCTCTGCAACACTGCCCTCCCCGTCTCCTCTACCCGACCTCTACAAGGCAGGACCCCTCAGGGCTCACCCGGGGCTCTCCTTGTGACCTCCACTCCCGCCTCCACTCACTCTACTCGTTCTCAAAGGCCATCTTCCTATCGATCATTCCCAAATGACGTATTCAACAATGAACTCTTCTCTGAGCATGTCACCCATCCTTCCGACTGCCTACGGGACATGTCTTTGGTATCTCACAGGCACCATAGCTTAAATGATGAAACAGAACCTCGGATCCACAGTTGTCACAAGCACTGTCTCGGGGTATGGCCCTAGCACCACTTTCCACCCAGCTGCCCAAGCCAGACCCTCAGACGTTAGGTTTGTTTTTTAATAGAATCCATTAGGGAGGTGTAACTTAAAGGCAGAAAGGTATGCAAACTGTACATGTATAACTCAATGAGTCATAAGACCAGCCCACACGCGAGGAAGAAGGAGTTACAGTCAGGCGTTTGACGGGGGGGGGAGTGCCGAAGAACTCGTGGACGTGTTTTAAACCAGTGCGAGGCCATTTTCGTCCCCCCAGAAAGGTCCCTCATGCAAGGGGGCCACGCACATAGATTAGTTTTGCATGTTCTTGAACTTCGCATGTTCGTGAAGATGTCCTCAGACTTCTAGACACTTCATTGCTTTACCTTTCATATGTGGCTCTGTGCTACATGTCAAATTGATTTTTGTTCCCGATGGTAGGTAGGCATCAAGATGTCTCATTTTCCCACGTGGACATCCAATTTATCCCACACCAGTTAGTAAAAGACTATCTTTCCCCCGCTGAATCAAAATGGGGCCTTCGTCATCAACCGGCTGGCTGTGTTGGCACAGGCCTGTTTCTATCCTATGTCCCTGTACAAATGCCACACTGGCTTCATTCCTGTAGCCTTAGAATAAGTCTTAATTTCTGTTAGCTGTGATTCCTCCAGTTTGTTCTTTTTTAAGATTGTTTTAGTTATTCTAGGCCCTTTGCGTTTCCATATAAAAGGTAGAGAAATTGGAACTCTCGTCCATTGCTGGTGGGAATGTAGAATGGTCTAGCCACTTTGGGAAATGGTTTGGCAGTGTCTTAAAACGTTGTCATCAGTTTACACCATAATACGACTATTCCATTCCTAGGATTTACCCAGGAGAAACAAATTCATACCTCCACAAATGTTCACGGCAGCTGTATTCACAACAGCTAAACAGTGGAAACAACCCAAATGGCCATCAGGTGACTGGATAAACAAATTGTGTGTTCACACAACAAAAGACTACTTAGCAATTAAAAGAAACAAATTATTGGGCTCAGAATAACTACACCGAGTAAAGATAGCCAGACCAAAAAGGCATACGCACTGTAGGACTCCATTTACGTACAGTTCCAGGAAATGCAAACTTATCTCTCCTAACAGAAAGCTGATCGGTGGCTGTCTAAGGGTGGGTGGGGAGGGATGAGCTGAAGGAAGGGGTCGCCAGAGGCGTGAGGAGACTTGGAAGGTAGCGGATATGTTCATTCTCTTCATTATGGTGCCAGTTTCACAGATAGAACTTTCAAAACATAGGCTTTAAATGTCTGCAGTTTATTTTATGTCATTTCTACCTCAATAAAACTGTTTTTTTGACATACAACATGTCTCTTTTAAGCAGCGCATTGTTGGGTTTTTTTCCCTTTAACCCAGCCTGGCAATCATTGTTTATCCACTGACTTTTTCATGTATTTGCCAACACGTTTTTGTGTGTGTTTATTGTGGGAAAACATACACGACATGACATTTATCATTCGGACCATTCGCGTACAGTTCAGTGGCATTAGATACGTTCACGGCATTGTGTACCCATCACCGCTATCTGTACCCCAAATGTGTTTCGTTATCTTGCCCATTAAACAGTAATTCCCCATCCTCTTCCTGGTCTGTTTAAGAGCACGTCTTGCTTTTCGGTGTCCGCTGTCGCATCTGCTGTTCGTCCCTTCCTGTCTCCTTCCTCCTCTTCTGGTGTTGCCACTTGTGTTATTACTCTAGGGATCACCCTAAGGGTTGGCTCTGTGTCCTGGCATTGACCCCTCCCCCTTGCCTTCGATGCTTTTCACATATTTTAAACCCCAAAGGACATTATGGGTGTTGCTTTACTTTAAAGGGTCTGTTTTTACTTATATTTACCCACTTATCTTTCCTTTCTAGTATTCCCGATGCCTTCTGTCTTGGATCTCTCCCTCCCTCCCTTTCTTTCTCAAATTACTTCATTTCTTGGCAGAAAATAGGGTCAAGAAAATAACGAGAGGATAAAGTCACTAAAGGAGACATTACAGAATATGAGCCAACCTCAGCTGTCTCCCGGTCTTGACTACCCCGACAAACACTCCCGAACCTTCTACGGGTTCCACAACATAGACGTCAGTATATTTTGAGTAACACTTCAAGTAACAGATATGCCATGGATCGTCCTCTCCAACCCCGAGGGAAACGTGTGTCTCTTCCACGCGTTTATCAAGAGGGCTGGGCGAACGTGCTGGGCTCTTTAACAGCTTTAAGATGTAATTCACGTTCCATAAGGTCCATCTGTTGAAAGCGTGCGATTCGATGGTTTTTCATACATTTCCAGACTTGTGCAACCATCACCATAACCAATTTTCCAGCATTTTCATCACGGCTAAAAGAAACACTATACCCATTAGCAGTCACTTGTCATCCTTCCCTGTCCTCTTTCCAGCCCGAGACGATTACTAATTTTATGGTTTTAACTAGTCTGGACATTTCATGTAAATGGGATCATGTAAATGTGATCTTTGGTTTCTGACTTCTTTCCCTTCGTATAATGATTTCAAGGTCACCCAGGCTGTCGCCTGTATTGGTGCTCCATTCCCTTTCTGTGACCGAATAATATCCCATTGTATGGAGAGACCACGTTTCGTTCATCCAGTCATCCGTATTGGACATTTGGGTCGTTTTCACGTGGGGCTCTTACGAAGAGTGCCGCTGTGAACACTTATGCCACGGTTTTTGTGTGGCCTTGTTTTAATCTGTCCAGAAGTGGCATTGTTAGGTCATATGATAACTCTACTCTGTATCTATTGCTTAATCTTTGTAACGTCCTTGAATCTGGAGTTTGACGTCTTTTTGTCCATTTTGGAAACTTCTCAGCCAGTATCTCTTTAGCTATTGCTTCTGTCCTTTGTCTTCTGTTTGGGGACAAGCCCAGGGCGACTGCGGTGCTCGCCTCCTATGTGGGCCCTTATCTCAAATATTGTAACACCTCAAGTCCGGTTCCTTTAAACAGTTATTTTAAAATACATATTTTGCTCATTTTGTATAGTTATTTTCAGAGTCCGATGCACCTATCATGGCCACAATCTGAAGTGTCCCGAAGTTATTCTCAACTCCTCCCATTCCTTCCCTCACGCCCCCAACACCAAATAACCAACACGCTTTATCTTCTTCCATACTGTATATACCTCCCATTGGCCCCGTGCCATCTCGGTGGCCCGTTTCCCAGGCCACCATCATCTCTGTCAAGGCCGGCTGCAGCACCCTACCGTGGGCGTCGTGCCCCTGCCTAGCCCTCCAACCTCTTCTCCTGCCACTCGGGTCCCTCAGTTCTGTCAACGTGAACGTGGCAGGGTCACTTCACAAAACTCTGCTGTTGGTTTACCCTCGTTCAGACACATCAGCGCCCAGGCAATGCAGACGAAACCGAACCGAACACGTGTCCCTCAGCTTTTCTCTCAGCCGAATTTTTGAACAATATTCAGTTCGGCTACTGGTGGTGGGAGGGTTTGGGGTTTTGTTTTTTGTTTTGTTTTGTTTTTGTTTTTTGTTTTTTTGGTTTTTTTTTTTCCTAAAAATCTCCAAGAGCCATGCTTGTGGTCTCTAGGCCACCAGTTGCTGTAGCAACCTTGAGTAAGCACTTGTGAAAGGAAGCTTGCTTTACACTGACTGTCACCGGGAGGGTCTAGAACGAAGCGCCATAAGTAGAGGCTGCAGATTAAGTAGAGCCAAAGGACAGGCTGGCGGAGGGAAGGGGACCCAAGGTCTGTTAGGGACAGGAGAGCAGAGAGATGATGCTGAGCTAGTGAGAATCT
>NW_011889056.1:612035-665122 GCF_000151845.1 Pteropus vampyrus | reverse complement strand
ACAAACAAAGGGTACGTACTCTTTCCAAACCCACATGAAACATTCAGGAAAATATTGTGCTGTGGGCCATGTCAAGCAATTCCAAGAAGTGGAAATCAGACTGATCACAACGCAAAGAAACGAGAATGACCCGGGGAAAGATAATTCTTCCTCCCTGCGAAATGTCCGACTGGACATTTCACATTGCCCCTCTAATAAAGTGTGGGTTAAGGAAGAAATTCAAATGAAAAATACTAAATGCAAGATGTAACTTTAGGTCAAGACATTTGAAATTCTAGATTAAATGAACAAGTTTCTCTCAAAAACAGAGATCTCTAAAGTTGTCTCGAAAAGTAAAAAAAAAAAAAACTGAATAGAACAAAAAAAACAGATATGAAACGGAGTTGCCGGCCACAGCACTAAGGCGCCAAAGGGCCAGAGGCCCTGCAATGTGACAGGCATGACCCGTGGCCCAGGTCGAACAAACTGTTCTCTCTTTTCATGGGGGCATTCATGCAAGGTGGCAAACCCACAGAGCCCAGCGTATGAGAAGCAATCAGATCTTTCCAGATGCTGGGGGATGGGAGGTTGAGGCATGTTGAGGGTGGGGGCTGTCTCTGTCCCTGCCCGGTGTGGCCTTTTGGCATTGGACATTATTCTGCATCTTTGGCTGATTAACTTGGGAACCGAACATAACCCACGTTGAGGATACGTGTGTGGTCTCTACCTGTGTGCAGCCACCAAAGCCACTAGGAGGTGATAAAGGGAGATCCCCCGTTTCCCAAATGCAGCTGTTGACCGTAGACTCCCCAAAATGACCACCAGACAAATCTGTTGATCAGGCAGAGCTGTTTACTGAACTCACTGTAATAAAGAACGCCGCCTCAACAGAGGAAACTAGAAGAAACATACAGCTTTAGAGCTGGTGGCAGTTTTAAGGTGGGACCTCAAGGTCAGGCGGAGGTGATAACTCCATAGCATTGGATTGGTGGACACGGCCCAGGCCGAGCTCAGACAGAGCCATGCAATGAGAATCCGCAAAGTGTTGGGGCACAGTCTTACCTTCCAGGAGCAAGTATGTCCTGGTGCCAAAAGCTAGTTTGCTTTGCTCTGTTCCCAGTTTGACAACACAGTGGGAAAGGACACCCATCCCAGAACTGTTTGTCATGGGGACAGGAAGGCATGTGGCTCACACGCAGTATCATTTAACACAGAGCTGGGGAAGGATATTGGTTTAGATTTTACAACTAAGACCCCCTAGGCCACCGTTGGCTCCCATTCCCCTATAAGACCACCAAGATGACTTGTGGGGCAAGCAAAGCCGAGATCATCGCTGCCTGTGCAAAGGGAGACCACGACCTTGCCAGAGCCTTAGAAGCATCTTGGAAGGGTAAGGTCAAGAGTGGGGTGTTTCTAATTAGGATCTTAGAATCTGGTTTAAGGCAGGTCTTTGAATGAGGGGATCTGATGGGGATGGAGCAAAGCTTGCTTAGGACAGTGGGTACTGCAACGGGAGGGCTTTGACAGTGACCTTGAAGAATAAGAGGCTCTCTGAAAAGCCCAGCTTGGGAGCCGTTGTTCTCAGCTGAAGGCTGTTCCTCTGAGGAGGGCTAGTTGAATAATCTAATGTTTGGATAAATAGATTTTCAGAAGTTCCCAAAATAAACAATAAACTTATTTGCAACTTCCTCTTCTTGGAGGAGAATTTCCTGGCATAGCGAAGGCCTGTTACTACATACAGGGAGTCCAGAGGCTGGATGATGAGCTATGGTTTCAGTTCTGGCCTGAGTAGCTCACATTCTGAGGTCAGAAGCTGCTCTCTCTGGAGAACGCACCTCACACTGGGACAGGACTGGCTCTACCGACGCCACCAGCTGCCAGGATCCTGGCCAGAAGGCGAGGTGTAACCTTTGAGGGGAGCGCACATGGGGGAGGAAGGGCCCTTGCCCTCTGTAAAGCCAAGGGAGGGGTCCCCGAAGAGAATCACTCCCGCAGGGTGCTTGAATTGTCCCAGTTCCGGTCCCGTCTGGAAGTGGCGGAGCTCCTGGTACTGGGGACTGGAGTGACGGCAGCAGAAGAGGGCCCAGCTGCGGTCAGCCCACTCGGCCAGCGTTTGGCAGAGCTGGGAGATGACGGATTTCGGGCGGGCTGTCTCGCTGACTCCTACTCACGACGACCTACTGAGGGCCCCCAGCGGCAAGAGCTGTGACGTAGGCCGCCTGCGGCAGGGCCGAGGGGCCAGGCAGAGGTCGGAGCCCGAGACGCAAGGACTCCCTTGCAGGGGAGCACCTGAATGCGGTACAAGGGTCATGTTTGAAAATGAACACCATCGGGTTCAAGATCCAGAATGAGACTAATTACAGGAGACCTGAAAAATGAGAGAGCAGCCTGCGAAGTCTTATGGGGATTTGGCACAACCTAACGGTGGGGCAGGGACGAGTGCTGGTAAACATGAAACTACTTCATGCATGTGCTTGCAAAGAGTTGAGACGATGAGAGAGAGAGAGAGAGAGAGAGAGAGAGAGAGAGAGAGAGAGAGAGATCAAAGAGTAAAACCCTATGCGAAAACCAGCAAGGCCAAAGAGAAATGATGCCCAATCTCAGATCAGACCCAGTGACGAGAGCCAGATTCGGGGCTGACGAGGTGACTCCAGCCCTGCCTTACACGCCGTTCCAGCAGCCCCGAACCCAAAGGAGGCCTCCCTGACTGAGGATGGGCAGCTGCTGGCCTCCTCACCACCTCGGCTGTCTCTCGCTACCCCAGTCAGAGCTGCAGGCAGGGGACCAGCCGTCTCCACTGTGGGGCCCAATGAGACTCGATATTGTACAGATGGCAGATCTCTTGCACGGTGTTGGTTTTTCTTGTTGGTGGTATTGCTACAGGAAATGGGGACAGACCGGGGTCCCCCGCCACATCTTCTAACTTATTTTTACATGGAAACCTGCTCTTTTGGTACGGTGCTAATTTTGTAACCAGTCAACTGACTGTGTTTGCTTGTTTTGTAGAATTCTTTTTTAGCTGATTCTCTTGGACTTACTTTTCAGTTGTACGGTCAGCTTATTCACGAAGCATGAGAGCTTTGCTTGGTCTTTTCCAACATGTGTTCTTTGTATTTCTCTTTCTCAACGTTAAATAATGATGATGATCATGGGAATGTGGTCTTCTTGGCTAATGACAATGCTTCTGCTGTTTCATTACTCATAGCATTGCCTTCTGGCTTGAGATATATATATTATATATATATTGAAGAAAATATATATATACACACATATATATATACATATGTGTGTGTATAAATATATACACATGTGTGTGTGTGTGTGTGTGTGTGTGTGTGTGTGTATATATATATATATATATATATATATATAATCAGTATGAGCTCGTGAAGCTATCATCTGTTACAGATTTCACTTTCCAAAAATGGCCGGAATAATATTTCCCATCCCACTCACTCTTCCAAAACATTTCTACTCCCTCATCAGAGGTGGAGTCCCTGGGTGGGCCTCTGTGACTGCCTTGACAAGATGGAGTCTGGCAGAAGGGACACTAGTGACTTCCCAGGCTAGGTCCCTCTCTTGGGATGCTCACTCTTAGAACCGGACACCATGCCGTGAGGAAGGTGACATGGAGAGGCCCAAGTGCAGAAGAACCAACGTCCTCTGCCCTCAGTCCCAGTTGGGCTCCCAGCTGACATCCAGCACCAAGTTCCCCACTTGGTGTCATTGGAGGCATCAGGCCTTGTTGGGTGGGCTTGGCCTAGCCGATGCCAAAGAGATTCATGGACCAAATGAATACTTGCGATTGTTTTAAGTCACTGTTTTGGAGTAGTTTGTCCCGCAGCAATAATCACTAGAAAAGCATCCGTTCCAAATCCTGTGTATCAGGAGAACTAAATTTTATCGAATACCTTTTTTTCTTTGTTTTATTTTTTATTACGATGAAATATACATATAAAATTTACCATTTTGATCGTTTTTAACGGT
The DNA here is from genome assembly GCF_000151845.1 of Pteropus vampyrus. Lineage (NCBI taxonomy): Eukaryota > Metazoa > Chordata > Mammalia > Chiroptera > Pteropodidae > Pteropus > Pteropus vampyrus. The sequence continues at coordinate 661,156 of NW_011889056.1, read as the reverse complement.
ACAGTTCAGTGGCATTAAGTTCAGAGCATTCGCGTTGTTATGCGACAGCCCCATCGTCCATCTCCAGAACTTTTTCATCCTCCCAAACTGAAATCTGTTCCCGTGAGACACTAACTCCCTTTCCTCCCCCCCCAGCCCCTGGCACCAACCATCCTATTTTCTGTCTCTATGAGTTTGACGAAGTGGAATCAGATAGTATATGTCCTTTTGCGACTGGCTTATTTCACCCAGCATAACGTCCTCGAGGTTCACCCACGCTGAAACAGGTATCAGAATTTCCCTCCTTTTTATGCCATGGCTTGGATAGGCCTCCTTTTGTTTATCCGCTTCTCCGTCGACGGACACCGGGGTTGCTTCCAGCTTTGGCATGCTGTGGACACTAGTGAGTAACGCAAGTATCAGTTCCGATCCCTGCTTCAGATCCTTTTGGGTAGATACCCAGAAGTGAAATCGCTTCACATACCTTTTTGACATCTGCCGATGTCATATTTTCCTCCTCTGACACATTCAGATCGCTAACGACAGCGACCTGTTTCCTGATCGAATCATCTCTCCACCTCTGGAATGAACTCCACTGGCTTATGGTATATTCGTTTTTTTAATCTGCTTTTGGCCGATACTAATTTTTAATGTTCAAAACGTGCGTCGGTACTTTTCAGTGATAATGGCCTACAGTTTTCTTTGTGGGGTGCGTGTGGGCGCGCCCTCTTTGTTAGGTCTGGAAATCAGATTCATTCGGTGGGTCAGCCCGGAAGTGCCTACGGAGCAGCAGACATGGCTCTGGACTCTTGGAATGGAGCAGCGACTGAGACGCAGCCTGTCTCTGTTCTCCTTGGGGAAGAAGGTTCTTCTGGTCTCATAAAACCCATTTGGAAGCTTTACTTTACTTCTTTAATACGCTGGAACTACTCATTTTTTGAAAGGCCAGAAAGAATTCATTTGAGGCCTGCGGCCATGGGAGGGGTGGCTGTCTGACGACCCGTTTTCTCCTCTGCTCAGCTGTCCTCTTTCTTCTGGGATCAATTTTGGCAATGTCAGTTCCCACCGTGGGACCCAGCGTGTGCCTTAAAACCCTGCAGACCACGGCGGTGTCAGGGTCCCTCTCAGCCTGTCACTCAAGGACAACGCTCAGACCCAGAATGCAACTCACCTCTGGTTCCAGTGGTTCGAGAGGGAAGAGGCCTGGCCACAATGCTTCTCCTGGAGGGAGCCTGCCCCCTGCCCCCGCCATCCCTCCCCTCTCTTCCCAAGATTCCTTCTCCTTCCTCGACCCCACTCTCCCCACATCCCTCCCCGCTCCCCTCACCCTCTTCCTCCCCGGGCCCCTCCTGCTCTCCTCACCAGGATGGAGGCAGATGAAGAGATCGCAACCTCATTAGTCATGGGGAAATGCGAGATGAAACCACAACGAGATAGCTAGACACACGTCAGAATGACTAACAATAAAAAGACACTTCGTACCAAGTGTCGATGAGGACGTGGAGCCAGGGGGAGTGTAAACTGGCGCAGGCGCTGTTGGATAACCGTTGGGCAGTTTCTTATGAACTTGAACTTCACCTACCCTAAGCAAGCGGTTCCTCTTCTGGGTGTGCCCGAAAAGAAATGAATGCATATGTCCATAAAAAGACTTGGGCGTGAGTGTCCGGGGCCCCTTTATTTATATGAGCCAAGAAGTGGAAACAAACTAAATACCCATCGACAGACGAACAGAGAAACGAAGCTGTCACATATCCATGGAACACTATTCAGTAATAAAAAGCAATGAATGCGTGGACGCGTGTACAGATGTCACATGCTGGATGCTTCCATTTCTGCGAAGTTGTAGAACATGCAAAACCAATCCATGGTGATAGAGGTCACAGTACTATTTACCTTTGGGAGTAGGTTTGGTGGCCCCTCCGCTGCGTACGTAGGAACATTTCAAAGCGTGCACTTAATACGTTTGGGCTCAATAAAAATAATTTCACCATGTGAGCTTCTAAAGCTGTAAATTTCACTTTAAGTACCACTCTCGCTATCACCCGCCAGTTTTATTGTGCAGTTATTTTTACTAATATAATTCTAAGCGTTTTTACATTCTCGTTTACGATTATTAAAACTTTGCAATGTACGATGATGGAGTATGTGTGGAACGTAATGGCGCCGTGCTCCGACTGTGCAGTCTCTCACAAAATCTTCAACTTCTTTGCTTCTTGCTTGATGGCTAAGATGCCACCACTGTGTTTACATGTCATTTGTGGCCATGGGGGGACGTGGGAGGACACCAGCCCGTCAGAGCACCCATAGTCACGGACTCGTTCACATTTTCTGTATCTTCACAGAACTGTTATCTGCTTGACGTAAATACCTTCAAGGGAAAGCCATAGAAATCTCCTTTTATGATGCTAGATTTGTCACTTTCTCCCTGGAGTTCTGCCAATTTTTGCTTTACATATTTTGAACCTATTTTAACATTATTCCTAAAATGTCCTGGTTTTGTCCCAAAGTCTATTTTATCTGATATTAATATAGCTATGCCAGCTCTCTCTTGATGAGTAGGTTGCCTAGTGTATTTTTTCTCATTCTTCACGTGTAATCTTTCCACGGATGTGTGTTTTAAGTGTGTCTCTAGTAGACAACATATGCCTGGAGGTTGTGGTTTTGATACCATATGACAATCTTTGTAATCTCTGACAGTCCCCCACCCCCCTGATCTCCCTCTGAAGTCCTCTCAGAGGTGACATATGTATGTCATTTGTTGTCAGTGTCGCGGGCTCTCAGCTCCTCCACCTGTTTGGGTTATGCGATACAAAAACGATCTGGGGGCGGGGAGCCCATCTGAATAGCAAAGATGAAGACTTTCAGATGGTAAACATTTCTGAACAGTTCACCTGGCAAGGCCACGGTGCTCTCCGGTGAAGCCGAGATGTTGGGAGCCGGGCACGGTGGCCTCCTGGATGTAAACTTGACCTGTGACACATCCGAGCGCGTGTGCTATGGCAGTTCTGATTAAAGACTCTTGAAAATTAAGAATGTACTTTCAAACCATAATAAGGTCCCACCTTCATACCCACTAGGATGGCTGTAATCAAAAATCGATAAGAAGGTGAGGCTGTGGCGGACCGCTGGTGGGAATGCGAAAAGGCACAGCTGCTGTGGCAAGTGTGGCTCCTCGCGGCAGTGAACATGGAGTTAGCAAACGGCCCAGCACGTCCACTCCCAGCTACCAACCCAAGAGAAAGTAAAACATCTGTTCCACCGAAACTTGTTCACAAGTGTTCACAGCAGCATTACTCACAGCAGCCAAAACGTGGACGCAACCCCGGTGCCCATCGGCTGATAACTGGATAAACAGAAAGGGATCGAGTCCTGACACCGGCTTAACATGGATCAGCCTCGAAAACGTGATGCTAAGTGAAAGAAAGCAGATACGAAAGACACGTGTCATATGAGTCCATTTATATGAAATGCCCAGAAGAGGCAAATCCAGAGACAGAAAGTGTGGGTCAGGAGGTGCCGGGGGCTGGGAGGAGGGGGATGGGAAGTAAATGCTTATGGGTCCAGGCTTTCTTTTGGGGGGTGATGAAAATGTTCTGGAATTAGATAGTGGTGATGGTGGCACGATCCCGTGAATACACTGACAGCCACTGAGATGGACACTTTAAAAGGGTGAGTCGTATGTTATACAATTTCTATCTCAATTTAAAAATGTCTCCTCAAAATGCAATTTGGATCTCCCTTCCTCGTGGCAAGGGCTCCAGTTCCAACAAACAACAAAGTAACATTTAAGAGCCAGGGATGGAAGTCTAAACCCCAGGGCTAACCCCACTTTGGCCACTTCCTGCCTTCCTGAACTTGAAGGTCATTCGACTTCTCTAAAATCACTTTCCTTGACCTTAAGTCCTCAGTAACTGTTCGCCAGTACGATTCCTGTCTCCTCATCTACAATGTAGCTGTAGGAAAACAGCACAAGACTGTGAAGAGCTGATAATGTGGACACCTTATTATTCACAGAATCTGAGCTGCCTTTATGGGTTACCCGGTCTAATCCTCGCAACCGCCCCACGCCATAGGAGAGGGGTGCTCAGGATCTCCTTTTAAAGAGAGGAAACTGAGGCACGGAAAGCTTACAAAACTCACCCAAAGCTTCCCACCTAGTGAACTGCAGGGACCAATGTTGATTTGTTTTAAAGGCGGTTACGTACAGACAATATACGATTTACCATTTTAAGAATTTTTAAATGTACGGTTCTGTGGCATCAAGAGCATTCGTACTTTGTGTAAAACCATCCATCCATTTCCAGAACTGTTTCATCTTCCCCAATGGACACTCTGTCCCCACTAGACACCAACTGCCCTTTCTCTCCTATCTTCAGCCCTCGGAACCAGCCTTTCTACTTTTTGTCTCTATGAATTTAACTCCTCCAGGGACCTCAGAGAAGGGGAATCACACAATATTTGTCTATTGTGACTTGCTGATTTCACTTAGCATCATGTCCTCAAGGTTCATTCATATCGTAGCTCATGTCAGAATCTCCTTCTCTGTTAAAGTTGAGTAATATTTCACTATATCAACAGACCGCATTTATTTCATCCATCCATTCCGCCATCGACGGACCTTTTGGTTACTGTGACCACTGCTGCTCTGAACATGGGTGTGCAAATCTCTTAGCGACCCTGCTTCTAGTCCTTTTGGGTCCATACCCAGAAGTGGACTTGCTGGATCTTATGGTAATTCTGTTTATTTTTCTCAGGCATCCTAACTTTTAAGCCGGGAAAAGCGAACGAGAAGGAAATGAAATCATACTTCTCCCCCCTCGGCTCGACAGACAGTACCAAGTGCTGGCGAGGCCATGGGAACTCTGGTGGGCAGTAATTCCAGCAACCACCTTGGCAAGGGGTTTGGCCACTTCCAGTCAAGTTGAAGTGTAGCCGCGCCACACACAGGAGCGCTCACGCACAAGCACAGAGGCACAGACAGCGGCACCAAAGGAGGAACCGGGTGCCCCAGGAGACTTGGAGGGAACCCCCATCAATCAGGTCCTGCAGCCAGTGGGAGAAGGATCTGGAAGACGTGGTACATTTATAGAAAGTTACACCACACGTGAGACAGGGAGTGGGGTATACCCAGGTCCGGACGGTGGTTACTTCTGGGGCGGGAGGGGCACAGATGGGCCTCCAACTCAATCTGTTGGGTTTCATGTCTTTCAAAGGAAGAGACTTGCGCCAGCCGAGAGGGTGGCAGTGCAGACACCCTGGCAGAGGCCCCAGTGGAAGTCAGGCGGGGCCGAGAAAGAAGAGGCAGAAGTAAAACCAGAAGTCAGCAATTCTAAAGAGAAGCAGAGAGCAAAGATCAAAGCGAAAGGCGGCAAACGGAAGAAAAGACTAGAAAAACATGAAAATGGTTAGAGGGACCTGCTGTGCTACCACGACCCAGGCTGTAAATAGCTCCCAGGCTTGAGTAGCTCTTCAGAAGCACAGGAGCCGGGCCCTGGCAATCAGCCAGCCCCCTGCCCGGCCAAGGGCCCCAGTAGCCACCAGATCATTCACAAGAGAGGCAGCAGAGACTCAAGGGGCACCTGGGTTGAAGACTGCTTGTCTTAGCAACGAGCACAGGGTTACAGAAACGTATTGGGGCTGGGGGAAAAAAACAACAACAAAAAAAAAACAAAAAAAACAAAACAAAAAAAACGGGACCCGAGCCTCCACTTAGCAGGGGGAGAGGTGTGCCCTGATCACGTGACTACTTGGGGGTTTGCTCGACGACATAAATCACCTAGTTGATATTTACTCAAAGATTTCTACTCACGGAGATCTTCGGAGGTGAGAGGGAAATGCTTTGCCTGTTGGATGTGCCCAATTTTAACTGCGGAGAAACAAAATCTCCTTTGTTCTCCCAGGGTGCGACGAAAACATCTTACACGGGGTTTGAGAATTTTCTCTCCTCAATTACACGTGATCGCTAAATGTGCCAGCGAACCGCGCTCTGGTAAACGCTCATGTTAACAATGATGACAGCTGCGCTGTTTTATTTCCAAATGTAAATTTGAACTCTTTTTATAACAACTATTATCTTTCATCATTTTATAATTAAACTTTTATAATGCCAAAGATCGGAAGCAGCTAGAGGAGATGTTAAGATTTGACAAAGCTAGCTGATGTGTAGACAAGGACAAGTAGAATGTAGACACCCAGAAAACCGTTTTAAGCGAGACCAGAAACTCAAAAGCTGGGAAGGGCAAGACAGACGTATAGAAATCTTGACAAGAATGAACAAGGACTACGAGGGAGCAACTTCCAGAACAAACGCAAACTCCCAACGGACGAACGCACGCGCGCCGGTCGTGCACGTGCGCGTGTGCGTGTGTGTGTGGAGGAGGCATGAGTTCGAGTCACAATGAGAACTTGTTTCGCCCCCATCAGATTGGCACAAAATGAAAAAGCGTGCTAACACCTGCTGGTGGGTGGGGGCCCGGGGAGGCCTCTCTCGTTGCCGGCAGAAAAAAAGGTGAATCATGAGCATCACTGGGAAAAGCAACCCAGGGAGTTAAAACCCACGTGCACTTCAGTCGCACTCCTGACAGTGACCGGAGAAGGGCGAGCCGCAGGACGCAGAGATGCCCATGGGCACTGCTGGCAACAGATGAGCGCGTCGGATGAGGACAAGGGGGGAGGAGGCCGGTACCGGCCCCAGCCACGCACAGAGCGTCGCTGAAACCCAACGGGGCCTGGGGCGGCATCTGCACCCTTCCCTGTGGTGTCCGGAGAGCAAGTGCTCGGGAGTGCATGTCCCATGGTGGGGCCACCAGATTCCTGACAGTCCTCTAAGGGATCTCATTGTCCGCCACGAATGAGCCTGTATTACCTGTGCAATCAGCAAAATCAACACGGCTGTTTTCACTGGTGGGGCAAATCCCCAGGCCGTGGTATGGCAAGGCTGGGAAGAGGCCAGGTGGCAACGCCATTGTCACCGCTTCCAGGGAGAGGTGGGGTGATGGAGGTGGACAGGGCTCTGGGCTGGGAGGCGGGACGCCTGGGTTTCTGATGCTCAGTGTTGCAACTTGCAGCCAAGTCTGGAACTTCTAGAGTTTCAGTTTCTGTGAAATGAGGGGGTTGGTGCAGATGGCTTCTAAGATTCCTCCCAGCTTTGGAACCTCTAAACCGTTAGGCCGAACGCGGGGAGAGGGCCCACTTGGTAACCGATGGCTTCTCGGCTGTGCCGGGTGGCGGGGCGGGGGGGGGGGGGGGACAGTAAGATGGAGATGGTGGGAGTAACGACAGATAAACGAATAGGGAGGGGCGAGGACTCTCAGAGCAGAGCTGGGCCAGGCCACAGCCACCAGCCTTCTTCCTCTAATGTCTCAAACATTGCTGGCACCCCTGAACCTGGCGGCAGGGCTGAGGCGATTTGTGGTCCCGGCCTCAGAGGCCAGGGCTTCCTGGGGCTGGAGGGGACCAGGAGGCTGCATGACTAATGCTGGCCACACCTTTTGAGAAACACTGATCGAAAACAGGGGGCAGAAAGAGAAGGTTCCAGGCCTCTAGCTTGAATTGGGTCGGTTCAGCGGAGGGTTATCTGATGTAGCAAAAAGACAGAACGCCTCGTTCAAGCTGAATTTCAGATGACAATGAACAATTTTTCAACATAAACACATCTCGTGTGATATTTTGGATACGCCGGTACTAAAACATTACTTTGTCCTGCATTTCCTCTGATGACCTTGGACGGGAGCCCCAGCAAGAGAGAGTGGGGTTGGGCTTCTGGAAGTCTCTGTCCCACCAGAGGCATCCTTCCCACAGGAGTGTCTCTTTCGGGCAGAGTTTACCCCGCCCAGGGTCACCCCAGGCTCTGGAGTGCTGAGGGCACCCCGCGGTACCCCTCCCCCCGCAGGATGGTGCTCTAGTCCTCCACGAAAGCGTCCCGAATCACCGTAATCTGACCGTGCCACCTGTATCCTGTGGGGACCCAGCCTGACACAGGAGAGAAGTGAAAACCAGAAGGTTCTCAGGGTTATTTATTAAGTAACTATAGGTAGAAATAAAATAAGTTATCGGTTCTTGTGGCTCAAAGGTGTGGAATGAGCAAGGCCATGCCAAGCCCCAACAATTCTCAGTGGGGCCAATCAGGGAAATAGCTACTGTTAGAAGTAGCAAAAGGGGCGGAAATCACCCGGACACGAGGTGAAGAGCCTGCCCCCCCCACCCCCACCCCCGATTCTTCCACCCTGCCACCCCATCTCTAACTGAGACACCCAGGGAAGCGCTCCTTCCCCTCTCCTTCCCTCTGGCCCCTTTGAGGTCCGGGCGGCCTTTCTGGGGACACCCATGGCCTTTTTCCTCTTCTACGGCATATAGAGCCTTCGAGACAACTGTCATGTAACAAAGCTGTTTCCCCGAGCAAATGCCACCCCTGCTCTTCACCTGCCAGCATGCCCTGCCTCGGGGCCCCAAGTCCTGGGCAGGCCCCACCATTTGCCCAGGGCTTGGGGGAGGGGTGGAGGCTGGCCGGCCGGTGCCCAGGCAGAGGCAATGCTCATAGGCCCTCACCTGCTGGGTTCTTCAGGTGACGGCTTGGTTGAGACCAGCCGCTCATTTCACATGTGCCCAGCTGGGACAGAATATCTGGCTCGGGTACGCAGTTTCAAAAGTATCTTGGTAGTCATAGCAACGGTCCGCCAACCCAAGGGGCTCTGGGGAGCACTGAGCAGATGCATATGGAAGTCCAGTCCTGAGATGCCATTGGACAGGGACAGAGCGTCCTCTCTCTGCCCTCACCTTTGTTTTTACAGACCAAGGGCTTTCCAGGTGACAGAGAATGAAACAGACATTGAAAAAACACATTAACAAGTGGGGAGAAAGTATGCGGAGGGGGACAGTCTCTAGGGGTCTGCAGAGAACAGCCCAAAGGCAGAATCCTCAGCGTCTCTTCAGCCCCAGCTTCGCCCCCCGCTCGCCGACTCACTGTCATCGCATGAGAAGCACACTGAGGGGCTTAAACATTCCAACTCCGGGGACAGCCTTGAGCTGCCATCGGGAGATCATGGTTCCTAAGGACCTGGGGTGACAGGGATGTGTGGATTGCTGAGACCACGGTGCAGGTCTCTCCAGTGGCCACAGACATGTGACACTTCAGTAATCCTAGCCTCTAAGGACACGTAAGACACACCCTAGCTCTTAGATTAGACTTACCGAGCAACATTCTGTTGAGAATTCAACTTTTGACATTTGAGTGTGTTTCTTCATCTAGATCCACCCTGCCTTGTTCCACAAAGGATATGAGGTGACGTGTCTTTCATGTGACCTGCCGTCGGTTTGGCAGTCAAGATGCTACGATGAGTTCATGCTCTGGCCTTCTGATTTCCACATCAGTCTGATGGACATGTGACTCACTATCCCTGAACCCTCACCTCTGGGGACAGTCACTGGTAACCCCGCTGCCTGGCCTGGCGCATTGTCCAGAAGCTACCCTATCCAGCCGTCACCGGCCCACCCTTGTAAGCGATATCCTAAAGCTATTGCATTCAACCATTCTCTCTCCGACTGTGAGCGTCATGAATTTCTTGGGGTCGCTTCCCCCCAACATTTTATTTAAAAATTTTCAAACAACAGAAGAGTTACAAGAAGAGCATAACAAACCCCCCACATCCGCCACCCCTAGATAGTTGCTTTATCTATTCGAAAGTAGGTTGCAGAGGGTGTAACATTTCACCCCTAAGTATTGAAGCCCGTAACTTCGAAGGAAGGGACAGTGTTCCGTGTAATCATCATATGTGACCACACCCAGGAAAGTTAACACTAACGACAAAATGTCATCTGATTGTTGTCCATTTGGACGTGTGCTGTGAGTAGCTTCTTTCCACACGTTAACGCATCTTCCCCTCGGGAGGGAGGCTCTGGCAAGTGTTTAAATTTGTCAGAAATAAGAAAGCACAGTGGAACTGGAGCACGTCACAGACTTTGGACCAGAAGTGGCCCGTGAGCCGCTGGAAGAGATGCCACTGTGCCAGCTGATGGTCACACAGCTTGAGGACCACAAAGCCCAGGCAGGAGAGCACACCCACAGCCAAGTACACGCCTGAGCGGGTGCCGCCGTAGCGCCCTTGGGCACGCAGGGCCTGGCCCACCACAGTGGCGATATGCGCGCCCAGCGCAACCTCAAACCCACAGGGGTGCAGCAGGGCAAGGCCGTAACTGCACAGCGAGAGGCACTCGACGGCGAGCAGCAAGCAGGGCTTCCAGCCCCTGTCTAGGTAGAGGAACCACGCCACCGGCCACGCGAAGATGGGCAAGGTGAGCCACTGGTCCAGCACGGCGGCGCGGTGCGCCTGCGTCCCGATCCGCAGCCACTGCACTGGGCCGTAGACCAGGGCCATGCCGGCGAAGACGTCCTTCAGGTAACGAGCCCGCCGCACCGCTTCGGGGCGCTGTGGGGTGCTGGCATTTCTCTGTAGCCAGTACACTCCCAGGAGCACGTAGGCCAAGTTAATGAGTGAGTTGAAGGGCATGGCTAGGAAGGCGGGGAGGCTGGCTACTGGGGCTTCTGCATAGTGTTCGTAGCCCACTTGGACGAAGACGCCTTCAAAAACGCCCGTGTAGACAGTGGCCGCACAGAGGCAGCTGGCCACAGCCACGTGGCAGAGGGCCCACCCCGACTCGGGCTTCATCTGGAACCCCGGTTGTAACTCGGGGCGGAGAGCTTAAAAGAATGGCAGTCTCCACACTTATTCAGCATTCAGATAAACAGCTTTTGCAAAACAGACCTCAGCCTCCCAGCTGAGCCAGCAGGAAGGAGTCCCCGTGATTTCCGACGCAGACGCTGCGACCTTGCCTCGGAGTGGCGGTGGCAGGCCAGAGGAAGGCGGGGGTCCCGCTGATTGGCTGGCACGAGTGGAGGACCGTTCTGCCTTTTTCCTTTGTGGTTAGAAAAAGAGTGTGGTTAGAAAGAAAACCATCCAAAAAAGAGCCTCCATCTCCCCGACTCTCGGCCTCAGGATCCACCAACAGTTTCCATCAGAAAAAAAACAAAAAAACAAAACAAAACCCGAAAGAAAAGTGAAGCGATACCCACGGCACGTTCACCTTCGTACACGTGGCCTCTAGACGCCCGCAGGATCCTTTCTCGCCGAGGCGTTTCGCGCCTCTCTCTCCTGGCGCTGATGCCGTTCCGTTCTTTCATCTGCGGACTATGAAAGTCCTGCTCCTTGTCCCAGTTCCCTTGGGGCCACCGCATCTAGGGAATCCAGCCTTTCCTGGGTCTGCTGTGAAACTCAGAACAGGCTTTCCTACCTCAGCGGCGTCATAAATGTGGAGCTTTCCAGGCTAGCCCCAAAGCCCTTTTAACCAAATACCCAGTTGAACTAGAGACCATTAGCTGTGGTCTGAGTTCTCAAACCCAAAGGCATGAGATGGTACCGTGGTGCCGGAGGACGGAGAGGAGGAGGAGGAGGAGGAGGGGGAGGAGGCGGAGCGGGAGGAGGCAGATGAGCATCTTCCCTCTTCTTCTCTGGTGTGAGGCCCTGGCCCGCCCTCCTGCCCTCCCCTAAAGCGCCATGCCATCCCCAAATCACCTTCTTGCCTTGGCTCACAATGAAACCTTCCATTTCCTGCAGTCACGGAAACAGACGATTTAAAAGCGATGGAGACTTATCATTGACTATCAACTGCTTTGGGGCCGGCTGTGCTGTGAGTTGGCCTACTAGCCTAGAAACGTATTCATGTCAAAGAAAGGAGAGGTTCGGTGCTCTGAAAACGACTCGAAGCCAAGACGGCAGGCGGGCCTGGGGAAGGGAGGAGCTGTCTGTGTTCAAGCCTCGGCTCTACCTGCGGTGCGACCTTGGGCCATAACCGTTCTGGGCCTCAGTTTGCATACCTGTGGAACGGGGGTGCTACCAGTACCTCCCTGCGGAGGCGTAGTGTACATTAAATGAGTTCTTATATACGAAGACCACTTGGCCCCATTTATTCCTGAGGCACAATGTCTATTCCCCTCCTGCAGTTTAGGCCCTGGGAGGGCAGGTCGGGGCCGATCCTTCGCTCTCCCTCTGGGGCTCAGGGAAGAGCTGCTCCATTTCGATTCAATTCAACCCAAGCACCAAGCCAACACCATTGCGCTCTTTCCTCTCTCTCTCATTGGTCCTATTTGCCACTTCACTGCTCAGCCGGGCCCTAGGGGCCCACCTGCCTCCTCCGCGGAGGGAACTGCTGGGCCTCACGCTGAGCTTTCTTGCTCCTGTCTGTCCTGCCTCGGGGGTCTGTTCTGTGGAGGACCACAAGGCCTGGCGTTTGCCCAGGTGAACGGAAGCCCTCACCCTGGCTCTGCATCTCCTCACTGACCACGAGCCTCCACCTCAGCGGGATGTGGCACTATCCCACACCTCCCCGCCCGCCCCGCCTTCGGCTAAGGAGCCTCCAGGCAGCCCCTGCCCAAGGGTTCCTACTTCCGGGCTGGCAGCCACTAGAGTGGTCTGCACACAGCAGTCCCCAGCATCTTCCTCGAGGGTCACTGGATCGGATCGTGTCAGCCCCTGCTCGACACCTCAGTGGCTGGCTCTCCACTCCACACACTCTTGGCCAGACATCGGAGTGCCAATCCCATATAGCCCTGCGAGCTTCTTAGGCCCAGTCTGCCCTCCAGCTAGAACGAGACTGTGGTCCTTGTTCCTTCCCGCACATGGCCTGCTCACAACCCCAACTCAGCTGTCATTTCCTCTCAGGCGCTTCCCTGTTCAACTCCCGACTTCGGCTGGGAGGAGAGCTGAGGCCCCACCTGGTCTCCAGGTCCCTCTCTGCACCCATCTGGGGCCCCAGCTCCCTGGGGTGAAGTGCCAGGCCTTCAGGACCCCATCATGCTCGCTCTAGCCTGACCCTCTTGTCTGCCAGCAAGCATGGAAGAGAGTGGGGGACAGGAGTCAAACACTGTCAACTTGATAGGGAAGGAGATCCAGGAAGGACACAGAAAGTGACTCCCCTCCGGAAGCTGGGTAGAGTCCACTTGGGCCCTTGTGCAAGCTGAAAGCAACAATGTAATCAAACCAATTTCCCAAGTTCTCCAGGAAGACCACTGCAGGGTGCTTTCTGGCCTGGCTCCTCTGTACCCCTGAACTGCCATGACCCTTGCTACGGGACACTCGAAGTTCACAGATTCCCCCAGCGCCTGGCACACAAAGGCCGAAGGCTCCGCAGCATCGGCTGGCTGTTCTGGGGTCTCTGGGGGACATCCTGCAAAGCAGAGGCTAAGGGGTTAACACATATTCCTTAGATTCTTCTGCCTCCTGGGCGGTAAGCATTTAAGCTATAGCCACAGTCACCTGTCACAGTGGTGGCTTCTTTGGCCTGTAGCATTTGACAAGTGCTTCTCCCTAACCACCCTCAGGGACGTCAAGTCAGCCCAAGGGCTGCGATGTGGAACGTCCCCAGTAAGTGAGGTCCATCTAGATCGCCTGGATGCCCAAGGAGCCTGGAGCAACCACAATGATTCCTCAACTCTGGGGAGAGAAGCCCTGAGTGTGCAAGGCCCCGGGAAACCAGCAGCTCAGCTGTCTTATTTTACAGGGCAGGGGCTCAGGGTGTCATAAACGTGGAGTTGCATGGCCAAGGTCACTTAGCACAGTTGGTAGCATGAGCAAACAGGTGAGGCCCCTTTGGCCTTTCTCAAACAAATGCTTCCAAATGCATAAAGTAAAACAGGATTACGACATAACGTCAAAAGAGTGCTAATATAATATGTTCGAAAATGTGCGATATGGTACTATAGGTGCTTCTTAATAGGTTAAATTCCAGGACCTACGGGCAGATTGAATAACTACAGTAATTTCAAAGTAGTTATTCTGCCTGCCAGTAGGTCCTGTCATTTAGTTAATTTCAGGATATCTACAACAAAAGCTATACCATCTGAAATGATCTGCCATTTTCATTGGGCACGAAGTCAGCCGCCTAACGCTCTGTGCTCTACCTACATTCGGAATTGCGGGAAAGGCCAAATTTCGGCTAGAAGTTGGTGAAAATAAAGACGAAATAAAGATATGAGAGAAAGTGAAAAAAAATCATGTTGTCGCTTCAAGCTCCCAGACACCAGTGCAGGACCCCTGCACTACAGCCCGCGTCTGGCAGTGTGGGTGACAGTGCACAGCGCCCGGGCGGCCTCTTGCAAGATTTGGAAGCCGGGACGACGTCCATACCCACCTCTCAAGATTGTTGTGAGAGCTCACGGTATTGGCGCCAAAAGGCCAGCGATCATCATCCGGGTATTTTGCCTCTCTCGCTTTGCTGGGGAAAATTCAAATCTCAAAAAAGGGCGGACCCGAAAAGCGATCGTGCGCCTGCGCGCGGGGCGGGGCCCAGGGCTCTGGGAAGCAGGCGGGGCGGGGTGACGCGAGGTGACGCGGGCCGACACAGACTTCTCCCGCGCCCGCCCGCTCCGCTCGAGCGCCGGCAGCTTGGTCTGCACCCTGCTCGGGCTGGTGGGGCCGGGGGCGAATCAGCGCGCGGTGGCGCCCGGGCGTGCGGCCTGGCTCATTTCTTTGGGGCGCGGGCGGCGGCGCCGGCTCCCAGAGGCGGAGCGGGCGGGCCTGGGAGCCTGGGAGCCGGGCGCGTCACCGCCCACTCGCCCCGCCTCCGGTTCCCGCGGCTGGGGCTCACGGTCCGCCTCTCCGGCGGACGCTGGATGCGCGGAGCGGGGTGACGTCCGCTCCCCGGCCTGAGGCGCGACTCTAATGTCTCCCATCAACCACCCTCAGCAGCTTATGCCCTGTCCCTACTGCTAAAGGCAACTCCTTGGGCGCGTGTCCCTTCAGCGACCCGGGGGACAGTTTCCTAGGGGGCGGGGCCGAGCGCGTCTGAGACATTCTCATCCGGGCATTCCCCAGATGCCGCAGCCGCCATCTTTGTTTTGTGCTGAAAGTCGCTATTGACGCCCGCGGACGGCCGGGCGAAAGGAAGTGGCAAGATGGCGGCTCCCAGGGCGGAGGCGTGGAGGAACGTTGAGGGGGGCCGCGGGGCCGGGCGCGCTTGCGCCTGACCCGAGCGCAGTCTGAGCCCGAGCCGAGCGCGCCACAGCCCCGAACGTTCGCTTCGAGGCAGCGCGTGGGCGCCTTTAAGAGGGTTCGAGCCAGAATCGAAGCCGAGCTACGGCGGGAGGGGGCAATAGTGACGTAGCTGGACTCCGCCCACTCGCCCGACCGTCGCCGCCGCCATGTTTAGTTGTTACTTCTTTACACAAGATGGCGGCTCCCAGGGAGGAGGCATGAGCGCCCTGCCGTTACCGGTTCTCCTGCCGTACAGTTGCCACTTCGGGGCCTAACTCTGGCTCTTTGGAGCGGCTCCTGTGGGAAGGAGTCATAAGGAGGGAAGCGAGGATCGGACGCTGCCTTGCGTTTGGTTTGCAGTAGAAGAACCGACCCAGGAGGAAGAGAATAGGGGGGTAGCGGGAGCTAGTCTCAAGATGGCGGCTCCCAGGGCGGCAGGCACTGCCTGAGGAGTAGAGGCGGACTAAGGGGAGAGGTTTGAGACCTCACAAGCCGTACGGCGCAAGCCTCCGAACAGCCCCTGACAATTCGAACTCGTTCCACTGGCCTCCGGCGCGCCTCTATTTCTTACAAGTGTCGAGGCCGTTTCGGGAGCGGCGGCTGCACTTAAGCGCTGGGCGGGGAAGAGGGACGGTCTCAAGATGGCGGCTCCCACAATTGTGGTCTGAGCGCCGGCGGGGCTGGGACAACCGCCGCGCTTGTGGCTCCTTTCCACCCGCCCCGGAAGCCGGCCAGTGCAGGGGACTTGGGGGGTGTGGGAACCGGGCCGGGGCTCCGCCATTTCCGGCGGGGGAGGGCTACGACTGAGGAAGGGAGGAGAGAGAGGCGGCTCAAGATGGCGGCTCCCAGGTCCTCCCGCTCTAGCTCGTAAGCAGGAGCGTCCGGGCAAGTAGTCAGAGCGGCAGGACTCGACGGCCTCCAGCCTCTCGGGCTCAGGCGCTCGACAGTTTCAGGCGACTCTTGAGGAGACAGGGTGAACGAGAAGAGGGGGAAGAACCGAAGGGAAGGAGGATAATTAAGATGGCGGCCTCCATGGAGCCGTGCACCGCTGTGTGAGAACCCGCTTCTGCGTGAGAGCTGCCTTAGACGAAAGGGGGTGTGTGAGAGCTGTTGAAGGGCTCCATTCCCGCTTGGTGACTTTTTCCCACTGCGCCCTTTCCCGGAACTATGGCTTCGGCCGTGTCGCCCGCCAACTCGCCAGCGGTGCTCCTGCAGCCCCGCTGGAAGCGAGTGGTGGGCTGGTCGGGTCCAGTACCCCGACCCCGCCACGGCCACCGCGCCGTGGCCATCAAGGAGCTCATCGTGGTGTTTGGTGGAGGCAACGAGGGGATAGTGGACGAACTGCACGTGTACAACACCGGTGAGTTCAAAGCTCTCTGGCCGCTCGGATTTTCCCTTCCATCTCCTTTTCCCTCCTCTTGCCTCTTTCCGTCCATCATCTTCGTCTGTCTTTTTCCTTCTCTCCCTCCATCTCTTCCCCCCTTCTCTCCCTTCATCTTTCCCCTTTTCCTCTGATCTCTTTCCCCTCCCTTCCCCCTCCTCCTTCTTTCCTCCCCTTCTTCTCTTTCCCCCATCTCCCCTTCTTCCCATTCCTCCCTCTTCCTCTGCACTGATCTGCTTTCTCCTCCCCTCCGCGACCCTTTGCTCTGCCCCGCTTCTTTGCTTTCCCTCGCTCTTTGCCTCGTTCTTAACACCCCCGAGTCCCCTGTGTTTGAGGGGTGCTTTCATTATTGGAGAGGAACGTCTAGTCCGGCTGGTGCGGGGGCGTCGCCAGCGGTGGTGACTTCAGACATACACCGTTACCCGGCCGGGCTGGCGGGCGGATGCGTCCCTTTGGCGCAGGCAGATTCCCACCCCCTCCCTCCCTTCTCCCTCCTCTCCTCCCTCCCCCTGCGCCTGCTGCGCTCCTCATCGCTAGTGCCCATTCGGGAGAGATGACAACTTCTAGATTACAGATGAGTTCTGTCTCGAGAGAAGGGGCAGAGTCCAGTAGCCTAATCCCGACCTCCAGGGGTTGTATGCGTGGGGGATAACTTGTCTGGGACGGTGCAGGACCCTTGGACCCAGGGATCAGGCAGCAGCGCTGCCTCCCGGGGTCGGCGTTCACTTCTTCAGGGCTTCCTTTCCCGTTACCGGTTTTCTCGATTTGGGGCCCTCGATGCAAGGGAGGAATCTGAGTGATCCGCAGCAGGCTAGGTGGTCCCTTACGTGACTCTTCTCTTCCCGAGAGCTCGGAGAGGCTACCTGCCCCAGTTCATGCCTCCCCCAAACCCAAGGTCTCCTTCCTTCGTTGGGAGGAGCCTGTGCTGCGCCTCTGTCCCCGGGTATGGCGGGCCTGGGGCTGGCTTTCAGCCCTCTCTCTGCCCCGTGTTCTTGCTAGGTCTCTAGGGCTCGGCCGCATCCTCCTTCGGCCCCCTCCCCGGGCTGGCCGCTCGGCCTGGTTTGCACACCTAGTGCCTTGTTCTGAGCGGCTGCCGAATGGCCGCTGGCCCGCAGCACCTCTCTTTGCTTGTAAGGTGGGGCTAGGCGTTGTCACTGAGAGCAGTGGGCCTGTGGCCGCTCTGTTCTGGGCGCGAGCCTGAGGGACTGAGGCGTGGGCAGGGAAAAGTTCCCTCTCCTCGGGTCAGGCCCCGGTCGTTTAGGAAGCTCCCCTCTGCTTAGGAAGCTCCCCTCTGCGGCAGCGTGGAGGTGTGTTCTGGTCGGCATGGCCAGGGGCCATCTGCCAGGGCTTTCTCTCCTGCCATCACGTCTAGCAAACTCTTGCTCCAGGTCCGTCCTCTCTCAGGGCTCTGGCGGTACCGGGTCCTTGAGTCGGGGCGCCTCCTCCAGCTTTGAGGTTGCTCCGGGGTGGGGAGCTGGCAGCTGTAGGGAGAAGTTGGCTGGAGTGGCAGCCGTTGGAGCGGGGCTTTTGGTCGGGCGGCCCCCCGCCCCCACCCCAGGCAGAGAGCAGTTTTCTCTGAACCTTGTAGGTTGTTGCCCGACCAAGTTGACTTTCAAAGGCTGGTGGGTTGCGGTGACCCTTTGCATTCCGGGTCTCAGCACCTGTTGCCTCCAGGAGGCCGGGCTGGATGGTGGCGCTCTGTGCCAGCTCAGACAGCTGCGGTGGCAGCAATTAGCCTAGTAAGGTAAGGCTGAGGGGCAGGGCTGTTTTTAGAGACCTCTGCCCCGAGCGCAACCTCCTCGACTCCTTGGACCGACTTTATTCTCGCAAGGCCGGGAGCAGGCCCCTTGGCAGGGAAATGCCATTTTAGAAAGTAGGGCAGGGGCCTAATTAGCATCAGCTCCAAAGTCCACTTCTTCCCGGGGCCTCTGCATATTCGTTAGTTTATTACAACGAACCGGTCGCTTTGGCCTTGATTCGGCCCCAGGCTGCAGGGATCCGCTGTGTGGTAGAAGATGGCCAGCCCTCCAAAGGGCTGCAGCCCCCGTTCCTCCAGGGGAGCACTTTGGAGCTGGCCCGCATCAACTTTTGAGGTGACTTCCCGGGAGAGCGACTAGCGACCCCGCTCCCGTTCCCGACAG
This sequence comes from Pteropus vampyrus, assembly GCF_000151845.1. Taxonomy (NCBI): domain Eukaryota; kingdom Metazoa; phylum Chordata; class Mammalia; order Chiroptera; family Pteropodidae; genus Pteropus; species Pteropus vampyrus. The sequence goes on along the minus strand of NW_011889056.1, from coordinate 642,632 downwards.
TGTTTTTGCGCCGTCAGATAACGGAGCGGGGATCTCTGGCCTTTTCTGTAGCTTCGAGGCTCTGGCGTCCTCCGGAGAGGAGAGATGGGGCTTGGTGTTACCCCTCTCCCACCAGTGGTGGCGCAGATGCCTGTCATCCTTCGCTGCCACCTCAACAGCTGCCCTCTGCTTACCTTTGTTTTGTTTTAAATGAGGTCAGAGCATGTTGTCCTGACGCCTCTTCTCTTGCACTTTTCCTTCTGCAGGATGAGTGCTCAGAGACCCGCTGATGTGGAAGCGTCCCCTGTCGCTAAGATAAAAGACTCCAGGGGGGACGTGCAGGGGGCATGTGCACACATCGCTGGCTCGATTCGCTCAGCGATCTGGGGTTGACAAGGGGCTGAGGGGTGGCAGGTGTGTGAGAAAGTGCGTGTCCTTCCTCTTCAGCGGTAGTCACCACAGCAGCTGAGAGACACTTGACTGGCCTTTGGGAGGTCTTAGGGTACTGTCCTTGACCTCAGGGAATTTTATTTCAACCTAGCAAAGCGGATTACCCAGAGGACCTTGTACTGGCAGGGTGGGGTGCGACCTGATGAGGGAGGGCATAGTCATCCAGACCAGTCGCCCTAGGCGGGTTGGCCTCCATGGTTCTTTAGGGTCCGACTGGTACAGCTGGAAGGAGCCTTGGAAAACGTCTAGTGGAACTTCCTTGTTTTTGCATATGAGGAAATTGGGGTCTGAGAGGGGAAGTGACAGGTCCAGGGTCACCCCGCCAGCTGGTGGCAGAGCCTGGCGGGAGGGAGTACAGGCAGACCTTCATGGAGACTGCTAGGCTGTCTCTTTCTTCAGTTAGCAGGCCAAGGCCACCACCTTGGAACCGCCCCCCTGTTCCTCTGTCCCATAGGTAATCGGTCACTAAGTTGAGCTTGTCTCATCTGTTCCCCCTCCATTCTGGGCCCTCCTCTCTTCTCTCTTGGCTCTTGCAGTCACTTCCTGATTGGCCCTGCTAGTTTCATTTGTCGGGAAATCCTGTTCACCCTTCAAGGCCTGGGCTGGATTGTCACCTCTTCTGAGAAGCCCTCCCTCTCTGTAACCGCCCCTGCTCCATGCAGAGCCCGTCGCGGGAGGAGGGCCCGGCAGCCTCCCACCTTACTGGGAGTCGTGTTTGAGAGCTGTCTCCCCTGTGCCTCCCCCGGCGCCGCATCTGCCACAGAGGAAGTGCCCCAGCGTGACAGAGCGATCAAAAAGGCAGCTGGTGTGGCTCGACCATCTACCTACCCACTGCATGGGGATGGGTCTCTAGGTGGTGACACGCAGAGTTTGACGGGATGGCAGCAACTACAGAGTGGACACAGTGCGGAAAGGGGCAGGGAGCTGGTAAAGTGCAGAAGCTGGGGTTTTGGTCTCGTCGAGGGGAGAGAAGGTGGAGTTGTGTTTCCGGCCATCCCAGGAAGGGTCTCGCGTGCAGGGTCCTCCTTTCCTCAGAGCCCCCTCCTGGCTGAGAGCAGTGACAAGCCAGAGCATATCAAGAATGAGGGACCCAGAGATTAGGTTACACGATGCCTCCCCCCCGCCCCCCCGCCGGCTAGATGACCCAAAGATGATATGATTAAGGGGCGACTCCGAGCAGCTGTCATATTTAAGAGATGGGTGCTTGTGCCATCTCAGGGGCAGAACTGAGACCGGGTGAAATGAAGAGAGGCTCTTTGCAACTTCACGCCAGAAACTGCACTTGATGGGGCACACTGCTCTTGATGGGGTGGTGGAGGGCCCCCGACCTGCCTGGAGTGTTCTAGAATGAGTTCACCACCCCTTGGGTGCTATAGAATAGGCTGGCGATCGTGAGCTCTTGGGATGTCCCAGGTTACTTGTAGCCTGGCGGCTGGGTCAGTGATCAGAGCGTGATGGGAAAGCTGTGGGTCGATCCCATTTGCCAGGTAGCTTTGTCCCCGCACTGACCGGTGGTCCCATAACGGCCCTCTAGCTATGGGTGCCCAGGTGAGGGAGTTCGGCAGATGGCTCCCTGTGCTTGGAGCCCCGAGGTGAGCACCTCGTGATCACTTTAAGTCAGTGACAAGGTTCTTATCTCTCCGTGTTTGTTTTGCTCTGTGACCTCAAGTCAGTCACTTCCCCTCCCAGGTTCTGTTCCTTTGTCGATCGAGGGACGTTGGCTGAGACCGTCTTGGAGGTTTCTGTCAGCTCTTATCCTGCTCACTTGGATGAGACCTCTTTCAGGGACCGTTTGTGCAGGGCGATTTGCCTCGGCATGGCAAACCGCTGCTTTTCCTGCTGTGTGTTCGCAGTGGGAATGAACGCGAGGCAGCGAGCCGGGACCTGGGGTCTGGGCGCATGCGCGTAGCAAGCAGTACAGCATTGCACCTCTACTAGGAAAATGGCAGAGGAGGGGAGAGGAGGATTGGTGCTGGGCATTCTGAAGTCCCTGTGACTCTGCTAAACAAACCACAGAGGGGACCGATAGCCTCTCCCAAACCAACCTGTAGAATTGGGTAGCGGAGAGTGACAGGAAAGGCTGTAACTGTCTTGAGAGGTGCACTTGTGCTTTTAGATGAGTTACAGGCCTTTTGGGCAAGGCGCATGTTGGGTCTTGGGGGTGATAACATGGAACTTGGGTTAGTTACCCAGCGTGCAGGGAGGGGCTGTGTCAGTGACCGAGTGCATGCGTGGGCAAAGGTCAGGCCAGGAGCTGGGGTCTCCCAAATTCTTCCCCATGGGACTAGCCTAACCCGCCCCCCCCCCCGTCAGACCCCAAGGGGTGCTCCATTTGTGCCCAAATCCCAGTCCCCTTGCTTGGCCACGTTTGACCAAAAGCGATCTAGGCATCTGGCCCCCGGTTTGAGGCTTTTAGAAGCTCTCACACCTTGGGTGTCGGGAGAGTTGAACACGAGGATGCGGAAGTGAGGGCAGGTCAGGGGCATCTCCCAAGCCCAGGCCACGAGGCTTGCTGCCTGGCTTCTGATTCACCCTCATCCTTGGTGGCTTCCCCATCCCGACTAGAGGTGATGGGCTTTGTGGAAGCTTCTGTGGCTGGCAGAGATTGTGAGGCTGCCACAGAAGCTCACGCTACTGCTGCCACCTCTGGCTTTTGAGAATGTTCTGGAGGGGTGTGGGCGTGACATAGAGGAGGGGCGATGTGGACCATCACCTAGGAGACGCCAGCAGAGATTGTTCTTGTGTGTCCTGCCCTCCCTCCTCAACCGGCAGGCCCGGCCGCCTTGATTGGCCTCCGTCATGTGCCCAGCACCTTCAGGGAGGGACAGCACCAGCCAGTACCAGTCGATCTTTCAGCCACTTAAAGATGCAGCTGCGGGCCCTCAGGAGGAGGAGCATGGGGCCACGGAGAGAGTATTTTGGGTGTTACAAGTTTCTTTCCGATGACCCACCCAGCATTAGGGGAAGGAAGTTGGTGGCCACATTCCCAGAAGCTGATGAGTTATCTTAGTGACTTCCAGCTTATTAAGATGACCTTGATGAGAAAGAAGCAGGGTGATCGCAGGTTGTTTTGAGGTGGTCTCTGAGGTCACGGGGTTTGGAGGATGGCTGGAATAGGGGGCTGCCATTTGGATGCTGAAAGAGAAAGTCTTGTATCCTTGGAAATAGGGGCGCTGTCTCGGCCCCTTTTTTCTTGGACTGCGTTTTGAAGGCTGGTGGGTTTGGGAAATAAGAAGAGTGGGGACTGTGGTTCTAGGAGCTCCCTAGTTCTGACTTCTGCTTCCTCTTGTTTCCCCAGCGACCAACCAATGGTTCATCCCAGCCGTGAGAGGGGACATACCCCCTGGGTGTGCAGCCTATGGCTTCGTGTGCGACGGGACTCGCCTGCTGGTGTTTGGTGGAATGGTAGAGTATGGGAAATACAGCAACGACCTCTACGAGCTCCAGGTAACGGCCCCTGGAGGCGTGGCTGGGGTGCGGGGCGGGTGACGCAAGAGTGTGAGGAGGCGAAGGGGCCTGCTCAAGGGGCTGTCCAGGCCCCGCGCCGCCCGGGACCTTCTCACTGCAGTCAGACACCTACCTCGGCCGGGCCAGCTCCTCCTTACACGATAAATGGCCGGGGTCCCAAAGGCCGGCTCATCCCTGATTCAATCACCGAGTCTTGATTTCGCAGGCAAGCCGGTGGGAGTGGAAGAGACTCAAAGCAAAGACACCCAAAAACGGGCCCCCTCCATGTCCTCGGCTCGGGCACAGCTTCTCCCTTGTGGGCAACAAATGCTACCTGTTTGGGGGTCTGGCCAACGATAGCGAGGACCCCAAGAACAACATTCCGAGGTGAGGCTTTGTCCTCTTCATGTGGAATCCCACGCGCCAGCCAGCCCCGCCATGCCGAGTCCCTTTGTGAAAGGAGAGAGGGGCACTAGGTGCCCCATAAAGAGCTTTCCGGCTTGGAGGTCTCTAACTGCGAGGAGGCATCAGGGGAGGAGGGCTGGTCCCTTCTCCTCAGACCCAGCTTGGGGCTGGCGCTTTCCTTCCCAGCCTCCTCTGCCTGCAGGGGTAGTGGGGGGCATTTCCGTTTTCCAAGGCCGGTGGCCGAGAGCCTCTCTAAAGTCTGGAGGTCGTCTCAGCCGGAGGCCCTAGTGCGGTGCCCAGCCTCACGTGCAGGCGGCCCTGCGCGCCCTGGTCCTGCCGCTCCTCTTGGACCCACGCTCATCCTCGGGAGCTTTTGGCAGCCAGTCCTTGAGGGCGAGGGTAGAAGAACTCATTCGTGTGACCTCAGCCCCCTTTGTCTCTCAGGGAATCTGCTGTTCACCCATAGAAGCGGGTGAGGCCTGCGGCACGCAGAGTCGGGACTTGCCGTAACCGACCTTTCTTCTCCAGGTACCTAAATGACTTATATATCCTGGAACTGCGGCCAGGCTCCGGAGTGGTAGCCTGGGACATCCCCATCACTTATGGCGTCCTGCCCCCACCCCGGGAGTCACATACCGCCGTGGTCTACACTGAGAAGGACAACAAGAAATCCAAGCTGGTGATCTACGGAGGGATGAGTGGCTGCCGGCTGGGGGACCTCTGGACCCTGGATATTGGTAAGATGTGGGTGGCTTCTCAGTCTCAGAGCGAAGCTAGTCTGCTGGGTGGCCAGCGTGGGACGACGGTGTGGGGCTCACAGGGAGAGGGAGGGTCCGCTTGGCTCCTTGTGGCACGGTTGGGGCAGGACCCTGTCTGGGGCCGTCATCTTTGCCCTGAGCTTGTGGCGTTGCTTTTAAGAAAGAACAAGGCTGAGTGGGTCTGCCAGCTTAGAGGAGAATAAGGGGAGACGTTAAGGCTTTTGGGGAACAGAATCGTCTAGATTAGATAGCGTTAGTCCCCATCAAGTCGTCAGTGGTCAGACCGTACCAGGAGTCGCGCACACCAGTCTGTTGTCATCAGATGGAATGTTGAGAACTCACGAGCCCTCGGGGGGCTCCTTGGGCTGGTACCCAGGTGGGGCATCAGGAGCGGTAGAAAGAAGTGTGGATTTTTGACCTGAAGAAGGCCGAGGGGAGGAGGAGGCTGACGACAGATCTCTGCAGGGTGGTTTTATCCCGTAGCGAGATCGGCGTGAACACTCAAACAGTTTCTTGTGAGCGAAATTCCCAGCAGCATGGGGCGTCCTGACACTCGGTCTGCAGACAGTGCAGGTGGTGTGCAGGCAGATGCGTTTTCTGGAGAGTAGGAGGTGACACGTCATACGCCCCCCCCCCCCGGCCCCAGCTGCAACCCTGAGAGCGGGGCTGGCCCACAGCAGGTGCTCAGTAAACATTCGAAGAGACGCCACTTGCCAGGGTGGCGAACAGGGCTTGGGAAATGCCAGCGCCTGATTCAGGGGCCTCCCATGGGCTGTAGGGAGGCCAGGCCTGGAATTCTGGGTCAGAGGGCATGTGTCTGGCATATGAGTGACCCTCCCTTCTCCCTCTCTCTGCAGAGACTCTCACGTGGAACAAGCCCAGCCTCAGCGGGGTGGCGCCTCTTCCACGAAGTCTCCACTCGGCCACGACCATAGGCAACAAGTGAGTAGCCCGCCCTTGCGTCTCTCTTCGTAGCCCTTCCCTGCCCGCCCCGCCCCAAAGGGCTCTCAGTTTTGTTCCAGCAATCCTGAGGAGGCCTCTTTCTGGCTAGGCTGGCATTCAGCAGCCCTGTCTTTCCATTACAACCCTGGGGGACCGAGAGAAGACAGACTCGGGGTAGAGGGGCACAGACTGTTCTAGATCCTCTGCCTGTAAGCAGCTGGGTGTCTGTCAATACCAAGGTCCCAAAGCGAATATAAGAACGATGGGGACCGAGATGAGCTATGAACAGTGGTTCCATGTGGAGGTGACACAGTTCTTGTGAGGGCTGAGCCACCAAGCAGGAGCGGGCCACGTCAAGAGCTTCATGCGTCCTGGGGAGAGCTAGAGGACCAAGCGTGTTTAGAACTTTCTGGATGGAAGAGGTGGCCTCTAGTTTGGCACCTCCTCTACAATCGTCTCCTACTCTTCCCTCCCTCGTCCCAGAATGTACGTGTTTGGTGGCTGGGTGCCTCTCGTCATGGATGACGTCAAAGTGGCCACACACGAGAAGGAGTGGAAGTGTACCAACACACTGGCTTGTCTCAACCTGGGTATGGCCTCCTCGGGCTCGGAGTGGCCTGCGGAGGGCTGCAGGAGGCTGGCCCTCCTCAGCCCCAAGAGCTGTGTGGGATGTGCAGGGAGCGAAGGCCTGTGCCACTAGAATCCATGAGAAATGGCCACTGGTCAGAGCGCTCGAAGCGAACCTCCTCCTTTTCGTTTGTTGAATAGGCTCTTCCTACACGTGGTCCCACACGCGGAAGTATCAAAGCCTCAGGGCGCAGCGCCTCCCCGCGCCTTTCATTCTGCTCCTCAGAGGCAGCCCCCTTGGCGGCTTCTCATCCGCCCTGCAGGGACTTCTCTGTGTACACAGGCATGGGCTGTAGGTTCCTTTAGAAACAAACAAACAGAACGGCAGCGTGCTCTACGCAGCGCTGCTCCTGGCCTTTTCCGTTTACTCTGTCTTGGAGACCAACCCATCCCCACACGCCAAGCGGCCTCATTCTTTTGAATTGCTATCCTGGTGTCGAAACTTGCCCAGACGCTGCTCCGTGAGTATCCTTGCGCCGTTCTCACCCACGTGCAAGTGGATTTGAAGTGGTAAAGACCTCCAGGCAGAATTGCCGTTAGCGGAATGTTGCCCAGCTGCCCTGCACGGAGGCTCTACCCACATAGGCATCCCCGGCGGTGCCCACACGGCAGCAAACCGTTTGCTCCTCGCCAAGCCCGCGAGGCGATTGAACATCCCCACGGGCCAGCCCTGTGCCCCCGGCTCACTGTGAGCCCCGGCCGCAGCGGGCACTGAAACGCAACTGCCAGACACCTCACGGGTTAAGCACGTTTCTCTCTTTTTGAGCGCAGCTCCTCGTTTTACTTAGATCCTGCAGCTTTTCCGCAACTTACATTGCTCTTTGCCCGTCTCTTTCTATAGGCTCTTGTGTTGTTTGACGTGCAAGAAGTGAAACCTTTGGCTGTGTATTTCGAATAGTTTTCCCAGTTTGTAGTTCGTGGTTTATAATTTTTTTTGTTATGGTCTTTTTGCCATACAGAGTTGTTGTTTTGGGGGTTTGGCGCCTTTTTTTTTTTTATTTTTTTTTTATTTTTTATTTTATTCCTTTTTTTTTTTTTTCTTTCTTTCTCATTTTATAATCTTTGATGGCTTCCTGGTTTTAATTCCCCACCCCGACAGCAAAAGGCCAAAGGGCCACTTGGGGGTTGTAGGTTCCTCTGCCTCTCTGCTAACCTTCACCTCCCGCTTTCCCCAGATACCATGGCCTGGGAGACCATCCTGATGGATACACTGGAGGACAACATTCCCCGGGCCCGAGCCGGCCACTGTGCTGTAGCGATCAACACCCGCCTATACATTTGGAGTGGGCGTGATGGCTACCGGAAGGCCTGGAACAACCAGGTGTGCTGCAAGGATCTCTGGTACCTGGAAACAGGTAAGGCTCACTGGAGGAGGCAGCCTGAGGGCTGCCACGCTCACCCCCGAAGGCCAGCCTGCCCCTCCTCACCGGCTGTGGTGCTCTCCCACAGAAAAGCCGCCACCCCCGGCCCGGGTGCAACTGGTACGAGCGAACACCAATTCCCTGGAGGTGAGCTGGGGGGCAGTGGCAACTGCCGACAGTTACCTCCTGCAGCTCCAGAAATACGACATTCCTGCCACGGCTGCCACTGCCACCTCCCCCACACCCAATCCGGTCCCATCTGTGCCTGCCAACCCTCCCAAGAGCCCTGCCCCAGCGGCAGCCGCACCTGCTGTGCAGCCGCTGACCCAAGTAGGCATCACGTTGCTGCCCCAGGCTGCTGCTGTACCCCCGACCACCACCACCATCCAGGTATTACCGCCCGTGCCTGGCAGCTCGATTTCAGTGCCCACCGCAACCAGGACTCAAGGTGAGCCGGGGACCGGGCACTTGAGGGCAAGGGCCGGCCCACGGGGCGGATGTTCCTGAGTAAGGGCTGCTAAACAGGCGGTCTGCCTGGCAGCAGTTAGTGCAGGCTTGTCACTGAGCGCTCGGGGGCAGGAGAGGGAAAGCGAGGTCCCGCTTGTGGAGACTGTCACCGAAGGTGTCCGGAAGGGCCAGACATGGAGCATCAGCAGGTCATAGAAGCAGTTCACGACTAAATGCCGAAAGAGCCTACAGAGGGGCCGGGGCTCTGCTGATGGCTGCCCCCTTCTCTCGCCAGCTGTCCCTGCCGTTCTCAAAGTGACCGGTCCTCAGGCTACAACAGGAACCCCGTTGGTCACCATGCGACCTTCCAGCCAGGCGGGGAAAGCCCCTGTCACGGTGACGTCCCTTCCTGCAGGCGTGAGAATGGTTGTGCCCACACAGAGCGCTCAGGGGACGGTGAGGAGCCATTTCGAGACTGGGCTGGTGGGGCGGGACTTCCTGGTCATTGATGGCACCCAGCCTCAGCACCGTTTGTCGAAAAACTCAGTGCCTCTGAAGGACCTCCCTGCCATCCGATCCCAGGGGCCTTTTAAATGTAAACTTTCTTGTCGTGAAGCCTGAGGGGACACTGAGCAGCTAGGGGTTGGCCCAGCCAGACCCGTGAGGAGGGAGCCGTGTAGGACTCTGGTCTTTAGAAAAGACCCAGAGCTGCTGGCGAACCCCGGCCTCGGGGTCACTGGGCCTGCTCCGTGGTAGGAATCCAGGGTTGGGGCGCTGCCGGGCGCGAGGAGGCCCCCTGGAGAAGTCGGGGGTGGTCCGGGTCCCAGCGTTCCCTGCGGCTCACGCTCCCTGTGCCCGTTGCAGGTGATCGGCAGTAACCCCCAGATGAGTGGCATGGCTGCGCTGGCAGCCGCAGCCGCTGCCACCCAGAAGATCCCTCCTTCTTCCGCACCCACGGTGCTGAGCGTCCCAGCGGGCACCACCATTGTCAAAACTGTTGCCGTGACACCTGGCACTACCACCCTCCCGGCCACTGTGAAGGTGGCCTCCTCACCAGTCATGGTAAGCATCTTTCGGGCCTGGTTCTGAGCCAGCAGCCTTGGGGCCAGGGGCTTCCGGGCAGTGAATGTCTCCAGACAGCAGTCACTTCTCCAGGGCTCCGGACCATCTCGCAGGGGCTGTCGGTCCATAATTGCGGCTTGCTGTGGAATAAGCTGTCACATTTAGGCTGGACCTGTGGTTCAGTCTTCTGCATCGCTCGCTTCACTAAAGGAGACGTCACCCAGACCCGGCTCTTCAGGCAGAGTTGGGGCAGGGGGCGAGCTGTAGGCCTGCCAGGACACCCGAGATAGAGGCGCTTTCCCTCCCGGCCCCGCCCGTCACTGATCTCTCTCCCTGCTCCTAGGTGAGCAACCCAGCCACGCGCATGCTGAAGACTGCAGCCGCCCAGGTGGGGACGTCCGTCTCCTCTGCTGCCAACACATCCACTCGTCCCATCATCACAGTGCACAAGTCAGGGACTGTGACTGTGGCCCAGCAAGCCCAGGTGGTGACCACAGTGGTGGGCGGAGTCACCAAGACGATCACCCTGGTGAAGAGCCCCATCTCTGTCCCAGGAGGCAGTGCCCTGGTGAGCGATGGGTGCCACCCTGCTGCATGTGTGACAGCTGCCGGGCTGTGGCACTGTCCTGAGCCCGTGCCAGGAGAGCCCCAGCCCAGGCCGTGCTCTCGATTGGTTTGCACATCACTCCCTGCTCCATTCTTTGCTTTTTAGATTTCCAATCTGGGCAAAGTGATGTCGGTGGTCCAGACCAAACCAGTTCAGACTTCAGCAGTCACAGGCCAGGCATCTACAGGCCCTGTGACTCAGATCATCCAGGTGAGCTTGTGGGTCCCGGACTCTGCGACACAAGCAAATAGAATTTGCCTCCCTGCCTGGAGAAGGTCCCTCGGGTACGTGTTGCACAGGAAGTCCTACTGCTCGGTCCCGTCAGGCACTATCTTCCGAATAGTCCCAGAATCGCTCGGCCTCTGATGGAGAGGAGCCAGATCAGACTTCCATCAGGCTTTATGTCCTGGCTGGTCCACCTCACCCTGCTCTACCTGTTTTCCCTTGCAGACCAAAGGACCCCTGCCCGCCGGGACCATCCTGAAGCTGGTGACCTCGGCAGATGGCAAGCCCACAACTATCATCACTACCACGCAGGCCAGTGGAGCTGGGACTAAGCCCACCATCTTGGGCATCAGCAGCGTGTCCCCCAGCACCACCAAGCCTGGCACGACCACCATCATCAAGACCATCCCCATGTCAGCCATCATCACGCAGGCGGGTGCCACAGGTAGGGACCTCCCCCAGCGTGCGGGTGACGAACCGCTTCAGGTGGCTGTCGCCGTACAGGCATGGTGACCGGGCTGCGCCGTGCTCTGGGTTTCTGTTTGGTTCTCCCCTCTTCTCCACCCTCTCCTCGCCTTTCGCTCAAGTTTGTGGGGAGGTGGCAGGGTGCGGCTTTAATTGGCCCTTCTTCCTTTTAAGCGAGGGGCCATAGGAGTGACTGCCGGAAAGGGGACATACAGGGCAGCTAGCGCTGGGGAGCCTCGGAGGCCTGGTCCGAAGCCACGCTACCCTCCCTCTCTCCTGTCTAGGTGTGACCAGCACTCCTGGCATCAAGTCCCCTATCACCATTATCACCACCAAGGTTATGACTTCGGGAACTGGAGCACCTGCGAAAATCATCACTGCTGTCCCCAAAATCGCCACTGGCCACGGGCAGCAAGGCGTAACCCAGGTGAGGCGCGCCTGGTCCTCTCTTCACTGCAGTGTCCACAGGACCCCAACAGGCCACACGTGTCCTCCTGGGGGGCCTGGGAGGGGGCAGCACAGGGTCCAGCCAGCCCGTGAGTAATGTTGGGGGCGCTGTCCTCTGATGTTCCAGGTGGTGCTGAAGGGAGCCCCTGGACAGCCAGGCACCATCCTCCGCACCGTGCCCATGGGAGGCGTCCGCCTGGTCACCCCCGTCACCGTCTCTGCCGTCAAACCGGCCGTCACCACGTTAGTCGTGAAGGGCACCACAGGTGTGTAGCCACTTCGCATGTTCTTTCTTCGTCCACCTCCCGTAGGAGGGCTGGGGGGTGAGGCAGGTGCTCTCTCCGGAGCCTTCCATTCCCACTGGGGGCACTCGGTGCCCTCCAGCCCCGTCCAGGGAGAAAAGCGGCTGGAAAGGAGGCAGCGGCCGCAGGCCTCATCCCAGTCCTGCTTCTCCCTGCCTTCAGGTGTCACAACCCTGGGCACCGTCACAGGCACCGTCTCCACTAGCCTCGCCGGAGCTGGAGGCCACAGTACCAGTGCCTCCCTGGCCACGCCCATCACCACGTTGGGCACCATTGCCACCCTCTCAAGCCAGGTGATCAACCCCACTGCCATCACCGTGTCAGCCGCGCAGACCACGCTGACAGCGGCCAGTGGTCTCACCACGCCCACCATCACCATGCAGGTAAGGTAGCTGGGAGTGCACGCAAGCCATGGTTATGTGTCAGTGACTTTGGGGACGCATATGAGCCCCAGCCTGAGGTGACCGGCCTCCCATCTTCTGCCACTGTGTGCAGCAAGTCCTCTCTGTCGTGCATGTAGCACCTGTGTCGTGTGTGTTCCCTGTTGCAGAATCACCTCTTGATCACTAGTAGTCTGTTCGAGACGTCATACTTCAGCATTTCCACTTTTTGAACGCTAGCTTCTTTCTCGTGGTGTCGTAGACGATGCAGCTGTTTATCTTCATGTGCATGTAGCATTTGGTTTTCGTCTTCAGCTGAATTCCTGGCATTGGTGAAGCGTTTGTTATTGGCCTTCATGCCATGCGGGGTCAGTGGGGTTCCTTCCCTAAGCAGGGCTGGTCCCACCCAGGCCCTGTGGCCCTTGAGGCGAAGCAGTGCCTCCCTGGTCCCTGAGCAAGTCGCTGTCTTAGGGTCAGAGGGCGAGCAGGAGCTGAGTCTGCCTGTGGTCTCAGCTGGCATGGGTGGCACTGTAGGATGTTGGGAGGGACGGACAGACGGGAAGTTGTGTCACTAACTCTTTTTGTCTGGCGTCTCCCCAGCCTGTCTCTCAGCCCACCCAGGTGACCCTGATCACGGCGCCCAGTGGGGTCGAGGCCCAGCCTGTGCACGACCTCCCAGTGTCCATTCTGGCCTCACCTACTACAGAACAGCCCACAGCCACCGTCACCATTGCGGACTCGGGCCAGGGTGACGTGCAGCCCGGCACCGTGACGCTGGTGTGCTCCAACCCGCCCTGCGAGACCCACGAGACAGGCACCACTAACACACCCACCACCACTGTCGTGGCTAACCTCGGAGGGCACCCACAGCCAACCCAAGTGCAGTTCGTCTGTGACAGGCAGGAGGCAGCCGCTTCTCTCGTGACTTCGACAGTGAGCCAGCAGAATGGCAGCGTGGTTCGCGTCTGCTCCAACCCACCGTGTGAGACCCATGAGACAGGTACCACCAACACGGCCACCACTGCCACCTCCAACATGGCTGGGCAGCACGGCTGCTCCAATCCGCCCTGCGAGACCCACGAGACGGGCACCACTAGCACCGCGTCCACCGCCATGTCGAGCATTGGTGCCGGCCAGCAGCAAGACGCCCGGCGCGCCTGTACAGCCACCACGGCTCCTGCCGTGGTCCGGGTCAGTATGGCTGCGGGGGCACTGGAGGGAGTCCTGAGTTCTTTCAAGCCCTCATGCCAAACCCGCCAGACCAGCGCAACCAGCACCACCATGACTGTGATGGCCACCGGGGCCCCGTGCTCAGCCAGCCCGCTCTTTGGGCCTAGCCTGGCACTGGAGGCTGGGAGCCGCAGCACCACTTTTGTGCAGTTGGCCCCTGCAAGTGGCCAAGTCAGGCCCAGTGGCCCCAGTGGCAAGGACAGCCCTGTAGCCAGCCTGGGTCAGCTGATGTCCCTGGGGCGCCAGCTAGAGGCACATCACACCCATACGACCAACACCCCCACCACAGCCCGCTCCACCATGGGTGCTGGGGAGCTCGGCCAGGTGCGGGGGATCCCCATACACGTGTACGAGAGCGCACCCGGCACCGCTGTGACTGTGACAGCCCTGGAGGCGCTGTTGTGCTCCTCGGCCACCGTGACCCAAGTCTGCTCCAATCCACCGTGTGAGACCCACGAGACGGGCACCACCAACACAGCCACTACCTCGAATGCAGGCAGCGCCCAGCGGGTCTGCTCCAACCCACCCTGCGAGACCCACGAGACGGGCACTACCCACACACCCACCACCGCCACTTCCGGCGGGGGTGCAGGCCAGCCCGAGGGTGGGCAGCAGCCCCCTGCCGGCCGGCCCTGCGAGACGCACCAGACCACTTCCACTGGTACCACCATGTCGGTTAGCATGGGCACCCTGCTCCCCGACACTACCCCCTCCCATAGGACCCCGGAGTCCAGCTTGGAGGGGGCAGCACTGCCCACCGTCGCTTCCCAGGCCGGCACTTCATTGCTGGCTCCTTTTCCGACACAGAGGGTGTGCTCCAACCCCCCCTGTGAGACGCACGAGACGGGCACCACGCACACGGCCACTACTGTCACCTCCAACATGAGCTCAAACCAAGGTGTGTGAAGGCGGCCAGCCTGGCATTCATGGTCTCCTAGAGCCCAGGGCTCAACGGGTGAGGGAAGCGGTGAAAGATCTCGCTGGCCAGAGCCCAGGCAGAGGCCCTGGAGCTCCCGTCAACCAGCCTCTCCCCCTAGCCTCTCACTGGTTAAGTCCTTGTCACCTCACACTCTGCCGGCCCTGCACAGATCCTCCTCCGGCTGCCAGTGACCAGGGAGAGGTGGAGAGCACCCAGGGCGACAGTGTGAACATCACCAGTTCCAGTGCTGTCACAACAACCGTGTCTTCCACGCTGACACGGGCTGTGACTACTGTGACACAGTCTACACCGGTCCCAGGCCCCTCCGTGCCGGTAAGAGCCTCTGGAGGATCCCTCTTTCGCCTCCCTGCTGCCCAGTGCGCCTGCAGCCCATGCTGTTCTACAGTCAGACACTAGGTGTCACTCTTGTACCACACATATTACTGTTCCTGGTCCTTTCCCAGATCTTGGAAGGGCAGCCTTCAGTCACTGCAGGGCAGGTGTCAGGAGTCCCCCGGTCCCGTGGCTTGCTGTTTCCCTGTAGGAGTGACAGGGCGGGAGCCTGAGTGCCCCTTTTGGACTAGACTGGGAGGCCTCTCCGAGGACGGGTTAAAATCGGCCAGCGGGTCTCGAAGTTTCCCTCCTGTGCCGTTGCCCAGTGGCCCGCCAGCCCTCCCCATTTAATGGGGCTGTGCCAGCTCATCGAGAATGGGAATCCAGGCCCACAGGGAAAGATGCAGGCTGCTTGGTTCTGGCCTCCCTCTCCCCTCTCACAGGGACTTCTCTCCCTTTCTAGAAGATCTCATCAGTGACTGAGACTACCCCAGGGGCTCTGGCCACCGAAGTCCCCATCCCGGCCACGATAACAGTGACCATAGCCAACACAGAAACATCTGACATGCCCTTCTCTGCTGTTGACATCCTGCAGCCCCCAGAGGAACTCCAGGCCTCACCAGGGCCTCGCCAGCAGCTGCCCCCACGGCAACTCCTGCAGCCCAGCTCCACAGCCCTGATGGGGGAGTCCGCTGAGGTCCTGTCAGCCTCCCAGGCCGCCGTGGATCTGAGCAGTACAGGGGATCCATCTTCAGGCCAGGAGTCTGCCAGCTCAGCTGTGGTGGCCACCGTGGTGGTCCAGCCACCCCCGCCCACACAGTCTGAAGTAGACCAGTTGGCACTTCCCCAAGAGCTGATGGCCGAGGCCCAGGCGGGCACGACCACCCTCATGGTGACAGGGCTCACCCCTGAGGAGCTGGCAGTGACTGCTGCTGCCGAAGCGGCTGCCCAGGCTGCAGCCACAGAGGAGGCCCAGGCCCTGGCCATCCAGGCGGTGCTCCAGGCTGCGCAGCAGGCCGTCATGGGTAGGTGCGGGGAGGGCGCGCACGCCGTCTGTGGTCCAGGCCAGACGAGCACCCTGAAGGGAGGACGGGCCCCTCGGGGAGTAAGGACACAGGGCTCTAGAGCCGCCCTGCTGATACGCAGCCTCGGAAGAGGAGGCCCGCTTCCTACCAGAGTGGCCCGAGTCATATGCGATGGGGAGGCCAGGCACAGCTGGTGGGCTGAGCTGGACTAGGAACCCAGGAAGGAAGCAGGGCCGTTTGGCTGGGTTAGGGCAGAGTAGAGGTAGGCCGGAAATAGGGTCCGTGGAACAGGCTTTCAGAGCCTACGTCTACATCGCTTAGAGCTGCCCATAGTGCTGGGGGAATAGGGACAGTGACCTTGGGAAGCCAGGGACGACTCATCCTGGCTGGCATCCCTCTTGAGTACTGTTTTCCTCCACTCTGGAGCAGGCACTGGGGAACCCATGGACACGTCCGACGCGGCGGCGGCCGTGACACAGGCAGAGCTGGGCCATCTGTCGGCCGAGGGCCAGGAGGGGCAGGCCACCACCATCCCCATTGTGCTGACGCAGCAGGAGCTGGCCGCCCTGGTGCAGCAGCAGCAGCAGCTGCAGGAGGCACAGGCGCAGCAGCAGCACCACCTCCCCACCGAGGCCCTGGCCCCTGCTGACAGCCTCAACGACCCGACGATCGAGAGCAACTGCCTCAGCGAGCTTGCTGGGCCTGTCCCCAGCACCGTGGCCCTGCTGCCCTCCACAGCCACTGAGAGTAAGCGGGGCATTGCCCAGCCACATGCACGTTTCCTGTCGCGCTGCCCACAGGGATGGAGTGAGGTTCGGGGGTGTCCGGGCCCTTGCGTGCACAGATAGAGTGTGGCCCGGTCTGAGGGCCTTTCCTGCTGACACCTTCTTTCCCTCCCAGGCCTGGCTCCTTCCAACACGTTTGTGGCCCCCCAGCCTGTCGTGGGAGCCAGTACCGCAAAGCTGCAGGCCGCCGCTACCCTGACCGAGGTAGCCAATGGCATCGAGTCCCTGGGCGTGGTGAGTCAGGTGTCGTGGGGCTGTGGGGGTTGCCGCCTCTGGGCCACACGGGCCGAGGGCCTGATCTGATCTGATCTCCTTCTGTCTTCCAGAAGCCAGACTTAACACCCGCGCCCAGCAAAGCCCCTGTGAAGAAAGAGAACCAGTGGTTCGATGTGGGTGTCATTAAGGGCACCAATGTAATGGTGACACATTATTTCCTGCCACCAGATGATGCTGTCCCATCTGATGTAAGTGTCCCTGCCAGCCGACGCTCTCGGGCGGGTGGATTCTGGCCATGAGGCAGGTACCAGGGCTCGAGGAGACTTCCTAGGGTGTCCTCCATCTTGGGGGGCCCGCTCGGGACAGCCAGGTGCAGAGCTTCAGCCATGCCACGCATTCTCAACTCTGCGCCCCCCGAAGCAGTGAAGAAGCCCAGTCTCAGTCCTCTTGCCACCTTCCGTCTTGTGAAGGGGATGCCATGGCTGCGCTCTCGCCCCCTTCCCCTCGCCCACGTGGACCTGCATGGTCCCCAGGTTGGCCGAACAGCTCTGCTGGCCTGGAGCTGGCCTCCTGACACGTCGCTTTCTTCTCTCTCTCCCTGTTCTTCTGGCCCGTCTCCCCAGGATGACTCAGGCACTGTCCCGGACTACAACCAGCTGAAGAAACAGGAACTGCAGCCCGGCACGGCCTACAAGTTCCGTGTTGCTGGGATCAATGCCTGCGGCCGGGGGCCCTTCAGCGAGATCTCAGCCTTTAAGACGTGTCTGCCCGGTTTCCCAGGGGCCCCCTGTGCCATTAAGATCAGCAAAGTGAGTCTTGCCGCAGAGCGGGCCTCGGCTGAGTTCATGAGCTCCCTTCTCTGCGGGGCCAGGCGGGGCTGACACAGGAGGGGCCCCAACATGTGGGCAGAGTCATCCAGGTCTGTGGCGACGCCTCTGTCCTGGCACTGTCACCAGCTGCCGGGATGACAAGGGCAAGTTTCTTTTGGTCCCCCGGCCTCATTCTCCCCACTCTGTAACATGGCAGCTAATGTTCAGTGAGTGTCCACTACACGTCACGTTCGGTATGTTTTTTTAATCAAACTCTTAGAACGTCCCGAGGAGGCCTGGGACCTGTTGTCAGCTCCATTTTCCTGATGAGGAAACTGAGGCACAAGAGGCTAGGCGATAAGTTCGTAGGTGTCAGAGCGGATATAGGAAGGCCGTATTTTGAGTCCCCGCTCACTTTATTTTGTCGTTATGTGAAGCTGCCTTCCAGCTGGGGGCAGACGAGGCCGTCTCTCTGGGGCTCCTTGAACTGCGCTGTGAAGCAGGTCTGTTGTGTTACCGGGAGCAGCGAAGCACGAGCCGTCGGTTCTGGAAGCCATGCAGTGGTCTAGTTTGTAGGCAGTGGGGGATGAGGTCACAAAGGCTGAAGACAGCACAACTTGACTTCTGCTGCCTTGGTTCTAGAGTCCAGACGGTGCTCACCTCACCTGGGAGCCCCCCTCTGTGACCTCTGGCAAGATCATTGAGTACTCGGTGTACCTGGCCATCCAGAGCTCGCAGGCCGGCGGTGAGGCCAAGAGTTCGACCCCCGCCCAGCTGGCCTTCATGCGGGTGTACTGCGGGCCCAGCCCCTCCTGCCTCGTGCAGTCCTCCAGCCTCTCCAATGCCCACATCGACTACACCACCAAGCCCGCCATCATCTTCCGCATCGCTGCCCGAAACGAGAAGGGCTACGGCCCAGCCACCCAAGTGAGGTGGTTGCAAGGTGGGCGTCGTTTGTCAAGCTTCAGGCTTCTTGGTCGGCTTCTGGGGAGGGGCGGGTTGACCCAGCTCCAAGCTGGATTTTGGAGCCATACAATCTGGGGGGGGGGGGGGGCATGGCGGCCTAGAGTGCTGTAGAGGTGTCTCGTGGGGGCATCTTGTCTCATCTGGGGGTACAGGGGTGTTTGAGGTGAGATGGAACGGGGAGGACTGCGAGATCCTGACACAGGCACGGCGTGAGGCTGGGTCGCAGTGTGCGAGGGGCGGGTGCGGAATGGAGGCCCCAGGTTGCCCTGTCAGGTTTTAAGTCAGCTCCCACGAGGCTGCCCAAGGAGGACAGTTGAAGGCCCCTAACCTGGGTCGGGGCCACCCTGGGGGACAGACAGCACACAAGTGGCCAGGACCAAGGGGAGTGCACCCATGGGAGGGGCCGTCCTCAGCAGTCAAGCCGGTCATGCCGCAGGGCTGAAGGGCTGGGGGCCCCGGCGCAGATATGATCTCAGCTTGTGGGGGCTGCCGTGTGACAAGTCACCTGATCCTCCTTGTGCCATTCACTGTTCCTCTTTCCTTTCAGAAACCAGTAAAGACAGCTCTGGCACCAAGCCGGCCAGCAAGCGGCCCATGTCCTCTCCGGAAATGTAAGCAGGAAGCCTCTTTCGGGAACCTTCTGAGACAGGGTGGGAGGCTCCTGGGAAGAAGGAGCAGTGGGAATAGTAGGGGTCTGCTTCTTAAATGACTTGGGGGTTCTTAACGGGGCACCAGAAACCTACGAGTCAGAGGCCACGCTGACGCGTCCTCTTTCCCTTCTTCTGTCTCCCCAGAAAATCCGCTCCAAAGAAATCGAAGGCAGATGGTCAGTGAGAAGCAGCTGCCTTGCACCCGGATTCCTCTCCAGACCCCCTCTGCTTCAGGAACAGCACCCGCCCATCCCACCCACCCGGCGCTCACACTTCACCCTCCCGAGCTACTGGCCACCGTTCATCCTCTCCCCTTTTCCCTGTCTTTTTAAAATGATCTCAAAGAAAGCACATTTTATCATCGTTATTGGGAGGGAGCGGAGGCAGGTCTGGAAGAGCAGAGAGGAGTGGGGGCGGCAGGCCTCCTCCTCCCCCGCGCCTTCTACTGGGGGCCGAGCGAGTCCCCGAGTCCGGGAGCTCTGAGAAAAACTTCGCGACGTGCGGAAGGAAGCCGGGGAGCCTTGCGCCTCCACAGCGCGCCTCTTGCTGGTTATCACCCCTGGCGGCACGAGGGGGCAGCCGGGGGCCATGCAGGGGACACGGAAGCCCGGGAAAGGCACCCCTCAGTCCCCCTCTCCCTGCCTCTGCTCTGAGAGGCAAAAGGCTTCGCGGGGCACCCCGTGCTCGGGTGTCTGTCTGGTTGTTTTTTTGGTTCTCTTTGCATTTTCTGCCACCTGACAGCCCGCCTTCAGCTCATCCGCCCCGTCTCTGCCCGCGACCCCACGGGAAGCTTACACATTTTCTCAGAGGCCTTCGTATCTACCCCACCTCTTCTCTCCTCCCCTCCTCTTTCCCATTTAAAACGAGAAGAAAGAAAAAGAAGGGGCCGTGCGGCGGCCTGAGCAGTGTTCTGTGAAAACCTCCCGACAACCACGGGGTGTAGAGTAGCCCCCACCGAGCCTGGCTTTGGCCCCCTGGGTCGGGGCTAGGGGCCACATCACCAACTGCTGCATTTGTTGTATTTTTTTTAAGTTGAAGTTGATGAAGTTAACATTTTTATTGTAATTTTAGCCTTAGCGTGTGGGGTTTTGTCCCTTTTTGTTGTTAGCTGTGTACAGAATGTGTATCTTTTTATTTTTCCTTTCTTTTTTTTTTTTTTTTTTTTAACTTTTCTCTCCTTGGCTAAGCCTTGGCAGGGATCTCTCTGGAGAAGAAGCTGGGGCAGGACAGGCGTGGAATGTCCCCCTGCAGGCCTGGTGTTTGCTGCCCAGCCCAAGTTCCTCTTGCTGGTCCCTGCCCTCTACCCTTTTGCCTGTCCCCAGGCCTCGGACAAAGGAGGGGTGAGCCGTCAGACCTCACTCCCCACGGGCAATTGCTCCACGCCGCACGATCGATCTGGGGTCTGCAGGAGCCTCAAGTCAGGTGTCCAAGGAGGACAGTTCAGAGGAGGTGGAGGCCAAGGCCCAGGGACCTCCAGGTCCTGCGTTCAGAGTACTCTCCACTCCCCAGGCGCCGTCCTTGGCGTAGCTTAGAATCTCAGACACCCTCAACTGCTGCTTCCTGCAGCCACCCCATTCCGAACAGAGTTGTAAGAAAAGGGCCGGGGTGGAGGAACGAAGGGGAACTCGGGCTTGGGGGCAGTCAGGGAGGGTGTGGCTTCACCCAGAAGGGGTCCTTGGGAAGGAGCTGCAAACAGCACTAGCCACCAGGTCTGTAAATTTGCGGCACTGTCCCCAGGTCGTGCGGTTCTCCTAGGGTCGGGCTTGGGCTTGGGGCTCCGGAGTGGCTAGTTGGCCAGCCTTCCGCCCCACACCCAAGATTTAGGCGAGGGGCAAGGCTTGCAAGCAGGTCACAGGATTTAAGATGAGCAGCCCATCTTTTCAGAGCCCCCATCTTTGCCCTGGAGACACAGCTACAGCTGGGGGGCCTCCTAGCATTTGCAGACCCTCCCTCCCACCAACCGGCTCCCTCTGGGGCCTCTGATTTGTTGTATTATAGTATATTTCGCTGTGGAAAATGTCACGTTTAGTCACCTTGGAGCCCACTCGCCTGGTCCCATCGTTGCCCCGTCCCTTGTCCCAAGCGCCCTTTGATTTCTCTCGTTTCTGAGAACAGTACACCCGTTCATCTATTGTAGAGTAACCCCGTGACTCAATATTACCATAGTGCGATGTCGTTTTGTGCTATTTTGAACAATTAAAAGACTTTTTTTGAAGTAACTACCTGTCGTGTCTCACTGGGACCCCCAAGCTCATTGAACCCCCTGGGCGGCCTGTCAGTGAGTAGGATCTCGCTTCCCAATTGCCTCCGAAGTGTCAAGGTTCCACCAGGGCCCATGGCCTCGGATCGGACAAGATGTCGCAGCAGCTGTGCAGCCAAGAGGCTCCCTGGGCAGCTGCTGCCAACTCCTCTGGAGACCGGTGCCCCTCCCCTCCCCGACCAGGCGACACCACCAGCTGCTGACCTCTGGCAGTTGGGGAGGGCAGAATCGGAGTGCCTTCCACCGAGAGCTCAGGCCCCCCCAGAAAGTCCCCGGAGTGTCAACTCTGAGGCAGGGGGTGTGGCCCATGGGGTGGCTCCCCCGGCTGGCGCTCAGCAGGTGCTGCAGGAGTGAATCTTGGGCTCCCTTGAGGGCCAGGCCTCCAGAGAGGAAGGAGCGAACTTCTCTTGAACCAACTGTGACAGCCCCGCTGTCGGGGTGGGGTGGTTTTTGCTAGGGTGGGTGCTACAGCCAGGGTTAGGTGAAAGGGATCAGTATTCAATGCCAGCCAGCCAGGAGGCCCAGAGAGCCTGGGCGCAGCCAGGCGGTGTCCCGGTGCTCACGCTAGTGCTAGGGACAGAGGCATGGGGAGAACTCTTCCTCAGCACGCCTGCCTCCTTTCCCCCTCGCCCCTTTAGTACCAAAAGCTGCCGACTCTCTCTCTGCCTGGTGAGTGTATGTGCGCATGCGCGTGTGTGCACGTGCCCACGCAGTTCACACTCACAGCTGGAGGGGAGGCCCTGTCCACTTTCAACTCCCCCATGAAGCCTCTCGGGCCAGTTCCTCTTTCCCTGGTGCTCGTCCCACTGGGCTCAAGGTGTCCTGTGTCGTGTAGGGTCCTGTCGATTGTGAGTGACACTGGGAACCACAGCTCTGTCTTCCCCCACCATACAAATTCTGACCTGACTCAGAGCCCAGCGGGCCTCAGGAGGGGGCAGGGGCCCGGGGAAAGGGGCAGGCACGTGTCCTTCAGACTGCAGAAGCAGGAGCGATGCCCAGCGGTGGGAGGTGGGAGGATACCCGCCAGCTGGGGAGAAGGGCCTGCATGGGGCTGGCCCCAGAAGGGGAGAGGCCGCCTGTGCAGATCTATTAGATCTATCAGGTGTGTGACATTTGGATGTTTAGCCTGTGGAGGGCTGCAAAGGTTCTTCTCACCCACCCTCTGCCGTCCCCGTGCTCACCTGCCTCAAGGTGGCCTGCGTGGCACTCCAGAAGGCGTGGGCCATGCCAGGAACATCTTTGGCGCTGGTCTCAAAATAGTGGGCTCGCCACATGTCAGCCTCCTGGGGACAGGCCTGCTCAGGGAAAGGAGTGGCACCAGTTCACCTTGGGATTGGCCAAGGCCCCGTCCACTATCCCAGGGCCAAGGGGCATGCCCATAGGAAGCTTAGAACCTTCCACATACCAAGGCTTGTCCTGGGCTAAGACAGAGTGCAAGGTAGGCAGGGGCGAGGTTGGAAGTGAACCGATAGGTAGGGCTGGTCAACAAACCCAGCTGGGCCCATAGCAAGAACCTCCCTAAGCTTGAGCTAAGATGGAGGTCGGAGGTGACACAGATAAGCCACAGTGTACAGGCATACCTTATTTTATTGCACTTCGCTTTATTGCACTTCACAGAAGTGTGTCTTTTACAAATCGAAGACAAGATACTCCACCAGCAAGAAGATCACAACTCACTTTATTGTGGTTTCCTGGACCTGAACCTGCAGCATCTCTGAGTATGCCTGTACACCCACCCACTGGCCAGGGTCTTATTCCCAAGCCTGGCAAAGGGGAATCGTTTGGGGTTGGCAAGGTCAGCTCACAGTAGGAACTCTGCCTGCCAAGAGGCCAGAGCCTGGAAGGAGGCAGCCACTGTGACATCGAAGACCGACACCCAGTGGCGGAACCACAGTCCAGCGCCATGCCCAGGAACCGGAACCTCTCTGTGCCAGCTGTGCCCCAGAGCTGGACCGGTGAGGCAGACAGCCCTGCTTACACTCCTGAGCTGCAATCCATCCTTCTGAAAGAAGGGGCGACCGACCCAGAAGTCCAAGCTCCCCCAAGCCAGCTTGGAGCCCAGAACCCTCTGGCATTCTGGCCCCTGGAACACCCCTCCCCCCACACACACACACATAATTCCGCCTCCAATAGGGAAAGTGGGGGACAGTTATTCAGCCAGCCTGGCTTGGAGCACCTGATCAGGTCAGACAGTCACAGAGCCATGCAAACCACATCTGGGCACTGGAAGACAGGCTTGGAGCACTTTGGAGGCCCGAAGGCAGAGAGGTCCCCAGAGGCCCGCGTTTACCTGCACTATTGCTGTCTACCCTTTGAGCTGCATCACCTGAGCCAAGGAGTCAGTGCCAGAGGTTGCCGGGTATTGGCCCCTGAAGCGGAGGATGAGGAACTGACTCATCAGAGAGAAGTTGCCCACCCTGCGGGGTCACAGGTCAGAGCCTCACTTCAGGCACTTCCAGCTCTCCCTTCTCCTGCTGCACCTGCACTCCACACCCTCGACGGGGCCACCGCCTTCGCTGGGCCACCGGCCTCGGTCTCCTAGCCCTGCCCAGCCCACCCTCCCGCCCCGCCCCTCGACTGGGGCGCCTTTCGGGACTCAGTTCAGGGGTAGGAAGAAGTGGCTGGGGCGGGCAGCCAGCCCCGCATTACTCCCCTCCCCCGCCCCAGCCCGTCCTGCCAGCTCACCCAGCATTTCCCACCAGGAGGATCTAGGGCCAAGGGTCCCCAACAGCGGCCGTCTCCGGGTTCTGCCACCCGAGGGTCGCGCGGCAGGCCCGAGCGTGGAGGCGGAGCCGGAGCGCGGGGGCGGGGCCAAGCGATAGCTAAACCCCGCCCCCGCTGCGGCCCCGCCCCCGGGTCCCGAGGAACCCCCGGAGGAGGGGGTGGGTGGGGCGAGGCTGGGTCAGCTGAGTGACAGTCACGGGACCGCGACCAGCTCCATCTGGCTTCCTGGAGAAGAGGAAGGGATGAGCGGGGGTCTCGGAGTGTGGCAGGCCAGTGGTTGGGGCCCATGAGGTGGGGGAGGGTGTTGTCCTGGAGGATCCCCAATTCGGTGGGGTCAGTCCTGGGGCCGGTTATGGGTTGGAGGGCAGTCCTGCACATGGGTAGGGGAAACCACAAAGGCTGGGTCCCCAGGCCATGGGCGTAGGGGAGCTAGGTCAGGCAGCCCTGGTGACCACTGGAGCCTGGGGTGACCTGAGGCACAGAGGAGCCCGCTGAGGAGGCTGGGACCCAGGAAAATGGGGAGGTCTGTGGTGGAGGCTGTGCCTTCAAGTCCCAAGTTCCCCAGGACATGGAGAAGGAGCGGGAGACGCTGCAGGCCTGGAAGGAGCGTGTGGAGCAGGAGCTGGACCGTGTGGTGGCTTTCTGGATGGAGCACTCCCACGACCAGGAGCACGGGTGCGCCTAGCCCTCCCCACCTTTGCCCCGCCCACGCCCCCACCTCACTCTCAGCAGACTCAGATCCGATGGGCCCAGCAGGCTGGGGTAGGGGTACAAAACCCCTTCTTCTCTTTGCTAATGCTGCATCCCACAGGGGCTTCTTCACGTGTCTCGGCCGCGATGGGCGGGTGTATGACGACCTCAAGTATGTCTGGCTGCAGGGAAGGCAGGTAGGGATGTGCCTAGGCTTGCAGCTCTCGCACGGGCGGAAGCCAGAGTCGGCTCGGCCTGTCATGGCTCATCCACAGACGCGCTCACGCACACACACGACAGGGAGTCATGTCAACACTCTTCCTTCAACCATGGGCACCTAGGACTCCCCCTCCTCCCAGCTCTGAGGATCCTGCCGCTCCTCGCTTAAGCCATATTCGTTTTGCTCCTCCGCAGGTGTGGATGTATTGTCACCTGTACCGCAAGTTCGAGCGCTTCCGCCGCCCTGAACTTCTGGATTCAGCTAAAGCAGGTGCCCCCTCCTTGCCCGTATGTCCCCAGAGGCCACTCTAAGTTTACTCAATAGCTCTCGTGCACCTAGTTCCTAGAGGGTTCTGGAAACAGCATAGGGCCTGGGGACACTCACAGGTGGGAAGGGAGGCAGAGGCGGGAACGTTTTTACCTGAGTTCTAGCATGCCAACTTCCCAACCACCAGGTGGCGAATTTTTGCTGCGTTATGCCCGAGTGGCACCTCCTGAAAAGAAGTGTGCCTTTGTGCTGACTCGGGATGGCCGCCCGGTCAAGGTGCAGCGAACCATCTTTAGCGAGTGTTTCTACACCATGGCCATGAACGAGCTGTGGAGGGTGACAGGGGAAGCGCGTTACCAGGTGTGTGGAGGGAAAGCTGCCCTGCGAGTCTCTGTGCCCTTGTCTGTGCTGGGCATGGCCGCCTGATGCACCCCGACTCTGTGTGCAAGCCCCCTCCGCAGGCCCTGTCTGCAGGCTGGTCTTTGTCAATGCCGGTCCTTCTTCTGGGCCCCCATGGCTCCAGGGCTGCTGGCAGTACCCCCTTAGTACACTGTACTGTCACCGTGTATCTAAGGGTGTTCCCCCCAGAAGTCTCCTTCATTTCTGAACTCCCCGCCCCCTCCCCACACCTTCACGGGGGGCCTTGGACACAGAGGGACCTATCTGCGCCCTGCCCCCATCTGAGAGATATGTGCTTTCAGCCTCAGTCTGGGGCCCCTAGTGCTTTCGGGCCCAGCCTCACTGCCTGGGAGTGGCCTGTACCTCCAGACTGGGAGCCCCTGAGGCAGATCCACCCTGGCTCCCAGCATCCAACCCGGGGCCAGGCCCAGGGCAGGCCCCTGGGTGGAGGAAGGTGTCCTGTGAGTGGGTCCGAGGACACGGCTCTCCCGCCCCAGGCCGAGAGGGGTGGACCGGACTGGACGGGATGCAGCCTCAGCCCAGGCCTCCCTCCCCTCACCCCGCCCCCACCCAGGACGAAGCCGTGGAGATGATGGATCAGATCGTACGCTGGGTGCGGGAGGACCCGTCTGGGCTGGGCCGGCCCCAGCTTCCGGGGGCCCTGGCCTCGGAGCCCATGGCGGTGCCCATGATGCTGCTCAACCTGGTGGAGCAGCTCGGGGAGTCAGACGAGGAGCTGGCGGGCAACTACGCGGAGCTGGCGGACTGGTGTGCCCAGAGGATTCTGCGGCACGTCCAGGTGGGAAGCGGAAGGCTGACGCCGGGGCCAGACAGGGCCTGGGTGCTGGGTGACAGGGCAACCCCCACCCCTCAGGGCACCTCCTCCACCCCCACCCCACCCCCCGACCTGGGCCCTAATGGGGAGACACAGGGAAGCTCGGCCAGGGCAAGGCGTGGCCCAGGACCCTCAGGAAGGTGGAGGGCCCAGGGAGCCTGGTGGGGCAGAGGGCAGGAGGGAGGGTGCCAGAGCCCCAGGCGCATCAGAGAGCAGGATACCCCGTCAGACCTAAGTCCTTCCAGGTCTCTGCGGGCAGCCCAGCTCACCCAATCTCAGTCCTCCTTCAATGTTTCACCCTTCCCACTTTGGGGAGCCCAGGCCCAAAGCAGGGGTTCGAAACCCATCTGGGCTCTTGGGAATGAATAGGCCCCTGCTCAGACACCCCTCTGAGCCAGGTTTGCCCAAGCTTGCACATTATAGAGGGATGGAGGGAAGGTCTTTCTGGTTGGATGTCTGGGGCTAAAGGCAGAATTACTTTCTCCTGCTCGTCCCCCGGCAGAGGGATGGGCAGGCTGTGCTGGAGAATGTGTCAGAAGGTGGCGAGGAACTTTCTGGTTGCCTGGGAAGACACCAAAACCCAGGTGAGGGGCTGGGTGGACTGGGGGCTGCCCAGGAGGAGGGAAGCGCTCAGCTTGGGGTTCCGGGCTTCGGATATGGGGAGCGCCTTGAGACTGCTTTCCTCCTTCCACCGTCTGCCAGCCAAGGACCAGACAGAGAAGGGGGAGGGACAGGCCACCCAGGCTGGGGCATCAGCGGCAGGAGACCAAGTCTGGGATGGACTGGGAGGGCAAAGCTTTCTGCATGGGAATGGCCGTTGAGTGGGTGGGGGAGCTCAGAGCAGCTCCCACTGTTAGGGAGGGAGGAAGGGACGCACCGTGGTCAGTGCAAGGGCTTAAGCCCGTCTGCCTGGGGAAGGATCCGCTGCCTGCCTTACCCCGAGCCTTCACCAGGTCACGCTCTGGAAGCCGGATGGTTCTTGCTCCGTCACGCCATCCGGAAAGGTGACCCTGAACTTCGAGCCCATGTTGTTGACAAGTTCCTGTTGTTGCCTTTCCGCTCTGGATGGGACCCTGACCATGGAGGCCTCTTCTACTTCCAGGATGCCGATGGCCTGTGCCCCACCCAGGTAGGGATGTGCCCAGGGCCACAGGATACTAACCAGTTCAAAGCTTTCTGTTCTGGGAGGTTCAAAGCTTCATCACCCATTTCATAGAAGGGGACCTGGGAGTCAGAGCAGTGAATTTGCCCGGTGTGACCCCAGTGGTAAGCTCTTGACTTCTGAGCCAGGGGTCCTCAGACTCGCATGCATAGGGAGACCATTAGGGAGCACGGACAATGCCGATGCAGAGACACATGTCTGTCCCCTTCATCTTTGAAAGGCTCTCTGGGCGGTTTTAAGGTGTCACTGGTGGGAGCAGATTTGCTTCCTTAGATGTGCTGCCTGTGTGCCTTGATCCTGCTGAGATCTGTAAAGGTTGGCTGACTCTGCCACTGGCAGAAGCTGAGTGTGCAAAGGTCTTTAGACAGACTGACAAGATAGACATGGTTTCAGTTCCAGGGCTAAAGGGAAGTCTGCCCCACACTCGCTCTTGGGAAGCGGCTGCCTGAAGGGGCACTGGGTTAGAAAGCAAGTCCCATTCCGAGTCCCATTTAGACGCCCCCGGAGACATTCATCCCATCATTAAACTCCAAGTGCTTGAGTCAGATGTAGTCTGAGCCAGGACCTGAAAGATGAGGCGACTTTCCTGCTGAGAGGGGCAGTGGAGAGTGGGACCCACGGCTCTCAGACACCTGTCTCTGCTCTGCTTTCAGCTGGAATGGGCCATGAAGCTCTGGTGGCCACACAGTGAAGCCATGATTGCCTTCCTCATGGGCTACAGTGACAGTGGAGACCCTACCTTGCTGCGTCTCTTCTACCAGGTGGCCGAGTACACCTTCCGCCAGGTAACTAACTGCTGCTTCCTGGTCTACATTTCTCTATGAGCTCAGCAAGGGTGTGGAGGAGAAGGCAGGCAGCCATTCCTCCCCAGGCAGGCCGGGGCCAGGCTTTCCTGGGCTGTGAGAGGAGGCTGGGCAGGGATGGGGAGGCTCACCCTCACCCTCACTGGGCGTGGTCCCTCAGCTGATGTGAGAGTTCCCGGAGGTCTGGCCCCAATGCTCTCTGTTCAGTCAACAAAGTGGTCCCTGCTCCCCTGGAGCTCATGTTTTGGTGGAGGGAGACTATAAACAAGTAAACAAGCGAACATACGGATGACGATAAGAGTTATGGAAAATAAAACAAGGTCGGGGGGCTGTGGGAGGAAACGAAGGATGGCAGGGGGTGCTCTGCACAGAGTCATCACCTTGTCTGATTTAGGCATTACTGGGTCCTGGATGGGAGGCTGCAGGGCACAGGGCAACAGCGGGGAGACAAGAGGTCGGAGCTTTCATTGCAGCCAGCGAGGATGGGGGCCTGGCCTGGGCAGACGGATCTGAGGCTGGTCAAGTGGGAGAGGTCTGGGCCACAGTTGTCTGAGTGTCATGAGAATATAGATGATACCTGGGAGCTAGGAGACAAAGTGAACTATTGAGTACAGAATTGGGAACAGGAGGGCCCGGCAAAGGAGTCAAGAGTCAGCTGCAAAGTAGGAAGGAAGCGTGGGGCCCCAGAGGCCAAAGTGCCATGAGCAGAGTGATAAGCTGTACCAGCTACTGGAAAGGGGGCCCCTTGGGTGCTGAGCCTGGTGGTGAATGAAGATTCCTGATGCATTTCTAAAGCCACAACTCACTCCACCAGTAAACTCCAGAATGGGAGGAACTGTAGCAGGGTGTCTTATTCTGGGGTCTGTGGGCTTCGAAGCCTGAGAGAAAATTACATCTTTAATTTGCACTAAGCTCTAACTCAAATCCAGCATTTACTTCCATTACGAGTGGAGACAGTGACTTAGCAGTGGCCGACTCTGTCACCAGTAGAAATCTCAAATATGTTCGTGTCACGTTGCATTTAGAGAGGCATCTCCAGGTATTGCACGTGCTCGTCACTACTTCTAAACTCGGGAGTCATGAGACCCGAGAATATATCTTAGTATTGAATGAATTCATAAAGAGCACGTGTTAGAAACCACCGGTTTTAACCGCATAGAGTGAAATTTAAGGAATACATTTTAAAGAGATGGGGATGGCATTGAACAATTTAAAAAGTTACGTCAACAGGTAAATCATTACGCACTAACCAACATAAGAGAGTACAAAAAGTAAACATTCAGACATCCACAGAAACACCGGACAGGAAAACAGTTAAATTCTTTGTTATCTTCCCATGTCAGATCGAGTAGTCGAAAAATAAGGACACAAACGGTGTTGCTAGAAAGATAGAACGAATAGATACAGAACTAGCTTTACCCCCTACGAAGAATACTCCAACTCATGGGCCCCAATTTAAAAAAGATATTTTCGTAGTGGACTTCAGCGTCATTGATTTTCTGTACGATCCTTCCAAGAAAGGACCCCACTGAAGTCTCCATTGGGGGAGGAAAGAGAAGGGCATTGGCCAGGACTATGAGGTCCATCCTGGGGTGTCTGGAAGGAATTGACAAGCTGACAGGTGACCAATGGGATGCGAGCAGGAGAAAAGGCAGGAATGCGGAAGGATCAACAGAGTAGCTGGGCAGGGGCAGGCTTCAGGTGGCTCCGAGGGAGGGGGAGGTGCATTTAGGACCTGTGGTGAGCAAGACAGGAGTCAGATCAAGGGAGGAATTTGTTACCAAATTACATGACAGGTCAGCATCTCCACCGGGCGTATATTTCTTAATTTAAATCAATGTTGTTGAGGTACAATTTATATACTCTTAAAATGTATCCATCTTGAGCGCTCAGTTCACTAAGACTTGACCATGTCTATACATCTGTGTAACCACAAGCACAATCAAGATACAGAACGCTTCTATCATCCCCAGGCACGGCTCTTTTTCATCCATCTTGCAGTATTTCATCCCACAGCCTGCGGCCCCTGTCCTCAGTAGGGTATCCAGCTGCGGACTCGCACGCCCCCACCACCGGGCAGAAAGCGGAGACGGGAAAGCCCCTCGAATTTATCTTTGTCCATGACGCGGTATCGCGTTTAGGAGCACTGATTCTGGAGCCACGTTATCTGGGGTCCACCCAGGCTCTGACCCCGGGTAGCCGGGACGGTGAACGCCCCTTCCCCAGCCTGTCGAATCTGGGCGGCTCCTGCAGACCTGTCACTGTCTAGCTGTCACTGTCATTGTTATTCTAGTTTCGCGATCCCGAGTACGGGGAATGGTTTGGCTACCTAAACCGAGAGGGGACGGTCGCCCTCACCATCAAGGGGGGTCCTTTCAAAGGTGAGTGGGGGACAGGGCG
>NW_011889056.1:605513-611175 GCF_000151845.1 Pteropus vampyrus | reverse complement strand
CGAAGATGGGGCCGGGGCTGTGAAATCCGTCTTTGCGGGATGTCGGGGCCCATCTGGACGGTCTCCGGGAGCCCCCCGGCACCCACGTTCATTCCGGGAACAGACGAGTTTTGCACCAGGCCTCTGTACAGACAGACAGTCACAGGCCTGCCCAGCCCTGCGGGGGGGTCGGTGAGGAGACAGACAGCGAGCAGGCTTCTGACAGGACCCAGGCCTGCTTAGTCACCTCAGCCCCTGGCCTCACCGCATTCTACTGCCCCCCCTCCCGCAGCCAGAGGACCTAATGAACATGCAGCACTGCAACCTCCTGTGCCTGCCAGAGAACTACCAGATGAAATACTACTTCTACCACGGCCTCTCCTGGCCCCAGGTGGGCAGCGGGGGGATCTGGGGACAAGGGGACACCAGGCGTCGGTTCCGGGGGGAGCGGGCGGGGCTTTCAGCTGGGCTGGGGGGCATAGAACTGGGCCAAGGGAGGGGCAGGATTCTCACCTGTGTCTGTCCTCTCCCCAGCGAACGACAGGGGAACAGTGTGGTGTGGGGAAACCAAGCCACTTGGCCTAGAGGTCAGGAGCTGTCACTGAACTCACCACTTGACTGACGGACTTGTCTGTCATGCACACAGCGAGAGGCGGGCGGTTGGGACCCCATATCCTCTAAGGGCTCCTCAGCCCTGACAGGAAGTCATTTTTTTGGTTTCTTTCTCCTCCCTGTCACCCAGCTCTCTTACATCGCCGAGGATGAGAATGGGAAGATTGTGGGGTACGTCCTGGCCAAAATGTGAGTTACCAAGCAGACAGAGAGAAACCTGGTGTGGGAGCTGGAGGGGGTGGGGGGGGGGCACCAATATCGCACATGTCTGGTGGCTGCTGCCTGGGGTTTTTTTTTTTTTTTTTAATTAATTGACTCTTGTTTTAGTTCAGTTTTGGATTTACAGCAGAATCGAGTGAAAAGTACAGAAAGTTCCCATATACCCCCTCCCCTCTCCCCACTAATTCCCTCCATCGGTAATGTCTTGCGTTATAGTTTTTACAATGGATGAATCAATGTTGCTACATTTTAAAACTCTGTAGTTCCCATTAGGATTTACTCTTGGAGTCATACCTTTGATGGGTTTACACGAATGTCAAATGACACATGTCCACTATTACGGTATCATACAGAATAGTTTCGCTGGCCTAGGAATTCTTCGTGCTCTGCCTATTCATCCCTCCCTCTCCTTCCCCCTGGCAACCACTGATCTTTCTACTGTCTCCAGAGTTCTGCC
This sequence comes from Pteropus vampyrus, assembly GCF_000151845.1. NCBI lineage: Eukaryota > Metazoa > Chordata > Mammalia > Chiroptera > Pteropodidae > Pteropus > Pteropus vampyrus. The sequence continues at coordinate 609,908 of NW_011889056.1, read as the reverse complement.
ATTTCCAGAATGTCATAGCTGGAATCATACACATGTATCCTTTTCACACTGGCTTCTTTCACTTAGTAATGTGTATATACGATTCCGCCATGTCTTTTCGTGTCTCGCTAGCGTGTTTCTTTATGGCACTGAACGACATTCCATTCTATTCCGCCGACACTACACGTGTCTTTTGGCTGCTGCGTGGGGTTTTGAGAGTCCCAGCTCTCTCCCAGCCCAGGTCTGGGAGGGTCTTTGGGGTCAATCAGAGGGGTTTGCGCTCCTGCCACGTGCAGCAGGCGGTGGCCGCATCTGCTAGCTTCTGTGCTTTCTTCTTGCTCTAGGGAGGAAGACCCCGATGACGTGCCCCATGGACACATCACCTCACTGGTGCGTAGGGCCCACCCGGGCTCTGGTGGGAGTGGAAGTAGGGGTCACTTGGGGCAGCCCTCGAGGTCTCACCTTTCTCCCACTAGGCTGTGAAGCGTTCCCACCGGCGCCTCGGCCTGGCTCAGAAGCTGATGGACCAGGCGTCCCGAGCCATGATCGAGAACTTCAATGCCAAATACGTCTCTCTGCACGTCAGGAAGAGGTGGAAGCCCAGGGCCAAGGGAAGGGGCGGTAGGGAGGAGATGCTGTCTCGATGCAGGTCCTGGGGTGCCCTGGATTTTGGAGATCCGGGAAGTGGGATTAGTGGGGAGCGGGGGGACTAGGAAGAGGGGCAGGACCTGGACGTGCTGTCCCTGCCTGGCCCAGTCTGTGCAGCTCAGCAGTGCCTTATTCTCCTGCAGTAACCGGGCCGCCCTGCACCTCTATTCCAACACCCTCAACTTTCAGTAAGTAGATCTAGATTCTTCTAACGGAGTGGGGTTGTCGCAGGTCTGGCTCATCCAGGTGCTGAGATGGGCTGAGCTGCCTTCCAGGCAGGGGGCATGGGCAGCAGAGATGGGGAGCAGGCCGACCTGCTGCCATCTGCTCGAGGCGTGCTCTGATGCTGGAGGACGTGCGGTGCATCTTGCTGGGTGGAGGAGAGATTGCTCGACGCTGGCTGGGGGTCGGCGAAAGCAGCATGATGAAGAGCACACAGGCTTTTCAGCAAAGGCTCAGGAATAGAGATGAGGGCCCAGGACATGAGCAGAAGCTGAGGAGCAGGACTCAGAGTGGCCAGGTGCCTAGAAGCATCTGAGTGGGACCAGAGAAAGAATATGGTGCTACAGAAACCTAAGCATGTCCAGGGAGGACGTGCCGTCAGCACGAGGAGCGGAGGGATCTAAAGCCCCGGGTATCCTGGTGGATGAGGGCAAGTCCACTTGGGGATGCGGGAGTCTCTGTGTGCCCAGCACGGGACAGAGAGAGCCTGGCAGGGAACTGACACACCCAGTACTCCGTGATGAAAGCCGCTTGAAAGCGAGGTTGGGGTGGGCTGTCCGTGGAGGACCCACTGAGATAGCACTCAGCCTGTTTGGTGGGGGATGAGAAGGGACTTTGTGAAGGGCCCTTGACCCAGATGCCGATGCCTCCGGTACTCATTTCTAGGGGTTTAGGGCTGGCAGGGCCATCCTAGGCCATTGAATCCTGCATGCACATCTCCAGCGAAGGCTCAGCCCCTGAGCTGCTGGGGCCAGGGGCCGTGCCGCCTGGCAATGACTGTCAGAAACAGAGGCCGCAGCCCCACCTCCTCCCTGGTTCCGATCGCTAGGCACAGGAGCCTGCTGTGCGTGCCCAACAAGTGACAGGGAGCAGGGCAGGGAGGGAAGGGGACGGCTAAATTCAGGGCTCAGCTCACAAGAAACCACAGAAACAGATCTTGGTAACCAGGCTAGGGACGCAGGACCGTGGCAGACCCTGGGGTGGCTGGGAGATGAAGGCTCGGAGGACTCCAAAAGGGTCCTTCGGGGAGGGGAACGACACTCTGCCCCCACTAGCATATGATGCTGGAAGCCTGAGGAGAAAGCCTGATCCGGGTCATCCCCTGACCCGGGCCGTCCCCCTTTTCTCCACCCCCTGCCCACAGGATCAGTGAAGTGGAGCCCAAATACTATGCAGATGGAGAAGATGCGTATGCGATGAAGCGGGATCTCACCCAGATGGCCGAAGAGGTAAGAGTCCGGTGGGGTCAGGGCCACGGCCACAGTCCCCGCAGATAAAGAAAAGCAAGGCAAGCAGGGGAGGCCCTGCGGCAGGGAAGGTAAAGCTCCCAGGGGCCCCGAGACAGCAGGAGGCTTGCGATGGCTAGAGGCGACACGGACCAGGTGCCAGCCCTGTGGCTACGTTGCTGGGAGCCATGGCCCTCATTACCTGTTTCTTCAGCTGTCAGGTGGGGAGCTGGGCCGTGGCAGGGCTCCAAAGGAAGCCACGGTGGCTCAAGATTCCCTGTGCCACCCTGAGGCGTGATGTGAGAGGCAAGGGAGGAGACCCCTGGAAGCGCTGAGAACAAGGGCCCCAGGATAGCAGTGGGGACCCGGCGACAGCCACGGCCTGCCCCAAGGCTCATGGGTGGGACAAAACAGGTCTGAGGAGAAAGTCCAGGTCCTGAGGCAGCCCGTGTGGGGGAGGCATGAGCACCCGCCCTCGACAGGAGAGACGGCAGTCCCAGAGGGCAGAGCCGGAGCTCAACCCGACGCAGCCCTGTGTTCCCTACCCTGTCCTGCTGCCTCACATTGTGCTCCCCGCCCCCAGCAAGTGACAGGCACGGGCATCCTTGAGCAGCAGGAGGGGGCCTACTGGTGTGGAGACTTAGGTCCTATCTCCTTTCTCCCACTCTATCTGGGCTCCTGGCGGCAGCTGAGGCGGCACTTGGAGCTGAAGGAAAAGGGCAGGCACACGGTGCTGGGCTCCATCGAGAACAAGGCGGAGAGCAAGGGCAACTCACTTCCAAGCTCGGGAGAGGCCTGTCGTGAGGAGAAGGGCCTGGCTGCCGAGGATAGCGGTGGTGACAGCAAGGACCTCAGCGAGGTCAGCGAGACCACAGAGAGCACTGACGTCAAGGACAGCTCAGAAGCCTCTGACTCGGCCTCCTAGAACCAGCCTTCAAGTGCTCCTCCCTCCGCCCCGGCCTGCCCATCCCATCCTCACTCACCCTTGGAAGTTTCACAATAAACTTCACCCAGCGGCCTTGGGGGGTTTGTGTGTGGGAGTGTGCACATGTGGGGGGCGTGCCTCTCTCAGGCCCCTCTGTGTCCCTATGGATGTGGACCTCATGGCATTTTGGCACAGCACGCCCTACAGAGCCCAAGTGAAAGGGAAAGAGCTCTGTCTGGGCTTTGGAGGTGGGGCTCTCAAGTCTGACGGCTTTCAGCATCTTTGGGCCCCAGGGAGGGAGACCCTGGAGTTCTGGGAGCCATCCCTACCTTGGGGGAAGATGCTCTGCCTTCTGAGCCCCGCTCTGCCTCTGCCTTGCTGGGCTCTACATGCCTACGTCTGACTGCTCATTGGGCTTATCAACTGATGTCCGTCCTATCTGGGTACTGTCCCAACCAGCTAGCCGGTTGCTGGAGTCCTGGCAGCTGTCCTTGATTCCTCCCTCCCCTGCCATCCAAAAGGTCCTGTATGTTGGACCACCATAATACCCCTTGAATCTACGCCCTAACCGAAGCCTTAATTTGAAAATTAAATAGACTTTATTTTTCATATAGTTTTAGGTTTACAGACCTGAGCAGATAGAGTTCCCATGTACTCCCTCTACCCCGCTCCCCACTGTTTCCCCTATTATTAACATTTTACATCAAGTATTGCATTTGTTACAATTGGTGAGCTAATATTGATACATTATTGCTAACTATAGTCCAGGGTTTACGTTTCCCTTTTGTGTTGTACATTCTATGGGTTCTGACAAATGCATAACATTTCCTGCAGAATGTAAGCCCTCCGTTTTTCGTGGCTTCACTATAAACCTCAAATTTGCTCCTGTGCCCTTCCCTCTGGCTGCCGCGCCACCACCTGCTGCTCCTAGTTCCTGAGCGGGCTGTCTGGGCTGCCCACCTCCCAGGGAAGCTCAGCACTCCTGAGCTGTCATTGTATTTTATGCCGCTGCTGCTGCTGCTGCTGCTGCTGCCGCCGCTGCCGCTGCTGCAGATGGCACGCTGCTCCCACGCCAGGCTGAAAGCCCGGCCACCGGAGCCTTGAGCTCGGTTCTCTTTGGTTGGCGCCTGACACGTGACCAACAGGCGGCGGAGGAAGCTGCGACTAAAGGCTGGGGCGGGGAGCCGGGGAAGTGCGCCTGCGCACGTCCGCTTAGTCCCCCGCTCCGGCGAGGCTGTGTTCTGATTGTCTCAAGCCGCGATTCCGCCGCGGTCGGAGGCGGAGCCTCGCCCCGCCCCGCCCTCCGCGCCAGACGTCAGTCTCTTCCGGTTTGTAAGCCGCTGCCGGCTTGGTTCCCAGGCGGCGGGATTGGTCTGGCGGCGGCGGCGGCGGCGG
>NW_011889056.1:581833-605284 GCF_000151845.1 Pteropus vampyrus | reverse complement strand
GGAGGGGGAAGGAGGGGGAAGGAGGGGGAAGGAGGGGGAAGGAGGGGGAAGGAGGGGGAAGGAGGGGGAAGGAGGGGAAGCCGCAGGCCCGACTGGCCCTTGGGGCCCAGCACTTCCCCCGCCTCTGCAGCACCCGCTTCTGGGAGGGGCTGCTCCTCTGCCTGCTAGCCGAACGGAGGATGGAAGGCTGAGGGAGGAAAAAGCGGACTCCCCTGCACCGTCGCCGTGTGGCTGGGGCTGGGCGCCAGGGACGTCTCCGCAGGGGATGAACCTGTACACAGAGGTGCATAACATTGACCTCTGAAGTCCCCATTGCTAACCTTCTAGAAAACCGACTTGCAGGAAAATAAAAGGGGCCTCACTGCCCAATTCATGCTGTCATCTATTCTCACTCTGACCCGGGCGACTGTCACAACCTCCCCACTGATCTCATCTCTCCTCTGGTCCATCCATGCAGCAGACCTGACCACATCGGCCCTGCTGTCACCCTTCAGGATCAAGTGTCCACAGGTTCAGCGAGGTCTTGTAGGTCTGGTCCTCACCTTCTGGGGAATAATGGGATTTTGGATTCTTTGAATGAGAAGGTGGAGCTGAGGGTAGAGCAAGCAGTAAGGCCTTGAATGCCAAACAAGTGTCCTAAAAGCCAGAGCTAATTACTTGAGGTTTTAAAGCAGTGTCTGGGTGGCTCATCGTGTCAGTATTTCCGGAGTCAGAAAAGGATGAAGAGCATTTGAAAGTAGGGCCTGAGGCAAGTGCAGCAGTTTCCTGTGTGCTTGATCTCTGTGTCAGGCTCTTGGATGGGCGAGGGACCTTTGGGGACCAGTCAGGGCTCAGATGGGGGGTAGGGGGCAAGGTACATTGGGGTTAGCTGATGAGGGGGTTCCTGACACAGGAGCAGGTTCGGGGATGCGTGCTCCCTTCTGTGCTGCAGGAAGGGGCAGGAGGCTTGCCGCCTTGCTGGAGGACTCAAACTGGTAGAGCTGAGATCAGCTACTGGTAGCCTAGGTCCTGGGCCTGCTGAGGTCTAGCCAGCCCCCGGGCCTTCCAGCCTGAGGCGCCAGGCATACATAGCATCTTAGAGAAGGGCCTTGGTCCTGGGGGGCAGGGGCAGCAAGCTCAGGAGGTATGTTTTCCCCTTCTGGGCGAGAGAATTGCTTATAGTTGAAAGGCGGGGAGCGCCCGCTCAGCCTCCCCTCCCTCCCGAAGAGCTGCAGGTCGAGGTCACGTGTACTCACATATGCACGGAGCCTGACTTTGACACATCCAGGCACACACAGGCCTGGACCCTTTGCGGTAGTGCCTATAGGCCTGCCGCCCTGGGCAGAAGCCCAGAGCCTACCTGCCTCACCTCTGTCCCCATGCAGACCCCAGGGATTTCCCTCCCAAATCAACTGAAGACAGTTGTATAATCTGGCTTGTCACCTGCCACCTGCATCCTGCCTTCCCAATTTCCTGGAGAAAAGGTGTTGCCCTGTGGCTTTGAGTTGGTAGAGTAGTGGAGGGAAACTCCAGTACCCCTGGAGAAGGGAGGTCCCCAGACTTAAGGCCTTGCTCTGAAGGGGCAGGAGGAAGGCTGTCCCCCCCACCCCACCCCCAGGCCTAGGACAGGGCAGGTGCAAGCTGCAAGGGAAAGGGGACAGAAGAGTCTCTTCCGGCAGCAGGAAGTGGTAACCACCTATGGGGAAACGAGGCTTGTTCCTCCGATAGGGTGGAGCAGAAGGGGAACCTTGGCTTAACACTGCTGTCCCCTCACAAGGGAGTCTGGAGGGAACAACTGCAAAGGTTCTGTTCTCCGCGCTGACCTTCCTTGCCCCCCGCCCACCCCCAGAGAACTTCCCACCCGGTTCTCCAGGCTCCTTGCACTTATGGCTCAGGGCCGTGACTTCGGAAGGGTGGGCCCCATCCGATGTCTTAGGGATCTGGGGGAAGCAGGTCAGGGTCTGAGCACTCCGGTGTCACGCCCACTGTCATTGAGAGCCAATGACCGTACTGTGAAGGGGTGCTGCAAGGCAGTGGTAGCCAGACAGCATTGTGGAGGTGGGGGGCCGGCAACCCAGAGGGTGCTAGCTTCCTGGACATTTTGGGGGCTATCACAAGGAGGCCCTGGCTGCTTGACAGCGGAGCTTTGGGCATAAGGCAGCCCAGGTGTCGCCCAGCGCCGCGCGGGAAGGGAGGCAAGGCCGGGTGCAGTGTGACCCCTACAGGAGCCCCTCGCGGGCAGCGCCGGGCCGGGTCCGCCCCGCCCCGGGGCCCAGCTGGAGGTGGGGCGGGGCGGGGCGGGGCCGGCGCTGGTGCTGGCTGCAGAGCCCCAGGTCCCAGCGCCCAGCCGTTCGAGGCCGCGTGGGAGCAGCGGGGCTCGACGGCGCGGCCGCCCGGCCGCCATGGCCGCGCACGGGAAGCTGCGCCGGGAGCGGGGGCTGCAGGCCGAGTATGAGACGCAAGTTAAAGGTGAGAGGGCGATGGGCGCTCCTGGCCCGGCTCCTTGCGGAGACCCCAAGGCTGTAGGGGAGTCCCCAGATCCCGCTGCTGGCCTAGGACCCGCTACCCTCCGCCAGCGACGGGAGGAGGCCTTGGGGGAGGGAGCCTAAGCCCCCCGCCCGCTTCTCCCAGCCTCTTTGGTCTCAACCGCCGACTGTCCCTGCCCCCCACCCCCCGCCTTTGATCTCACTGTCGTCCTTGGTTCTCTCTGCATTTCACCCAAAGAGCCGGAGGAGGAAAGGCGGCCTCCAGGTGCACCAAGGTGCCCCCCAGAAAGTGGCGTTCTAGCCAGAATGAAATGATACTCCTTGACTTTGCCGAGGGGGGAGGGCAGGTGAAGGAATCTGGGTGCCTATGTGGATGGATTAGTGATGGTTTTGTCCTTGAACCACTTCGGTCCCCGTAGCCCAGTCCCTTTGCCCTAAGTGAGGTGGCTCAGAGCCAAGGACCACTGTCTCTGGGTCGAGCTGGCACAGTGAATCTTTCTTTGCCTGAGAGATTCAACAGGGCCAGCCTGGAAGCCTTCTGAAGCTAAACCCCTTCGGGCGGTGATAAACACTGTGCAAATCGCATGCAAATGAGCTTTGCAAATTCTTAGTGGACAGCTTCTTTGGTCTTATTCAGGGCGTGGTAGTTCTTGCAAAGGAAAGAAGGCAGCATCCAAACGCCAGCAGTTTGGGACCATAAAATTTCCCAGTGTCTTCAGATGTGTGACCCCGTATATCATTCTCAATCATTCCATTTTACCCGTGGAGGAAACTGAGGGTCAGAGCGGAGCAGTGACTCGCTTGTGCTCACACAGCACTATGGCTGCTAGGAGATCGAATGAGACGACCCTTGAAGTTCCTTCCAACCCGGAGGTGCAGGTCCCAATGTAATTCGAAATGCAGGCAATTTACACCAAAGTATGCCCGAGTCCTTCCCATCTGGGAGAGGCGGCCTGCTGCCCAGAGCCAGCTCGAGGCAACAGTGCAGGGCGAACCAGCTCTCCAAGCCTCGCTTTCATCATTTCTCAGACGGAGATAATGATCCCCATCCTGTTTCCCCAAAATGTCATGAACCCGAAGGACTTTAGAAGCTACAGTCAGCAAATATGGGTCAGTTAATATGCACTGAAAATTTGGGGATTTGAGGGAGGCTGTCTTTAAGACGTTCCTTACCTGCTCTGGGCCGCCAACGATTTCAGCTTCTGTTCCCTGCCCCCACCCCCACCCCCACTGTTGCCAAAAGAAACTTCCTACCATGCTAGAAAACAGGATCACTGTCTTGACACCCTAAATTCTGAAAAGTCAGCATAGTGGTAGCTGGGAGGCCATCTTCTCTTTTGCTTTGCTTGTCAGCAGAAGTGAGACCTAAGCTTTGCTCACAGGAAGTGCTGGTGGGGCCCGAGCATAGTGGATCCCCTCCTTCCTTATGACAGATACCTTGTATGCATCTATTCTGTCCCAGGCCCTGAGCAAAATGCAGTGCTGAGCAAAAGAACCGGTCCCTACCCTCCTATGGCTCACAGGTCCGGTGGGGTAGATGTCTCGTAAACAAGCTGTCACCCCATTTCAGTTATGATGCTAACCACTATAAAGGGGAAACATGATGTCGAGAAAACGGGTGTGAAGAGGGCCAGTCCTGGTTTGGGGGGACGTCAAAACGAGTGCGTCTGAGCTGAGATCTGAGAGGCGAGCGGGGGCACAGCTCGGATGGCGCTAATTCACAAGTCTCCTGCTTGACACCAGTCAGTGCACATGTTGGGATCCAGACTGAGGCATGACTGCCCTGAAGGATAAACGAAACGGTTTGGTGGGCTGGTCCATTCAGCACTGGGAACTATTGCTCTGGGAGGGCGGAGCAGACGCCAGAGGAAGGTGAGGTGAGCTGGGAAGTCTCAGACATTCTTGGAACAAAATGAAGTTTACTTTTATCCAAAAAAAAAAAAAATGTTATCCTGATTCAATGAAGACTCTCCTGATTTTAAGTGACATAGAACCCTGCTCCACCTGGCCTGAGAAGCCGAGGGTCAGCCACTGGAGCCCAGCCTCAGATGATATGAGGACACTGTCTTGCTTGGCTCTGTTGTGGTGCCAGCTTCTATTTACCCAGCCTGAGCCCTCGGTGGAAGATCACCTGCACAGGAATTCCAGTGAAAGTCTGAGGACCGCGGCCCTGGACCCATCACTGAGCGGGTCCCGGTGGTGGATGGGGGTGGGTAGTGGTGGTAGTGGATGCATGCAGCCACATCTGGGGGACCTGGGGTCGGGGACAGGCACCCAGAGGCTGAGATTAAGGAAGAGGTGTTCCCCAAAGGGCACTCAGAGGTGGAGAGGGGGATGCCCCAGGCTGCACAACCCCTAGGAAGTCACTGGCTGCATAGAAATCCAAACCACACCGGTATTGGGCTGTTCACAGCGGAGTCCTCTCAAACAGCCACCGTGGGTCCTGCCACTTTACGCACCCTCCCAGGCTGACTCTGTGCTCCGAGCACTTACTGTCTTTGGCCTGGACTGGAACCGTAGCTGCCAACTGGTCTGGGTGCTTCCCTCTGTCACCTGACCTCCGCCTGGGCTCCCCATGGCAGCCCAAGGAGGCCGTGGCTGCTTTCTCCCTCGGTGTCACCCGGGAGGCCCCGCGACCGGGCTCCCTGCACCTTCTGCCCCCACTGGCCTCTCAGACTCCGCCACTTCCCCCAGCACAGCTGACTCCAGCGGCTTTCGCTGTTCCCTCTGCCTGAACACTCAAGCCCCGGAAGCCCCCATGGCCCCTCCGTCGCTTCCTTCGACTCTCTGCTCTAGTACCCCTTGTTCTTGACCCCTTCCCCACTCCCACTCCCCAGTCCCCCCATTCCCATTTCAGCTCCGTGAGGGCCCCGTGTGTCTAGAATGTGCCTGGCACAGACTGAGTACGTAATCAACACTCTGCTGAATGGAGAAATCAATTAGTGTCCCTCCCTAGGCATGTGGGCAGACATTAGTAAGTGCGTGACCTGCTCGCCAGAAGCCCCAAGACAGTGCCTTATTTACCCAAGATCCACGGTGCCCACCTGGGCACCCAGTGGGTGGCAGAAGCGTTTGCAGTGGGTTGCTTAAGCTTGTCATTCCGGCGGTTCTTTGCTTTAGGTCTGTGTGGGGGAAGCAGCGTTGGCCAACCAAGCCAGTGATAAGGTGTCAAAAGCCAGCAGTGTGGGGGCCCTAGGGGTGGGTGATCGGGAGTGGGAACTTCCTTCACTTCTCAGCCCTGACCAGCTCTCCCCAGCTGCCAGCCTTCACCATGGGGCTGCCCTTTGCCACAAGTTCACTGTAGATTTGGCAGAGTGCCACGGCGGCCTTGGCCCCGCACGGCCCTGTGTGTCTGTGTTTCCAGGGAGGCTGCTCTGCCCAGGGTCCTGGACACCCGAGGGGCAGGAAGTGGCAGGGGAAGCAATGCAGGGGCTTTCCAGGCATCTAGGAGTGATGCGAAGCCCAAGTGAAAGGCGCCTGGCTGGGGACAGGGCAAGATGGGGCTGGGGCAGCTCTGCGTTCCCTCTGTCAACATCTGGCTCCAATCCTGCTGGATCTGCCATGCTCCCTCTCACCCCTGGGCCTTTGCATGGCTCTCCCCTCTACCTGAAACACCCTTCTCGCTCCTCTTCAACCAGTTGGGCCTGGCTGGTTCCCTTTAGCCAGGGGTCCCCAATCCCCGGACCGCAGACCGGTCCATGGTCCGCGGCCTGTTAGGAACTGGGCCGCACAGCAGGATGTGAGCAGCGGGCAACGAGCAAAGCTTCATCTGTATTTGCAGCCGCTCCCCAGCACCAGCATCACCGCCTCAGCTCCTCCTCAGATCATCGGTGTTAGCTTCCCATAGGAGCACGGGTCCCTGGTGCCAGAAAGGTTGGGGACCGCTGCCTTTAGCCTCAGCACAGAGGTCTCTTTCTTCAGGACTGTCCTGAGCCCAGCCAGGGAGGCTGAATGCAGAACTCCTGCCAGGTGGCCAGCCTCCTCCTTCCTCCTCAGCCCCAGCCCTCGCTCTCACTGCAGACAGGACGGCCTAGTGCCCAGGCCTGAGCCACGGTTTCCCCACAGAGATGCGTTGGCAGCTGAGCGAGCAGCTGCGCTGCCTGGAGCTGCAGGGGGAGTTGCGGCGGGAGCTGCTGCAGGAGCTGGCCGAGTTCATGCGGCGCCGTGCGGAGGTGGAGCTGGAGTACTCCCGCGGCCTGGACAAGCTGGCCGAGCGCTTCTCTGGCCGAGGAGGCCGCCTGGGGGGCAGCAGCCGGGAACACCAGAGCTTCCGGTAAGTCCTCGTTGCCAGGATGGCCACGGCAGGACCCGAGGCCTCACTCCTCATCTAATTGCCCCTCTGTCCCCAGGAAGGAGCCGTCCCTCCTGTCGCCCTTGCATTGCTGGGCTGCGTTGCTGCAGCAGACACGGCAGCAGAGCCGAGACAGCGCTGCCCTCAGCGAGGTACTGGGCGGGCCACTGGCCCAGCGCCTGAGTCACATCGCGGAAGATGTGGGGCGCATTGTCAAGAAGGTAAGGCCATTTATTGCCCTGGGCCCAGGAGGCCTGGATGGCCTCAGGATCTAGCAAGGGGGGCGGGGGGGTCCGTGGATGCTCAATCCAGAGGCATCAGGGCTGGGAGCGCACAGAAGGCCAGATGGGTGTCAGGCAGCAGGGGGAGCCGCACGGAGCCTGAGCCTTGAGTGTCGAGCTGAGGCACAGTGGCCGCTCCAGGACAGCAGTGGATGCTGCGCTGGGCCGATGATGTGCTCACGCTCTTGTTCCTTCCCAGAGTAAGGATCTGGAGCAACAGCTGCAGGAGGAGCTCTTGGAGGTGGTGTCGGAGCTTCAGACGGTGAGTATGGGGCAAGGCCCACCCCGGTCACACGTCCCCAAGCCAGGCTCAAGGAGAAACCTGGGTTTCGAGGACCACGAGCACAGCCCTTTCTTCCTGCTTTGGGCACAGGGTGGGTGGGCTGAGTGTTCACATGGGACCGCCTGTGTGATGGAGGAGAGGAAGAGCCGGCCGTGGCCGTAGCCTTCAGCAGGGCTGTCTGGCCTTGGGCCTCCCTGCAGGCCAGGAAGACATACCAGGCGTACCACACGGAGAGCATGAATGCCGAGGCCAAGCTCCGGGAAGCTGAGCGGCAGGAGGAGAAGCGGGCAGGTCGGAGTGGTGCCGCCGCCACCGCTTCCGCTGCCGCCGCCGCCGCCACCACCACTACCACCAACGCCACCGAGGCCGGGCCCCTCCGCAAGACCTCCCTCAAGAAGGGATCACGGCTGGTGGAGAAGGTGGGCCTGGAGGGCATCTGTCTGTCTCCGAAGGCTCTGGCTCCTGGCCTTTGTCCCCATAGTCCCTGGCCCTCCCCAGGGCCTGCCGGAAGGCGGTGCATGGAGGGAGAAGGCAGGGCTGAGGACGGGAAAGCCACAGACCTCCGGCAAGTCTCTAAGCGGAGGGCCTGTGCTTGGTCAGCCCTGCTGGCTCTGGAGGGCTCCCCGAGTGGCGGTGGTAGACGGAGAGGTCAGGAGGACGGTGACTGTCTCCCCCATGCTCCTAGCTGCTCCCACCGCAGCGCAGCTGGGGCAAAGGGCGCTTTGGTGCTCCCAAGCCTACGGGCCTTCCTACCCACCCTCCTGGCCTCACACAGTGCTGTGAGATTTCCGAGGGGCGAGAAGACACGTAGAATGGATGATTCAGTGACATGCAGGGATAAAGGGTGTTTAAGGTGGCCCTCGAAGAGAGAATGAGGAGGTTGAGGGTGGCAGAAATACCAGGATGTGGAGGTGCCAAGTTGGGAGGAGCTGAGGCGGAACTGGGGTTGCTAGTCCAAGACGAGGGTTTGTGCATAGCAGGGTGGGGTGGGCGAGCACATCCGGGCCATGCTGTTTGAGGTAAAGCTATCCACACTGGGAGAGGAAGGGAGAGAGACTGTGAGGATGTACGGATGAGGGTTCCATGGACAGCTGGAGTTGGGGGCCAGCCAGCCGGCCAAGTAGATGACCCCAGTGTACTTCTGTGGTCTTGAGCAGCGTCAGGCCAAGTTCATGGAGCACAAACTCAAGTGCACGAAGGCGCGCAACGACTATCTGCTCAGCCTGGCCAGTGTCAATGCTGCTGTCAGCAACTACTACTTGCATGATGTCTTGGACCTCATGGATGTGAGTTCTGGGTGGACAGGTGGGCGGGGGTTGCGGTGCCCAGTACATTGGGACCCGCCCGAGCTGTGTCCTTGCTTTCTCCTCAGTGCTGTGACACAGGGTTCCACTTGGCCCTGGGTCAGGTGCTTCGGAGCTACACAGCTGCTGAGAGCCGCACCCAAGCCTCCCAGATGCAGGGCCTGGGCAGCCTGGAAGAGGCGGTGGAGGCCTTAGATCCTTCAGGGGACAGGGCTAAGGTGCTGGAGGTGCACGCAGTCGCCTTCTGTCCCCCACTTCGATTCGACTACCAGCCCCATGAAGGGGATGAGGTGAGGGTCACTGCCCCTCCCCCTTAATGCCCCCGGCGTCGATCCCAAGGGCTTTGTGTTGTCTACTCTTCGTCGTAATGCTAGGTAAGTCGAATGAATTCCACTTGGGTAGGAGTTGAAACTCATGAATGCGGCTTATTTCTCAGACCCTCATTCAATGGCCTTGAGGCAAATGAGGTCTCCCCACTTGCATCTGAAGCAAACAAACTTCTGCAGCTCACTGCAGTTCAGCCAGCGAATGAACACCCGTCACAAATGGCAGACATAGCAAAAATATCACCAGCGTGGACACCAGGTGGTAGGTGGGCATATAACTGTCTATATGCTCTTCTTCCAATTGTCCTATATGTTTTTGACATTTCATAATGCAAACTTGGGGGGAAATAAACCATACAAGCCGTAAATTATAACTAGGCATTTTTTCCCTTGCCTCTGAGCTGTTTTTTCCTTTGCCAGTTTATCCTGATGGGCTTTGTGCACGCATTGGGATTACATGGGGATTTTAGTTATTTAATCTGTATTTTGACCAAAGTGGTAGTCGAAAAAGTCAAAGGCTACTCAAGGTTCACAATGGCACACAGCCATTCTCTGACTTACCCTTTCTGTTCCCAATTCCCACTCCTTAGAAACAGGCACTTCCCAGTCTTCTAGCTGCTGTTTCTGGAGCTGTCCTCTGTGTGTTCAAATCACTCAGCAGGCCGCTAGTTGCTTTTCAACTTTCCCTAGGCTCTACCGACTTCCCTCCATGGATGATCAGGGCTCAGCCCCACCACCATCTCCCTGTAAGAGTCCCCTCAGTCCCGTCCACCACACCTGGAGTGTGTCTGAGAATGTCTGTATTCTATCCTCGAAATTGACTGGTAGTTTAGCTGGGTATAGAATGCAAGATGGAGAATCATTTTCCTTTCAGTACTATAGGTGAGAAGTCCAATGCCATTCCTATTTCCGAACCTTCGTATATGACCTGTAATTTTTCAGGGTGAAGTTTTCAGTATAGTCTCTTAATTGCCTTGTTGTAAAATTTTATGACCCTATGCTTTGGGGACCCTTTCTCCTTCATGGTGCTGGGCAACCAGCGGGCTCTGTAAGTCTAGAAAGTTGTGTCCTTAGGTTTGCGGCTCATGTTATTTCTTTGATAATTTCCTCCTCTTAATTTTCTTTTCTTTCAAGATTCTTGTAATTAAATGTTAAAACTTACAGATTGACTCTCTAGTTTCCTTGTCTTTTCTCTTTCCTCTTTCCCATCTCTATGCCTTTTAAGAGATTTCTTAGAGATTTGTTCGACGATCTCTTCCAACCCCTTATGGAATTTTATTTAAAAATTTACTTTCACATTTTTTTGTGTCCGAGTTCTGTTTTTTTTTTTCCCCCAAAAAATTCCTGTTTAAAATAACCATTTGTTCTTGTTTCATGGATACATTAGCTTCTCAAATCTTTCTGAAATGTTTATTCTTGTTTTCCTGACATTTTTCTCTGTTCTTTGCATTTTCTCTCTATTCTTCCAGTATTTTTTAAAGCTTGCTTTGATCTTCCTCTTCCATTTTAGAGCTTCCCTGAAATGGCAGACTTGGCCATCAGTTCATATATAAGAAGAAGCACTGAGAGCTTCTTAAATATGGATTAGATATGTGATGTGTGTAAGCAGAGCTGGTCAACGGTGCGCTTCCCCACAGGGTGGCTGCACAAGGACTCATATCATTGTTGTGAGGGGGACCAACACCGTAGGGAATCGGGGTGCATCTCAGTAAAAGGGGAAAACTCTAGGACTTGGGCTAGGACGAGGGGATTTGGGAAAAGGGCTTGACTCTAGCTCGGATGCTGTCAGGAAGCAGGGGGAACTCTGACTGTGTGTCTTAATAAGTCTTATCTAGAAGGCAGAGTGGGGGATGAAAGGAGGCTAAAGCTGTCGTTGGCGAGGAAGCAGCAGTCACTCATATGAGCCGGGACAGAGGGAGGCTTGCTTTTTTTGTTGTTGCTAAAATAATTGGGGTTATTAACATCGGTTAATAAAATCAAATAGGTTTCAAGTGTACGATTCAATAATGCATCATATGTATATCGCGCTGTATGTTCACCACCCAAAGTTAAATTTCCTTCCGTCACCAAATATTTGACCCCCTTTACCCCTATCTACCTCCCCGTTTCCCTCTTCCCTCTGGTAACCACTGTCCGTGTCCGTGAATCTCTGATTGTCAATTTCGTTTGTTGCTTTCAGTTTTATATCGCACGTATGAGTGAAATCATATGGTTCTCAACTTTCTCTGGAGTTTGCTTATTTTTGTGGCTTGAACAATGGTCTTGTTTTTGTCTGCACTCAGACATGATTACAAGGTGGTCTTGTTTTTGTCTTCACTCATGATCACAGAGGGGCCTTGTCTGATGTTGATGCTCTGTGACATTCCTTATGTTCAGTGGGACGACACCAAGACCCAGCTGTGAGCGCCTGGCCAGCCCCAGATGGCGATGGCCACATTGCTCTTTCTCATCAGTAGAGAGTTTTGTCCCCTTCTTCAGCTGTGACTAGTATCCCTGAGTCCAGAATCCCTCTGATTTATCTTTTCCAGAGAGTAAATCTCTAGTTTTTGCTAATTGTGTGGGTTTTGAGGGGGTCGGATATTTGGTGACGAAAGGAAATTTCAATGCTCCCTACGGCCTGGAGAGACTTTTCTGTTATCATTGTGAAAATATATACATAAGATGTATCATTTTAAACATTTTTAGGTGTACAGTTCGGTGGCATTAAGCACATTAACCATCACCACCGTCCATCTCCGGAACTTTTTAATGTTCCCAAACTGAATCTCTGTCCCCATTAGACACTTAACCCTACATTCCCCTCCCCCTGGCCCCTGGTACCAACCACCCTACTTTCTGTCTTCATGAATTTGACTCCTCTAGGGACCTCGTACAAGTGGAATCATGCACTATTTATCTTTTTGTGACCGATTTATTTCATTTAGCACCACGTCTTCAGGCTTCATTCATGTTGAACATGTATCAGAATTTCCTTCCTTTTTAAGGCTGAATAATAGTCCATTGCATGGATAGACCACGTTTTGTCTATCTGTTCCTCCATCCATGGACGCTAGGGTTGCTGCCCCCTTTTGGCTACTATGAGTACTGCTGCTGTGAACACGCATGTACAGATATCTCTTTGAGACCCTGCTTCTAATTCTTTGGGGTACATACCCAGAAGTGGAATTGCCAGATCATCTGAAGAGTCTATGTGTAGTTTTTCGAGGAGCAGAGAGCAGGGCGTGTTTAGTTAGCCTGCTGTGAATGAGTGAAGTCCTCACGGTCAGTTTTAAGTTGATGTCAGAGTTCTCTAGATGTTTACATATTCAAAAGAGAAGAATGCTTCACTTTCTAAAGCTTTCCCCTTCCATTCCCCACTCTGCCTGTGCGGATCCATTTCTGCCTCATTAGAATAAGCAGTTTTTCTACCCTCTGCTCCCGCCAGGAAAGGTCTGGGCAGGCCCTGCCTCTCATACCCCAGCCCTCCTGACCACTTAAAAGATAATAAACCACTTATTGAGTTATAATTCACGTACCGTGCAATTCACCCATTTAAAGTATAGAACTCGGTGGCTTCTAGAACATTCAGAGTTGTGCAACCATCACCACTATCTAATTCCAAAACATGCTCGTCTGAAAAAGAAACCCTGGACCCATTAAGCAGTCACTCCCCATCGCTCTCCCCCCAGCCCCTGGCACCCACTAATCTACTTTCTGTCTCTACGGATTTGCCTCTTCTTGACATTATATGTAAATGGACTCATATAATATATGGTCTTTGGAGTCTGGCTTCTTTCACTCAGCAGAATGTTTAAGGTTCACCTACGTTGTAGCGTGGATAAGCCAGGACTTCATTCCTTTTCCTGGCCAAATAATATTCCACCGTGCGGATGCACCACGCTTGCTCTCCCACTCATCGGCTGTTGGACACTTGGGTCGCTGCTACCTTTGGGCTGTCATCAGTGTGCTGCCGTGAGCATCCGTGCACAAGTCTCGGTGTGCATGGGCGTGCTCCTTCCTCGTGGGCCGGTGCCCTTGCCATTCTTCAGAACTAGATGCATGAAGCATCGAGGCCTGGTGGGCCTGTACGCCAGACAGTGGCATTGTGCCCAGTTCCCTCATGCCCAGCCCGACTCCCACGTCTGAGCTCTCTGTCCTCAGGTTTGGCTCTCAGTCCCTTTGACGCTGCCCTCTGCAGGTGGCTGAGATCCGGGTTGAGGTGGAGCTGCGGGACGAGATTCTGCCCAGAGCCCAGAATATCCAGAGCCGTCTGGACCGACAGACCATCGAGACAGAGGAGGTACGAGTGGCCCGGCCCAGGGTGGGGGACAGGGGCTTGGAGACAAACGGAGCCAGGTGGCCATGGCTTCCCCTCCCTTTTCTTTCCGACTTGGACTTCTCGACCCTCACCTGTCCCCCACTTCTTCCTGCTCTGGACTTCCTGTCCCCTCCCCAGGTGAACAAGACTTTGAAAGCCACACTGCAGGCCCTGCTGGAGGTGGTGGCATTGGAAGATGGGGACGTGCTTGACTCCTTCCAGGCCAGTCCCTCTACCGAGTCTCTCAAGTCCACCAGCTCGGACCCAGGTGCCCGGCAGGCTGGCCGGAGGCGGGGCCAGCAGCAAGAGACCGAGACCTTCTATATCATGGTGGGGAGGGCCGGGCTGGGGCGGGGGGCGGGCAGGAGTGGGGCACAGGGAGGGCCTGGAGCCAGGACTAAGACTTTGTGCTCTTTTTGGGGGCTTCCCAGAAGCTGCAGGAGTATCTGAGTGGTCGGAGCATCCTTGCCAAGCTGCAGGCCAAACATGAGAAACTGCAGGAGGCCATTCAGCGAGGTGGGTCCCACTCCTGGCTCCTTTGGTCCCTTCCACCTCCCCCCAGGGCCAGGAGAACCCCACCCGGCTCTGCTCCTCTCTGCCCAGAGAGGTAGGTTGGCATACAGGAAACAACCCAGCAGGGGTCATGGACTCTATTCCACCCTCCGCCCTACCGCCACCCTTGGCCTTCGGGCTGAGCCTTTCTCTCTGGGGTGCATTGAGGACCTCCTGGCCTGAGAGGCACATCAATGTTTTCTGTTCTCCAGGTGACAAGGAGGAGCGAGAGGTGTCTTGGTGAGTCCTTCATGAGGAGCTGGGGTTCTATAGGGGCCAAGCTCTGACGTCCCCACCTCCCCTCCCCTCGGGGCCCAGCTCTTCTGCTCATTCCTCTGTGAACTCAGTTTCCCACTTTGCCCAGTGGGTTCTAGAATAATTTGAAAGCTCCAGGGCCCTGTTTAGTTGGGCTGGGGGGTGCGGCATCCTATTCTCCATGCCCGAAACGCTCAGAGCCAGCTTCCGTTCACCACAGGACCCAGTACACACAGAGAAAATTCCAGAAGAGTCGCCAACCCCGCCCCACCTCCCAGTATAACCAGAAACTCTTTGGGGGAGACATGGAGAAGTTTATCCAGGTACTTGCTTTGCCTCGTGCTCCAACTAAGTATAAGACCTCCCCCTGCATTGTGATCTCTCTCCAACCCTGGACCACCTCTGAGATCAGGCTACCTGTGACCCCAGTGTCCACCGTTGCCAACCACTGGTCAACCCACCTTCCTGGGCGGGCCTTTGTCAGGCCTCTACTGATCAAAGCGAATGTCCTTAACTAGTAATATCTATCTACAGAAAGCCTCAGGCAGCAGCCAGCATTTGCCGTGATGTGATTATGTATGTAAATATTCGAAAGAGTCCACGAACTATTTAAATGAACAAATTTGAGTTTTGCAATGCTACTCGATTTGAGGTCAACATACAGAATTGGATTACGTTTTCACATGCCAGCAATGAACAGTTAGCAAGTAAAATCTAAGGCTCTGCCTAAAATGACACCAGGGACAGCAGACACCTGGGAGCGAATCTTGCAAGCCACGTGCCTGTCCTCATTGCATTGTTAAGAGAAAATAAAAGCGAGCGAATGACAAGGAGGGGCTTGCCGTGTCCAGAGTGAAGTGAACACCCTCTTTGTCCCCAGAGCTCGGGCCAGCCTGTGCCCCTGGTGGTGGAGAGCTGTATCCGCTTCATTAACCTCAATGGTAAGCCTGGCATCCGGCCCCTGGCACCCATTTAGAGGGGTTGGAGAGGGGACGCGGTACCCACCGGCTCTTTGTCCTCCCGCAGGCCTGCAGCATGAGGGCATCTTCCGAGTGTCGGGTGCCCAGCCCCGGATCTCAGAGATCAGAGACGCTTTCGAGAGAGGTGAGGACAGGCAGGGTGGGGTGGGGGTAGGGGACTAACTAGAGCGGGTGTGATTGGCCTTCTTGCCCCTTGCATCGTCCTCAGGGGAAGACCCACTGGTGGAAGGCTGCACGGCCCATGACCTGGATTCGGTGGCAGGTGTGCTGAAGCTGTACTTCCGGAGCCTGGAGCCCCCGCTCTTCTCCCCCGACCTGTTCGGAGAGCTTCTGGCTTCCGCGGGTAAGGCCAGGGCCTAAGGCCAGCCAGGTGGGGGGGCCGCTCCTCAGTGGCCGTGACCGCACTTACATCCTTCTCTCCTGGGTGGTGGCCTTGGCCACAGAGCTGGAGGCCATGGAAGACCGGGTGGAGCTTGTGAGCCGCCTCCTGGCCCTGCTGCCTGGACCGGTGCTGGTGGTTCTGCGTTATCTCTTCACCTTCCTCAACCAGTGAGCGCTTCTCGGGGGGTCGGGGCATCTGATGTGGGGGCTGCAGGGGATCCCAAGCAGGGAGCTCCCTGCTGGTGACCTGCATGTGCCCTCAGCCTGGCCCAGTACAGCGATGAGAACATGATGGACCCCTACAACCTGGCTGTGTGCTTCGGGCCGACGCTGCTGCCCGTGCCCGCGGGGCAGGACCCGGTGGCCTTGCAGGGCCGGGTGAACCAGCTGGTGCAGACGCTCATCCTGCAGCCCGCACGAGTTTTCCCACTTCTGACCCTGCTGCCAGGCCCCGTCTACGAGAAGTGCATGGCGCCGCCTTCCGCCAGCTGCCTGGGGTACGCTCTTTGTGCTGCCTGCGGCGGGGGGGGGGTGTCCAACGGCGGGGAGTCCCCTTGACCGCTCATGTGCCTCTCTCTGCTCTGGACCTCAGGGACACCCAGCCGGAGGGCCTGGCGGGGGAGAACGAGCCGGAACTAGAAGCTGGAACCCCGACCCAAGAGGATGGTGAGGGGGGTAGGAAGGAAGAGCCCACTCTGTCCCGACCTTGGGGGCTCAGTCCACCCCCCCACTCAGACCTCCTCTTCTCCTCAGTCCCGGAGGGCGTCGTGGAGGCCGTGGCCTGCTTTGCCTACACGGGCCGCACGGCCCAGGAGCTGACCTTCCAGCGAGGGGATGTGCTACGGCTGCACGAGCGGGCCTCAGGCGACTGGTGGCGGGGCGAGTGCGTGGGCACCGGCGCCCGGGGCCTCATTCCTCACAAGTACATCACACTGCCCGGGGGGTGAGTGAGTGCCCCATGCTGCCCGGAGGCTCTCCACAGCTTCTCTTCCACTCCGGTCCTAACCCTTCCCCCACCCGAGTCCCAGCGTCTGTCGGCATGCTGTGCGCGTTTCTGTGCGCACTTCTGGCTGGCACTGAGACGCAGAGCCTGCTGGCCCTCAGACCCCTAAACACGCTGTCCTTCTGACCCCAGGACAGAAAAGCACTTGAGCCAGGGGTCGCCGGCCGCAGGGGACCTGCTGAGTAGTCCAGAGGGCCTCCTGGAGTCTGTTCATCGGTGAGCAGGAGGAAGCTGGCCCCTCGGGAAGACCCCTTCTGGTGGCCTTACTTGCCTACCCGCTTCCCCAGCACTGCTGTGGGGGCTCAGCCTGTCCCAGGCAGCAGGCGCTGGGCCAGGCTGGAGGGGGCTGGTGGTGGCTTTTGGGCACAAACAGAAGGGCCTAGTAGGGGGAGAGTTGTCCAGGTGGGGGATGACAAAGGACAGAATGGGCCCACTGGGCCAGCCTCTCTGTCTTCTCTCCCTCGGCCACTCCCTGGGACAGGAGGAGCCACTGCCAGGTTAGGGCTGGGACTTCCCAGGACCCCCTCCAGGCTCAATATCTGTGCCCTGCAGGCCAGAGCCATGCACCCCACCCGGGGGCCCTTCTGGGCACAGACGGCACTGCTTGGTCCCAACCTCCCCAGAGCGACATGTGGAGGTGGATAAGGTGAGAGCCGAGACTGGATGAGTGGCAGGTGGGGGCATCTCTCCTGCGGCGGGGAGTCTCTGCCTCCCCTTATGAACTAAACCGTTGCCGCTAGAGGTTCAAGTCTGCCCTTCCTGGCCTCAGACGGGCTGGTTAAGCCCAGCCCAAGGAGGGGCAGGCGGCAAGGGCATAAGTGCAGGGGGACATGTGGGCTCGTGCATTTGGGCTTTGTGGCTGGTTCTTGAGTGGGAAGTGGTGGGTGGTGTGGGCGAGGGGCTGCTGGGCAGGCTTCAAGGTTGCCATCTAGAGCCGGGCCAGATGACAGGTGGTGACATGGCAGGAGCTTGGTGGGCCAGGGTGAATAAAAGGGACAGATGGAAGAGGGGCTGGAAGGGTGACTGACTGGGGAGCCAGGCAGAACAGCGGTTCTCACAGAGAGAGAGAGAGGGCGCTGCATGCGGTCCCAGCAAGGGGTGCAGCCCTGGGATACCTGATGGGTGCTCACTGCTCCAGCTGATGCGGAGGCCCTGGGGACAGTCTGTGCCCGAGGAGAGAGCTTGAGAACACATGATGTCCCAGGTGTGGCCCAGTGGTCAGGCCTGGGAGCCCGGGACGGGGGGGGGCGGGAGAGCTGGGCCACCAGGAGGCAGGGCAGCCAGGAGACCCCAGGGGAGGTGGACAGCAGGTGAGGCTGGATGGGGTGCAGGTGGATACTGACTTGGGTGGCCCCTGAGGTCATGGGGGGGTGGCCGTGATCTCAGACAGGGAGAGAGTGGGCACTAGGAGAGGGGTGGCCGGGACCCAGCTAGAGATTCCCCGATATCAAGAATGGGCTGAAGATCGCTGTCACTAAAAGAGGCCATGAGTCACAGCAAAAGTGGCAGGAGAGAAACTGGGCAAAGGAGGGGCAGCAGCTGCGGGCCCGTAGAGAACAGGGGCCTGGTGACAGGGTGGTGGCAGAGGACTTCCTGGTGACAGGGTGGTGGCAGAGGACTTCATGGTGACAGGGTGGTGGCAGAGTTCTCGTGGAAGCTTGGGCAGCAGAGGGTAGGAAGGCCTCGTTCCTAGGTTAGTTGGCAATACACTGACCTGGGGGAGGAGGCGGTGGCTGGGTGGGGCGGGGGGACAGTCCCACCAGAAGCCCTCCCTTTCTCACCTCTCTGCCAGGCCGTGGCACAGACCATGGACTCGGTGTTTAAAGAGCTCTTGGGAAAAACCGCTGCCCGCCAGGGCCTTGGGCCAGCAGCCACCAACTCCCCCAGCTCCGGGGCCCGCAGCCCGAAGCCTCCAGGCTGCAGCCGCCTTGGGAAGAACAAAGCCTCCTGAGGCCCCCAGACCCCAGCGAGGCCGGCCTCACCCTCAGCATCGCAGCCCCAGGGCCTGGACTCGCCCCTCAAGCCGGGGCCGCACTGAGGTGCTGCCGGCTTTTCTGTGGGCCCCGCCTCACCCTAGGCAGCCAGTGGTGAGACGGGCCACCCTCCCCAGGCCCTTTGCTTCTCCTTGGCCCTGTCCAGCAAGCACTGAGCACTTACTCTTGACCTTTTGCAGAGAGGAGAACGTAGCTGCCCAAATAATGCCCTTGCCCGCCCCCAGCCCTGGCTTAGACCCGTTTGGGAGGCAGCCCAGGAAGGAGGCTGGGGGCGGGCCCCTCCCTGGCTTTGCTGTGAGGGCTCATCAGTGGCTGTTGGGTGACAGGTGCCCTTGCTCAGATGAGCAGGCCTGCCAGTGCCCAGGCCCGTGTCTGCCTTAGCCGAAGGCGTAAGGCCGGCAGAGGTTCACAAGCATTGGTAGGCATTCATAAAGACTTGTGCATTGACTCCCCTACATGAGCCAATTCTCTTGTTTTGGGGGGACCAGACAGGTGGGTACAGGGCCAAACCCTGGCACAGTCGCTCCTCGGGCTGGATGCCAGGGTGCTCAGCAAAGGCACCAGGTCGGGCGACTGGAACAGCTTATGCCCGGGGGTAGGGGGTGGCTTGGCACAGGGCCGTGTGGGTTGAGGATCTGCACCTTTGAAGCTTCAGTCACCCGTGTCATGGGTCCCAGAGCTGTGTACTGAGAATGTTTTTCCATGCCACCCTCACACGCGCTGTCTGATCCAAGGACACTCACCGGGTGGAAAACGAGCTAAAACTTTTATTAGGGAGACTGAGGAGGGTGGGCAGAGAACTACAGAGGTGGGGAAAACGTCTCCTGGGCTCCCGGGGACCTCCGTGTCACGAGCACGGACTGGGGTGGAAGCCTTGGGCCACCACCATGCTGCTGCAGCCCCCCTCCCTAAGAACTGACCTCTGAGGCCTCTCACAATCCGGAGGCAATTCCCAGGGGCCTGCCCTCTCACGCTGGCTCCCAGGGCCAGCCCCCGGCAGGCAGCTGAGCTGTGTGGAGCCTCTGGAAGGAAGGCGCCCCTTGGCTTCTCAGGAGGAAGTGTCCTTGGCCAGGAAGGAGCTGGCAGTGGCGCAGGACTCCTCTTGGGGCCCCAGGCTGGGTGGGGTGCGCCTCCAAGGGAAGCACAACAGGCTGCGCAACTCCGAGGAGACGCTGCTGCTGAAGGCGGCGTAGATCCAGGGGTTGGTACAGCTGTTGAGGCTGGCCAGAAGCATGAGCAGCACAAACGGCGGCCCTGTGTGGGGGGACGGAGCCCAGGCAGGGTTGTGACTCCAAATGCCCGCTAGGGGCTACTGAGCCCACCGGTGCGTGCGTGTGTGCGTGTGTGTGTGTGTGTGTGTGTGAGTGAGGGGGGGTGGAGGTGCATGCGTAGCCAAGCCCACTGCTCCCCGTAACCCCTAGCCACAGCGACACCAACCTTCCCGAGGCGCCTCCGGGTCCCACGCTGCCCACAGCTGCACAAGGAAGAAGGGTGCCCAGCACAGCACGTAGACAATCACAATCACCAACGTCATCCTCACGGTCTTGGCCATGGCTGCCGACACCCGAGCTCCCTCGCCGGAACTGCCTGTCTGGCGCCCTCCTCGGCGCCCCCCTCGGTGGCCCCTAGCCCTCTCTACTGGCCCCGGTAACAGGCTGGTATGAATCTCCCGGAAGATGAGCACCTGACAGGCAGCGATGCCCAGGGCGGGTGCCACAAACACCATTAAGGCAATCCAGGTGACGTAGGCACGGAGTCCCCAGGGTTCGGCAAAGCGGGCCCAGCAGTCAATGACCCCGCTGCCATCTCCCACTTCGCGCTGGGCAAAGATGAATAGCTGGGGCAGGCTGAGAAGGAGTGAGAAGACCCAGGCCACCAGCACCGGCCGGTTCCAGTGAGCTCCACCTCCGTGGCGGTATGCCAACATGGGGCGGCAGATGGCGCGATGGCGGTCCAAAGTCATGGCCAGGATCATGTAGGAGGAGGCATACATGCCCACCATCTGCAGATACTTGACGGCCCGGCACAGGGCGTCGGGCCCATGGAAGCGGTCGGTGGCATCCCAGGCCACTTGGGGCAGCACTTGGAACAGGGCCACAGCCAGGTCGGCCAGGCACAAGTGGCCGATGAAGACGTGCATAGGAGCCCAGCGGCCCCGCCGGCCCCGCCGCACTAGGGCCGCCAGCACCAAGCCATTGCTCAGGGCCACAGCCACGAAGATCGTGGAGAGCAGGGCCAGCTCCGCCTGGGCTAGCAGCGGGTCTCGGGGATCCACAGGCTCCTGCTCGCTGCTGTTGCCAACTGGGAGAGGCTGAGAGAGGAGCCAGGGCACAGCTGGGCAAGAATGGGGGGAGAGGGCCGAGTTAGGGAGCACGCTGTGCAGGGGGAGCAGAGCCCAAGGAGGTTCCAACCGGACAGGCAGAGCCAGTGGCCTAGGCGTTTAGCTTCCCTCCCAGCAGCAGAGCTCACATCACCCCCCTCCCTCCCCCACCCCCACCATCCCGCCTCACGTGGTAGGGAGAGAAGGGCAGCCCAGCCCCCGGTGAGTATGGAGGACCATACTCTCCCCTTGCCCCATGGGCAGCCTGAAGAGGAGGGTGAAGGAGGTCTCTGCAAGAGGTTTTCGGCTTCATCCAACCCCCCTCAGCCCACGTGGCTCATCCCAGTGGGGGTTGGGCAGGGGCCCAGTGGCTAGAACCTTACCGGAGGTGGCGAAAGCCATGAGCGTGGTGGGGGCCGGGGCGACTGCTCTGAGCGTCTGGAAGAGACAGAGCGGCGAGCTCAACCTCCCATCAGAAAGGCCAGCCGCGCTGCCCCGAGTCTCTGCACAGGGCAGGCCGTTACAGAGGTGGCAAAGTGGCAGAGTGTCTGTGTGCACGGTGAGGGGGGCGGGTTCCGTCCAGTGCACTCGACACTGTGTGTGCGTGTGCGTGCGTACGTGTGTGCTTCCTAGCGATCAGGTGCTGGAGGTTACACCCTTAGCCCAATCGAGGTTGGTGAGGTTTGGCCCCACTGAGCCAGGCATGGGCCTTGGGGCCCTGCAATGCGCCTCCCAGGACTGGAGAGGGGAAGGTAGAGAGAGGGACAATCATAGCGGTGGACAGAACCAGCTTAGGACCCACCTAGGCAGCCCGCGAGACCCAAAGCAAATATATAGACCCCCTTACTGTGACAGAGGCGAAGAGAAAGGCCACGAGAGAGCTGGGGACTGGGTGGGAAGAGCCGACGTGCCCTGCCAGGGCCCCTTGCAGCCCCTTACCTGGCCAGGCTCCTGGGATCCTGGGTAGCTGGGCAGTGGAGGGCTCGAAGGTGTCTCAGGAGCTCAGATCTGCTCTCCATCGCCAGCCCCGCCCCAACCCAGCCTCTGGGAGTGACCTGCCCAGGAGGGGACTTCCTCCCCCCTCCCCCTCACGCCTCCCCTGGCCTCCTGCCTGTGGGACCGGGAAGTAGTCTCCTGGCCTCCTCTGCTTCCTTTCCTGCCCCCAGCCCCTCCCAGGTCTGTCCCCAGGACTCCTTTCCCCCCTACTCCACTCCTGCGAGGTCCTGAGCCCACCTCGGCTGGTCCCCAGCTTGGCCCGGCTGCGACCGCTGGACTGGCTGCCCTCTCCCCTTCCCCGCCCCTGCCTGCCTCCACCTCCACAGGGCCCACCTTACTAGAATGTTTTGTCTGGCACGGCTCTGGGAAGTCGCTTACTTCAGCCTGTCCATTTTACGAGTGGAGAAACTGAGACCAGAGATGGGCGGGACTAGCTGAGGATCACACAACTTTTGGGTGGCAACACTTGGCCCTTCTTTCCCAAGCCAGGCACCTTTTGTCCCTCTTTGGGCCCGGGTGAGGATGAGGTGAGAGCTCATGGAATCCCCACTGACACCGAGGGAAGGCCCCTCCCCCTCCTCAATTAGGGCCAGCCGGAGATGAGGGACAGGAAGGGAGGGGGTGGGGCGGAATCAAGCTAGGGCTTAATGCGCCCAGTGAGATCCAGTTTCCTCCCCAAGGCCCTGTGGGAGCCAGAGACACCCCCACCCTTTTCCTCCGCCCCCACCTGCGGCTACCTGTCCTAAGAGGAGGGGGCTTCATAGCTCCTGGGCTCGAGCACATTCTCTCTTCTCTCACACTCACATACACGGTCACACACACCCTCTCATATGTGAGACAGCCGCACGCCCACAAAGGCACACACACTTGACCTAGACACAGACACACACCGATGTTCCTTCGCCCCGTGTGGAGGGCCTGAGAGAGGAGCTTTCCTGCCAGGGGCGCCAGGGGCGTCAGGGCCGAGCCCCCCCTCCCACTTCCTCTTCCCTCTTCAGGCTCCAGGACCCCTCCAAGCTTTGACCCATTCCCTGGCACCCTCTTTCTACCCCTCCCCTGCCCTCGCCACAAACCCCGGCCTTCTTCAGCCTAGGCCGGCCCGGCCCGGCCGAAGACAGTGGCCTGCACGCAGCCAAGGACCAGGCTCTGGGCCGAGATCAGCCCTTTTTTCCTATTTGTTCACCTTCTCTGTTGCCCTGCAAGGCTGGAGACCGAAACGGCCCCGCGCTGACCAGACCCTAGTACGCCCAAGGCCAAGGTCTTCTTTTCTTGGCCAGGGAGACTGGCGGTGCCCCAGTGCTTCCCAGGACAGCAGGAGATGTGGGGTCAGATGTCTTACACACTCACCACAGCCCCACCCTGGATGCTGCCCACAGCATGTGACAACACACAGCACACACAAAACCCGCTGCACAAGCCACACACATACATCCTACCCTCCACATTACATATGTGCCAGACCGGAGTGGCCTCTATAGTAGTGGTCCCCAAGACTCTCCCAGCCTTACAGGCAGGACGGGACCTCCCTGGCCCGCTCTGGAACTGAGGCTCCTGCAGAGGAGCACAAGTCCCTGCTTTGCCACTCCCCAGCTGTGTGACCTTGGACGGGGTACGCCCAGCTCTCTGCACCTCAGCTTCCCCCTCTGTAAAGTGGGAATCCAACGACTGAAGGATGGCCCATGGTGACAGGACGGATGAAGACCTGGAATCAGCAGCCGATGAG
>NW_011889056.1:577342-580573 GCF_000151845.1 Pteropus vampyrus | reverse complement strand
CCTCAGCTTCCCCCTCTGTAAAGTGGGAATCCAACGACTGAAGGATGGCCCATGGTGACAGGACGGATGAAGACCTGGAATCAGCAGCCGATGAGCCTCCGTAAGTGTCTGTTTTCAGTACATGCAAGGCAGCACTAGAAGCCAGGGAGGGAAGCTCCTGGGACTGGTCGGGAAGCGGAGCCAGCTTTGAGGGGCGAAGGGCCAATCGTCTCCTTACGGGGTTTCTCTGCTTGGACCGGAGCGAGGCCCTGCAGGGCTGGATCCCAGCAGAGAGCTGGTGCAGGGCAGGGCCCCTGAGCCATGAGGCCAGGCCTGAGGCCATCTCTGTCCTGCACACTCCTTGTTTCCTGTTGTTGAGCTCAGGGAAAAGTCTTGGGGAAGGCACCCCACCCCCGTGGTTTTTTCTGGGCTCCAAGAAGCAAGGGGAGGGGTTTGTGTCCACACCAAGTCCAGGATGTAAAGGGAAGCTGCACGCAGTACTCCCTCTGGCCAGCCAGCAGTGCCGAGGACTTCTGAGGAGCTACGAAGAGCGCGTGCCAGAGAGTCTGGTTCTCCAGCCGGTACACATGCAGGTGCTGCAGGCGCCCAGCTGAGTCCACTGCCTGCAGCAAGAAGCTGGTCAGAGGCGAGAGGCCCCAGGCAGGCCCCTGCGCCAGCCAGCCCACAGGAGACAAGAAAGATGGGACTTGGCAGCAGTTCATGGGAAGAAAGGCTGACCAGATTATTCACTGTCGGGACCATGTGGCTCAGCGGAGATGGCATTGGGCCACCCAGAAGCCCCTGTCCTCTGAGCAACGTGAACTGAAAGCAGGGCACCTACCTGGAGGGAGGCGCCCTGCCCCCACTCCTCGGGGTAGGCAGAGAGCTGGGCCTGCCTCCTGGAGACAGGCAGTCGGCAGGCCGGGCCCTGGAGAGGGGAGAGAAGGCGGGGTCTCTGAGAAGTGTTTGAGGAGGTGGCCTAACAGGCCCAGGCCCACCCCAGGGAGCTCTTTCTGGAAAGCTGGAGAAGGAGGGCCTGGCCATGTGGCTGGTCAGTTACCCTCAGCGGGCCTCAGGCCTGGGGCAGGACTGAGCAGACACCTTCCCCATCCCCCCAGTACCCCCAATGCAGCCCCCTCTGCCCTGCCTTCCACCAGCTCCCTCTAAGGGTGCGTTCGTAGAAACAGTTCTATGTGTGCTCAAGGTGTGGGCCCCGTATCTTCACTAGCCCAACGTCTGAGCGGAAGAGGACGGAAGGCCCCAGGGGGCCCCAGGAGGCGAGGGGCAGGGAGTGGGCACTGACTATCACATCTGGCAGGACCCCGGATCTGCCTGTCCTGCTTTCTCACTGACTCTGTCATCAGAACCCTTTGCTCAACAAACAGCAAGTCCTGCAGGCCCCGCGCTGTGCGCGTGGAAGCGAAAGGATTGGGGCCTGGCCAGGAGGAGCGCAGGGTCCCGCTCCCAGAGGAGTGGGGGCAGGGAGGCCGGAAGAAGCTCCCAGGAGAGAAATGGCGGACACGATTCATGCCAATAGGCAGTAGCGGTGGAAAGGAAAGGCATTTCTTGGGCCCTGGATAGACCCTTGGAAGACAGTCACAGAGATGAAAGAGAAAGAGAAGCCAGCCAAGGACATGGAGAAGGAGTGATGAAAAATCTGGGGGAAAAACCAGGAGAGCGTGGGCTCACAAGGCTGGGAGGAGAGACAGGTTCCCTAAGCGAAGGAAGGACACAAGCAAAGCTGTTGAGAGGCCGTGCCCAGGGAAGGAGAGAGGCGCCCCAGCTGCCTCCCTCCTGACTGGGTGCGCATCACAGATGGCAGATCCTGCGTGGCAATGGGAAGGATGAATGAGCTCACCGCAACTGAAATGCCACATAAGGAGCAGAATGAGTTGAACCTGATGTTATTCAAATGCCTGGGAGAGGCTCAGATGGATGGGGTAAAAGAGCGTGGGGTCAAAGGACGAGATCAAAGGGGGCAAAAAGCATGCGCACGCCTGTGTGTGTGCGCGCGTGCAAGTGTGTATTGGGACACGCGTGGGCCGATGATGACAGGAAAACAGGTGTCCACTCATCCGAGGTCCAAATTAAAGTGAATAGTAATTCTGGAGTTAGACAAAGCCTGTTTGCAATTTGTGGGAGCGGGGACAGTGGTACCTGGTGGATTAGAAGCCCCGTAGGCTGGGAGGGGCAGGGTCCCCAGGAGGCTCTGGGGGCACCCCTCTTCTGGGCCAAGGAGCTGGGGGGTAGAAGGCAGGTAAGCAGTTGAGGTCTGTGCCCCCAGATGGCCACAAGCGAAGTCAGCTCAGCAGGAGGCGCCTCTTCTTTGGTCGGAATTATACAGGCATGTGGCTTAAAGGGGCAGATCATCCGAGGCTGAGGCTCGTAATGAAAAGCAGCAGCCGCTCCTCCCCATTCTGCCTTCCCAGAGGCAACCGGTTTCAGCTCTCCGGGTAATTACCTCTGTCTGGCTCTATAACGAACCTCCAGCTTTCTTTAACCGTCGCCACTATTCCGACTGCCATGGCACAGGCAGTGATTGCTTTCCTTGTCTTGAATGACTTTTAAAAATCAGCTTTATTGATATGATTAGCATACAATAAAATTCACAAATTGTCGGATGTCATTTGACACATGGATACAGTCTTGTGACCGCCACTGTAATCGCGATATAGAACATTCGCATCACTCCAGAAAGTTCCCTCGTGGCCCTTTGCGATCTTCCTCCACCTGGAGCCTGGCAACCATCATCTTTCTATCACTTTAGATTTGTCTTTTCTAGAATTTTATAAAAGTAGGATGACAGAGTGTGCAGCATTTTGCGTCTGGTTTCTTTTCACCCAGCAGAATGCCTTTGAGTTCCTCTCTATTGTGTGTGTCAGGAGTTTGTTCCTTTTCATGCCAAGTGGTGTTCTATTGTGTGCATGGACCACAGATCATTTACCTGAGGACCAGTTGATGGACAGACATGTGGATTGTTTCTAGTTTAGGACTGTTATGAAGAAGGTTACTCTGAATACTTGAGTACAAGCCTTTCTGCGTACGTGTTTTCATTTCTCTAGATAAATCCTTAGAAGTAGAACTACTGGGTCATATAAGTGTATGTTTCAGTTGATAAGATCCTGGCAAATTGTTTTCCACACTCGTCACATGACATGATAGTTCCTTATGACTGATGATGGTGAGAATCTTTACATATACTTATTTGCCATTTGTCAATATTCGTTAGTGACGTATCTAGGCAAATCTTTG
>NW_011889056.1:564271-576057 GCF_000151845.1 Pteropus vampyrus | reverse complement strand
TGGGAGACCACTTAGGAAGACCAGGTGCTGTAGGCGTTTAAAAAAAAAAAGACACTTTTACCTTTTCCTTTCTAAGTTATATGCCTTCTATTCCTTTTTCCTGTCTTACTGCGCTAGCTAGGACCTCCAGTGGAACAATGAGTAAAAGTGATAACATACGTTCGCCTTATTCCTGATCATAAAGGAAAGGCAGTCAGTCTATCTTCATTAAATATGACGTTAACTGTGGGTTTTTCATAGATTCCCTTTATCAGGCTGAAGAAGTTTCCCTCTATTCCTAGATCACTGAAAGCTTTTATCATAAGTGGATGTTCAATTTTGTCCAATGTTTTTCCTGCATCTATTGAAATGATCATATGGTTTTCTTTGTTGTTGTCTCTCTGTTACTATGGTTAATAATGCTGACTGATTTTCAAATGTCATAGCAAACTGGCATTCCTGGAGGGGAACACTATTTGGCCATGATGTGTCATCTTTTTATACATTGCTGGATTTGATTTGCTGGCATTTTGGTTAGTATTTTTAATCATGTATAGGCACGAGGGATACTGGTCTGTAGCTTCCTCTTCATGTGATGTCTTTGGTTTTGGTATGAGAGTAATGCTAACCTTATAAAATGAATTGAGAAGTGTGCCCTCCTCTTCTATTTTCTGGAAGAGTTTGTGTAGAATTGGTGTTATTTCTTTCATAATGTTTGGTAGAATTCTCCAGTGAAGCCAAAAATGCCTGGAGTTTTCTTCGTGGTAAGGTTTTTAGCTACGAACTCAACTCTGTCAATAGATTATTCAGGTTATCTATTTTTTCCCTAATGAACTTTGATAGTTTGTATCTTTCATGGAATTTATCCATTTCATCAAATGTATTGGCATCAGTTCTTCATAATATTCCCTTATTTTCATTTTAATATTTGTAAGACCTGTAGTGATGTCCTCTCTTTCATTTTTGTTATTGGTAATTTCTATCTTCTGTTCATTTGTTCTGATCAGACTGGCTAGAGGTTTATCAATTTCATTAACCTTTTCAAGTCAGCTTTTGGTTTCGCTTTTTGTTTGTTTTCTATTCCATCGATTTCTGCTCTTTATTTTTATTATTTTCTTTTTTCTTTTTATTTTGCATTTACTTTGCTCTTCTTTTTCTAGTTTCTTAAAGTGGGAACTTAAATCATTAATTTGGGACCCCGCTCCTTTTCTAATAAAAGTAGTTAATGTTATCTATTTTCCTCAAATCACGTGTTCAGTTGAGTTTCCAAACTTTTATATTTTATGTCTTTAGTTTTATTCAATTAAATATAGTTTCTAATTTGACATATGATTTCTCCTTTGATCCATGGGTTATTTAGAAGTACATTTTTTTCATTGCCAAATATTTGGAAATTTCTTTGATATCATCCTGTTACTGATTTCTAATTCAACATCGCTCTGGTCAGAAATCCTACTTTGTGTGATTTGTATCCTTTGTAATTTATTGAGACTTGTTCTAGTGCCCCGAATTTTATCTATATGGGTGAATGTTACATCTGCACTGTGTATTCTCTTGTTGCTTGGTATACTATTCTGAAAAGATCAATTAGGTCACTTTGGTTGATACTGTTCAAATCTTCTATATTCTTACTGATTTCTTGCCTATTTGTTTTATCAGTTACCGAGAAAGGGGTGTTAAAGTCTCCAACTGCGTTTGGAGATTGGTCTATTTCTAGAAACCTTTGGTGCTGTCGATTTTTGTTTCACGTATTTGGGAGCTTTGTTATCGAGTACCTACCTTTTTAAAATGATTATTTCTTCTTGATTCGTTGTCCTTTGTCCATCGTGAAATGTCCCTCTTTATCTCTGGTAACACTCTTTGTCTCGAATTCTACTCTATCTGTTATTAATACAGCCATACCAGCTTTCTTATGCTCAGTGTTTGCATGATGTATCTTTTTTCATCCTTTTACTTGCAACTTGTCTGTGTCTTTATGCTTAAAGTGTGCTTCTTGTAAATAACATATAGCTATTTTATGTAGCCTGACAGTCTCTGCCTTTTAACTGGTGTGTGTGGCAGATTGTGTTTTTCAAAGGTAGCCCCAACAATATCTCCCATCCCACATGCTCTTTTGGAACCTTGCCATTTTCCCATCAAGAGGTAGAATTTAACTCCCCCACCCCTCCTATAATCTGGGCTGGCTTGTGACTTGCTTTGATTCGATGTGATACGATAAAGTGATGCCACTTGATATCTGAGGCTGGGTGGGTCAGAAAAAGCAATGCTGCTTCTGCCTTGTTATAAGGGATACTCACTCTTCCTGCCTTTAGCCACCACCTAACCAGTCCAACTTCTCTGAGGCTGCCATGCTATGAAGAAGCCAAAACTAGCGCTCATGGAGAAAGCACATGGAAGGCTCTGAGATGGCATAAAGGGGGAGAGATGCCCAGCCAGCTCTAAGATGCTCCAGCTCCACACTGTTCCAGCTTCAGCCACTGTCTGGCAGAAATCACATGAAACACTGTCAGTAAGAACTGCCCAGTTGAGCCTTTTCCAGATCGTTATTTTTAAATCGAAGAATATATATTAACCGTTTTAATTGTACAATTCAGTGGCATCGATTACATTCCTAATACTGTGTATCACCCCATTTTCTTTTTCTAAAACGTTTTTTTATCATCATAAATAGAAGCTCTGTACCCATTAAGCAATAATCCTCCATTCTCCCCTCTCCTCAGTCTCTAATAATCTCTAATCTACTCTCTGTCTCTATGAATTTGCCTATTCTAGAGAGTTCATATAAATGGAATCATGTGATATTTGTCCTTTTGTGTCTGCTTTCTTTCACTCAGCATATTGTTTTCTAGGTTCCTCCATGTCGTCGTATATATCCAGATTTTATTCCCCTTCACGGATGAATAATATTTTATCGTATGGCTAGAGCACTTTTGTTCATGCATGCGTCTACCGATGGACATCCGGGTCATTTCCGCCTTTTGGCTATTGTGAATAATGCTGTGATGAATATTGGTGTACGAGCATCTGTTTGAGTTCTCGTTTTCAATTTTTTTGAAGATATACCTAGGAGTGAAATTGCTGGGTTATATGGTAACCCCGCTTTGCTTTCTGAGGAATGCCTTTCCCATAGACTTGACTCACAGAAACATGAGAAATAAGAACATTATTGAAGTTATTTTAAAATGCTACATTTTGGAGCAATTTGTTACGCAACAGAAATAAGTGGAATAGAGTTTTAGTCCATTTATAATTAATGTAATTATCTTTGGATTTCGGTCTAAGAACTCAGTGTGACTTCTATTTGTTCCATTCATTTTTCGTTCTTTTTCTCCTTTTCTGCCTTTTTTGGGGGGGGGCAAATTGAATTTTTTTTTTTTAGTATTTCGTCTTCTTTATTGACTTTTTAGATATGTCTTTTTGTGTTACTTTTAAAAAAATTGTTGCTCTGGAGCAGCGGTCCCCAACTTTTGCGGCACCAGGGGCTCGTGCTCTTATGAGAATCTAGTGCCTGATGATCTGAGGCGGAGCTGAGGCGGTGATGCTGGCACTGGGGAGCGGTTGCAGATACAGATGAAACTTCACCTGCCTGCTGCTCACCTGCTGCCGTGCAGCTTGGCTCCTAACAGTAGAGGCCATGGCCCAGGGGCTGGGGACCTCTGCTCTAGAGATTACAATTTGTTTCTTTAACTTAGCACATTCCACCATCAAAGAAATATTCTAGTACTTCGTGAACAGTATAAGAATGTTACAGCAGTATTCTAATTGCTGCGGTCCCAACCTTTGTGCTCTGGTTGTCACACAATATTTTTACACTATGCAAATTATTTTTACATACGATATGCAAAAAGATAACTCTACATTACATTATTATTGTTTTTACTGTGAACAGTAAGTAGTCATATATATTTACTCTTTTTGGTGTTTTCCATTCCTTTCTTCAGTCTGGTATAATTTCTCTTCAATCTCAATAACTTATTTTAGCATTTCTTTTATTGTAAGTCTGCTGGAGATAAATTCTGTATTTATTCTCATCGAGGGAACGCAACTCTATTTTGTCTTAATTTTTGTAGATATTTACACTGGATATTGAATTCCAGATTGAAAATTTGTATTTTCTTTCAGCATTTGAAGATGTTATTCCATTACCTTTTGGCCTTTACTGTTTTTAGATTCAGAGTCTGCTGTCACTCTTATTGTTCCCCCGTATACAGCATGTCATTTTTTCTCTGCTTTCAAGGTTTAAAAAAAAATTTTTTTTTAGCAGTTTGACTATTAAATGCTTAGGGGGTGTTGGAATTATGATAAATATGTTATTACTTTAAAGTCTCTGATAATTCCAACATCTAAGCCATCTCTGATCTGAGTCTGGTTTTATCAATTGTTTCTTCTGTTGATGATGGGTCATATTTCCTCGCTTTTTCACATGTATCTTAATTTTTTTTATTGGATGCCAGACATTGTATGTAATAGAACAATAGGGAGTATAATAACATTTATGCGCCCCCCAAAAGGACATGCCTCTTCTTCTGTTAGGCCGTGTGTGTGTGCGTGCGTGCGTGCGTGCGTGTGTGTGTGTGTGTGTTGGAGGATGGTTTTCAGTCAATCTGGTCTGTTCTTAAGCTGCATCTGGGATTTCTTGTCGATTTTGCTAGATTCAGTTCCCCATAGACTTCAAAGTATTTCAAGGTAGGATCAGAACCTTCTCTTTATCAGGACTCGTGATCTGAGTACCTGTGGGATTTGTCTTAATTCAACCTCACTCTTAGACGGATGAACATGTGCCACAGAAGTATCTCTTTCAGGTCTTCTGCCTCGACTCCTGCCATAGCAGGCTCCTGCTTTGTAGTTAGTGTAAGACTTAGGGAGCCTGGATGGTTTCTCTGTCCTCCTAACCTACCTTAGGACTTCAGCAGACCCTGTGTCCCTTCAGCCTAAGGTTGATCCCTCTCAGCTCTTCTGCCCTTCTCCTGCCATCAACTGCCTCTAGAAAGTCTGGAGTGTGGTTTCTCTCACTTCTCCTGCCCCGTATTCAGACTTCAGCACTCCTAATACATCTATACCTCAGAGAGAATCGCTCGGTCCGCCTTCCATGCCTCCAGAATTTCTTGGTGAAAGCTTATGGAAAAGAGCTGTGGGTGAATGTAAACTCTCTTTGCGTCTGAGGTTCCTAGGGATTCCAATTGTCATGCCACCCCATACTTGACCTTTACGATTTTGTTAAAAGGCCCTCTGTTTTCTTCTTACAAGTGTCTATGGCAGCCTCCTCCTCCCCCTGCTGCTGTCAAGGATAAAAGCAGTAACGGGTCTTTTTCCTAGGAAAGGCTTGGCGTTTTTCAGATTTTGGCTTACTTTTTTTCCCTTTTTTTTTTTGGCAAGTTCAGCTTCCCGATAGGCTTTAAGGAAAAAAAAAACAACTATGATTTTTATAGATTACCCAGCTTCTCTCGTAGCTAGGATGGAAATGATGTTGTCTTGCAACTTCTTTTTTATTAAGTTTTTAATTTTTTCAAAATGTTCAATTAGATTTGACATTCAGTATTATTTTATATTAGTTTCAGGTGTACGACAGAGATATTGCAACTTTTCATATTCCTTTTTAATTTATGCTGCCGTGAGCAGTTGTCGTTTGTTACCCGAATGTTCTTTTTTATAGCACCCTGTTCTTTTTTTCATGGATGTTCACATTCTGTTATCTCCCTGAGGAAGCTAAGGACTTTTTAAGAAAATATATTTCTTATCCCTCATCGTCCTGTTTCCCAGAGATAGTTTTCCTCTTTATTTCGATCTCTACCTTTTATGCTTTCATGTTAGAACCTTCCTCAGATGTCTAGTGATCCTTGGTTGTCGTCTCGTATTTAAGAATGGGATACTAAAAAGCTTATTGGAAGGAGTGGGCTTGTCAACTATGGGCTTCACTGTAAGGTAACGTAGCTGGGTTGTTTTAGTAGAGAATCTTAAGGTTACTCTCTTTAGTTCCTTCCTCTTGGAATGTCAAATAGCCCGGAGAAAGATCTTCAGTCTGATGCCTGGGGCTGGCTGTCAACACTCAAGGACCTGAGTAGGGCAAGAGGGCCCAGAGAGGTAAATATTCACTTAGTCCCCCTGTTTTCAGTGTGGTGCTCCCTTAGCCGTTTCCGGTGTTCCCCATTCCAGACACACTTTGTTTCATCGACTCCAAAGAATAAACTTCTTCTCCTGAGATGGGTGATGGTATCTGGAAGTCTGACAGATTTTCAACTGCAGCTTGACATTCACCCCCGTTTCCACCGCTGATTTCTAAGCCACGTCTGAGCTCCGCCGTGTGAATTCAGCAGGTGCTCAGTGGTCTCCACTGCCTCCACTTTCTTGGATTTGCTACAGTGGTTACTGCTGAGCTATGATAACCTTGCTGCTGTTATCTCATTTCCTGTTATTTTTGTCTTTGGAAATTTTTGCTTTTAAAAAGTCATGTAGTGTCATTTTAGTGCTGTTTCGGGAGGGAGACAAAGGAAACGCATGTGTTTAGTCTGTCTTCTTTGTTTCTAGGTCAACGGTAGATGGAGAAAGTCTGGAAGAACCGTTGAGTGGAAAGAGCGGGAGGCTGGCTAGGGTCACGTGACGGGGCTGTGGTACTACGAGCCAGCTTGTTTGGAGCCCATAAGTCCCTAGTGATACCTGTCTACACAGTGACGTGGTTGTCTCCAGCAGCACTCTCTGCAGCCTGGGAGGAAGAGCAGAGAAGTCAAATGAGCAATTCCATTCAAAGCCTGCGGGTCTGTAGGAAAAGCAAGAGAATAGATGATTTAAGTGTAGTGGGACTGGACAGGCCAAGCGAGATGCTTCCACAGCTCCCTGCTGTGGAAGCACCTCTAGCCAGTGATTTGCACATAGATGGTGTCTTAGTCAGCTTGCCATAACAAAATACCATAGACTGGGGGCTTAAATACCAGATATTTATTTCTCATTGGAGGCTGGAAGTCCCAGATCAAGCAGGGTTGGTTTCCGGTGAAGGTAATCTTCTTGGCTGGTAGATGGTTGTCTTCTTGCTGCATCCTCACATAAGAGATCGAGGTGGGGGGGGGCGGGGGGAGAGAGAGAGAGACAGAGACAGAGAGACAGAGAGCGACAGAGAGCCCGCACACGCTCTCTAGTGTCTTCTTATAAGGACACTAATTTTATTGGAT
This sequence comes from Pteropus vampyrus, assembly GCF_000151845.1. Lineage (NCBI taxonomy): Eukaryota > Metazoa > Chordata > Mammalia > Chiroptera > Pteropodidae > Pteropus > Pteropus vampyrus. The sequence continues at coordinate 568,915 of NW_011889056.1, read as the reverse complement.
CAGGGCCCCACCCTTATGACCTCGTTTCACCTTAATTACTTTCTTAAAGGCCCCATTCTCAAATACAGTCACATGGAGGATTAGGGCTTCAACACATGATTTTAAGGGGACACACAAAATTTAGTCCATAAGAGGTGGCTATTCTATATATCACATGGTCTGCTCCAACCTTGGCCTCGGTTGCTTGAACCAGGTGCAAGCATCTGGCCAAGAGCAGCCAGTCTATAGATTTGTCCGCAAGGATAATGAGTTTTGGGGCCAATAAGCTTCTTTCTCATGGGTACTTAAAGTACAGTGAGATCCGAAACCAAAAGACACATGGAAGAAAGGTAATGTGTAATTGTCATGAAACATTAGTAGCCAAGGAGAAGCAGAAACTAAGATTAGGCAGAAGCAAAGACATAAAGAGAAGAGAGTCACAGAGGAGAGGGTGACATAGTCACCATAATAACAGCTCAGGGGTAGAAGCTTGGCTTGTGAATAAGAAAACCTGGTCCCTAGAGCTGCTTAAAAACCTGGTTCAGACTCCCCAAAGCTCAAGTGTTTGATTCTGCTTGGGTTCCTGTCCACACGTCCGAGGTTACCGTTGTGATGATTATTTGTATGTGTCCACTTGACTGGGCCATAGGGTGCCCAAACATTTGGTCAAACATCATTCTGGGTGTGTCTGTGAGGATGTTCTGCATGAGATTAACATTTGGATCGGTAAACTGAGTAAAGCAGATGGCCCTCCCGCATGTGGGTGGGGCTCATCCAGTCCTCTGAAGATCTGAATTGAACAAAGAGATAGAGTAAGAGAGAACTCTCCTGCCTGACCTCACTGCTGGAGCTGAGGCGTTGGGCTTTTCCTGCCCTTAGGCTAGAACTCATACCATCAGCTCTCCCAGGTCTCCAGCTTGCTGACGGGAGATCTTGGGACTTCTCAGGCTTCAGTCACATGAGCCAATTTCCTATCCTAAATCTCTTTACACATACACAGATGCACACACACATCCTATTGGTGCTGTTTCTCTGGGGAACTCTGACTCACGCAACTTTGTCTCCTTCATTCCTATATGAATCTTCCATTAATGGAGAAATTTGAGCCTGTCGAAGAGATATATACCATGGGGCCAAGTGGGATCTGAGAGATTGGGTGCAGGGATCAAGGGACTGGGCAGTTCTGTGAGGTCGAAGTGCGGGGTGGTAGAAGGAAAGATATTGGAGAATGGAAGGAACAGATCGGAGGTCGTGCCCGGAGAGCTGGCATTTGGACTATAACATGTCAGCAATTCCGTGGACTCTCTAAGGCTGTAAGAAGGCGAGGCTGAGGCGAGGTCAAGGTCTTTGAAGATAAAGTCGAGAGACAGAAGTTGGGATGTCTGTGCGTGAGAGGAAGGTTGAGAGTCACTGGTGAATATGTCAGAGCGATAGCACAAGGAGGCACAGAGGAGAAGGCGGCCAGGCCCTATGAGAAAAGCCTCAAAGGAGCCTATGGTGACTGCTGAGGGTCCTCGCAACATGGCGGCTGAGGAGAGAGAACAAGGAAAAAGCAGAGGTGCCTTTTATGATCTGCTCCCCAAAGTCTCTGGCTGTCACTTCTGCTTCGCTCTATTCACTAGAAGAAGTATGTCATCAAGTCCAGCCCCTACTCAGAAGGAGGAAAAGTAGGCTGTACCTCTTGAAGGGAGGAGCATCTAAGAATTTTCGGTAGCTTAAAACAACCAGAGCGGAGATATTGATTAACTTTAGACTTTGTTAAGAACGCACGTTAAAGTAGCTAGAGTAATTCTTTAAAAATTTATACAGAGCCTCTAAACAAATAGAGGGGAAGACGAAACAAGAAAGCCAATTCAATCCATCTAAAAGATGGCCAAGAACAAAGAAGCTTGGGCTCAGCATTTACTCACACCTCTTTTTAATGTGCCTTTGTACTTACTGCTGAGGCAGGCTGCAGCCCAGCTCTGGGATGCAAATTAGGTTTTGCCAATTAGGTGCACTCGCAAGATTCAGAAGGCTGAGGGAAGAGGAGGCCATCTTCCTGCTGTGTGGAGCTGTTTTTCTGCTGAATATCAAGGTCAAGGAAGTGTCGGGCTTCAGCAGCAATGCTCCTGTGTCCAGTGTCCAGTGTCCAGCCTCCGCTTCTTGTGGCAGCGATGACTTCCAGGTGTCAGCTTGCTGATCCCTGGCTCATGACTATGATGGTGTCTTCTTGAACTCAACAGTTACACTGGTGGCTGCCTGTTCTCCCACCTCGCTGATGGTGGCACAGGTGGCAGCTCCTTTGGAGAGCCAGTTCTGTGCTGGTGTCCTGTGGATCCCGCCTAGAATATATCCCTCTGGCCCCTCTGATGGTTGTGTATGCTTCCATTGCCTGTACACAATCCCTTTGTGTATAAGATGGCTGGAGTGATTTCCGCTTCGTGCCCAGAACTTTCACTGGTAAAAAGTGAGGGCGGAGGGAGAAAAATTTGGAAAACGGGGCAAATAGAAAGCACTTAATAAGTGGGCAAAAGTAAGTCCAAACATACAGCAACTACCACCAACGTGATCAGCTAAACCTTATGGTGGCTACCTTACAGAAATGAAAGATGCTCACACGAAAACCTCGATGTAAATGTTTCAAGCAGCATATTTAACATCGCCCAAAGCTGGAAACAATCCAGATGTCCTTCAATGGGGGTGCAGATAAACAAACGATGGTATACTACTCAGCGATAAAAAGGAAAATCTGCTGACACAGACAGACGACAAGGATGAATCTCTAAAACTACACTGCACGATTACGATTCCGTTTGTAATAAATTATAGTAAAGACAGAAGGTAGACGGGGGAGCGGGGTGGGGGTAGGGACAAGGGGCCGGGGCTGGAGGGAGTGGTGGACTGCAAAGAAGCATGAGGGAATTTGGGGAGGTGATGGAAATGTTTTATATCTTGATTTTGGTGGTAGTTACATGACATTTATCAAAACTCATTGAACTGTACACTTGAAAAGGGCAGATTTTACTGTATGTAAATTCTACTTCAACGAAGCTGATTTTTTTTTTTTTTTTAAAGATAAAGATTTTTAGACTGGCTCAAATGAAACCAAAACCAACCGATACACTGTTTCAAGAAATACACCTGAGACACAAAGACACAGAAAGACAGAAAGGGGTCAAATAGAGAAAGATAGGTCAGCCCACCGTGCTAGCCTGCTGGCATTCTTTCTGCTGCACTGGCTTGTGTGACTCCTTCCCTCTTATCACATGGCTGTCTGGCAGTGGCAGGGTGGAGGGGGGGAGTCTGGCCGGATTCTGGGGGTGTCACCCTCAATTAGCTGACTGCCCGAGAGGGGTGGGTCACAGAGAGCTGTGAGAAGCACTTGCCATTGAAGGGGTATCACTAGGCAAGACCCGGCTGTCTGTCCAGTACTCCTCCAACCTCCACGGCAAGCACGTGACAGTGGAGTGACGGTTCACCTCTTGTTCAAAGCCAAACCCTCCTGCTTCTCCTGGGACTTGCTCCACCTGAAGTTCTTGCTTCTTCCTGTTCTGGCTCTCATTGACCCCTCCATCTTGGCAAACGGCAGTAAGAGAATGAGCTTCGCATTCACACAGAAGCAAGTTCGAATCCTAGCTCTGCCATTTGCCTTCTGGGTAATCTTGGGTAAGTCACTTGGCCCATCTGAACCTGTTTCCTCATCTGTCAAGTGGGCTGATGATTGACTTCCCTGGGTCGGTGTACAAAATAAATGTGCTAATCCATGAAACGTGCTTGGAACAATGACAGGCTCAATAAATGTCGTTTACTGTAATAATAGCGATGGGTACTAGTCTAAGAAATATAGACCGAATCCATCGTTGTGTACGTTAGCGGAGCATACTAAATGGGTTCTAGTCTCTTCCTACTTTACTCCTGCCGTTTCGCAGTGATCAAGATCAACTTCTATATTCCACAAAGGATTTGTAGACGTTGGGATTGGAAACTTCAGGGGGGCCGAGTGGAGGCAGAGGTGGCTGGAAAGGAGAGAGGCCAGGCCTATCTGAGGTCGGATCAGAACATGCAGGAAGCAGAGCACAGCTCAGTGCCTCATGGAAAACATCCCCTCGTGGGCTCCCAGGACCCCCTTCGCCGCCAGCTCTGGGCCCCCTGGCCTCTTTCTTCAGCTCAGCCTCCTCATTGCTCCTGAAGGGGATGGACCAGCAGCACGAGAGCCCTGCCAGCCCTCCCACTCCGGGGCACCTGGAAGAAACATCTGGCCACTGGCAGCCCCAAGGGTGGGCCGGAGCTGGCTGTGAAGGGCCCTCCACCTTGACTCAGGCGTCTAGTTTTATCCGTGCTCCTTCTAAAAGATCCCCAGAAACATGGCATCCAGACCCTCCCTGAAGGCAGATGGGGCCACTTCAAGCTTCCCCTTCCAGGATAAACAGATGGAATGGAGATGGTCAAATGCGATGGGGACAACAGGCCAGGATGCCAGGGCCCCCTACACGGCTTGAAGGGTCTTGAGAGGCTGAGCCGAGGCCCCTGGGAATGCTTCACTGGGCAACAGGCATGCCCATAAAAATACCGTGGCCACCAGGGGTGCAATCTGCCATCTGGGCCCTAGGCCTTCCTTGCCCTGCGGCAGGCTCGGCTCACTCCGGAATTCCTGCGCCCTCTGTGTGACCGCCGCAAGCCGAG
>NW_011889056.1:560514-563286 GCF_000151845.1 Pteropus vampyrus | reverse complement strand
GGCCGTAGCGCAGGTAAGGCTGGCAGGCCGGCCCTCGCGACTGGGCGGCGGCTGCGACGCCCCCTGCCCCCAGTCCCACCCCTGCCCTGGGGGGCGAGAACGGGGAGAGCTGCTCCGCCCGGCCCGCGGTCACAGGCGGGGCGTCCAGAGCCCCACCCAGGCCGGGAACAAGAATCCGGGCCCTGGGGGACGGGAGCAGGGAGGGGGAAGGAGGCCTGGGCTGGAGCCCGACAACTGAGGGGTACCTGGGCGGTGCCCAAAATGCCAACCTGGGGAGGGACACTCCGGGGGCATACAGGAAGGGTTTGTGCGGGCAGGCGGGGGCTGAAGTTGGCATGTCCCTAAGGATGTGTGCGTGTATGAGAAAGGGAGCCCGATGCGGCCTGGTGACACCCTCCCCGCCCCCCCCCCCCCCCCGCGTCGGCTGCTGTGGGGTGTGGCCCTGGGCATGGCTGCCCCTCATTTCCAGTCGAGGTCCCTGTTCCACTGAAAATCCGGCGGCCAGCATGGTAGCGGGGGAGGTCGGGCTAGGCTGCCCCTGTAATGGGGGGAGGGGAGGGAACAGGGCTGGGCTCTGCCAGGCCCTCCGCCCCAAGGTAAGGGGGGCTTTGTTCTCCCTCTTCTTTCTAAACCCCAGCCTGGACTCCCCAAGCTTCCCTCCAAGTCTTCAACAAGACCAGAGGTTCCTCCCCAGAAATGCAGGGTGCATCTGGAGCCTCAGTTTCTGCAGGCTCTTGTGGCCAAGAAAGAGTGCAAACCAGTGAGGTCGGCCTGGGCACCCACTGGTGTGGGCCTGTGCGCACGGTTGTAGAATGCGGGTCCAGCAGGTAGAGGCGTGGGAGGGAGGGCCTCAGTGGCTCAGGGCCAGGGATTCTGGAAAGCAAGATGCTCAGGCTCGGGCGTTTCCCCTGCCCACTACAGGTCTTTCGCCCATTGCCAAGTCTTCCCACCTCTGTTCCATTATGGGAGGGTCTCCAATTCCTAGGGCAGATTTTGGGCGTCTCTTGGTTGGCAGGCGTTGGGAAGAGCACCTAGTACAACCTGCTGCCCCCTACAGGGTATCTGGAGCCCGCCCATCACTGTCTCTCCTCGGGAGGCAGGCCCCGGGGCCATCTGCCCAGCCCCAGAAGTGAGGGCCTGGCACCCCCCTCTCCAAGTAGGTGCCCTGCTTCCGGTTAACTCCACCCCGAGGGCAGGGGCTTCTGGGCGGCCCGGTACCATCTCTGCTGACTCACGTGGCCCTGACAGTGAATAATCCAGTCAGCTTTTCTTCCCATGAACTGCTGCCGAGCCCCATCTTTCTTGTCTCCTGTGGGCTGACTGGGGCAGGGACCTGCCTGGGGCCTCTCGCCTCTGACCAGTTTCTCGCTGCAAGCAATAGACTCAGCGGGGCCCGGCCTCTCACCTGGCACAGCGCCTGTGCAACGCCAGTACGTGCACCCACGGGCTCAGCCTGTGCAATGCCAGTACGTGCACCTACGGGCCTCTCAGCCGTCTATGGCCCCATGGCAAGCTTGGGTCAGGGCTGGGACTGGGGCCCCCTATCCTTGGCTCCTGGCCATTGCTCTTTGCTACATCCTAGTCTCTTTCCATACTTATGTCTGCCTGCCATCCCAAAGGTAGTACATCTTGTGGTACACTTGAAATATACAGAAAAGAACAAAAGAAGTTAAGAATTGCTGGTGATCTGATCAACTAAGAGAGAAACCAGCTCAACACACCCCAGCCTCGGTCTCCTTGGTTTGCTCCAGGCTGCTCCCAAGAGGCTCCACCCCTAGTGCCCAGCCCCCTGCAGAGCACTCAGTGGGCACACAGCCCCCCCGTCCTCCGTGCAGTGATGACCTCCTCCTTGCCCAGGAGCTCAGTGGCCCATGCGCTGGGCAGTCATTCATTGGGCAGTTGCTCACTGCCAAGTGCCCGCTTGGGCTGGCTCATGGCTGCCCATGGAAAAGCCAGTACCGAACCAGACCAACACCGTCTTCATCTTCAGGAGGCACGCATTGGTTTTCTTTTTTACTTTAGGCTATATGAAGGGGAAAAGGAGGCAGGGAGTGAGGAAGGGCCTTGTCTGAGGCCTACTCCAGTGGGCAGGGGCCCCCAGGCTGCACCCCTGTCAACCTCTCGACACGGGTAAGACCGGCTGGGTAGGGTGGAGGAGGCAGCCGCCTGTGCCATGCCTGCCACACCCTAGCCCAGTGACTCCAGATCCTCAGTCCCTTCCCTGGCTTTGAGTGTCAGCCCTCTTGGCTATCACATGAGGGCACGGACTCATTAATCGCCAAGGTCCCTTTCAAGGCAAATAGTCCCTGGTGCCCCTTTAAATGGCTGCAGTGAGAAAGAACATCTCTCGGGCACTCTTCTGGGCAGTGAGGGACATGTGGACTTGCAGAGTAGCCCAGTCTCCAGAACAGCCATGGCGAAGTTGCGATGGAAGCTTTTCCCAGACCCCCTTCTTGGGCTGACGTCTGAAAGAGCTTTGGCGGGGAGGAGGGTGGGTGTCCTGGGCCTAGGAGGGCCTCGCTCTGAGGGAGAATGGAGTAGAGGTGGGAGCCCTATGCAGAGAGAGGCATCCCTGCCAACTGCTCTGCTCCGCCAGGCCCCTTGTGCATGGGAGTCCCAGGGGCCCCGCCCCACCCTGTGATTCAGACAATGGGGGAGGCAGGGCGTCTGAATCCCCCCTCTAGGGTACCAGTCTGGCTGTTGTCTTTGCCCTGTCCCCTCCTCCCCTGATTGGGAAGGTTGGGTTTAGGTCCCTGGGTGGGGTCCTGTGCC
>NW_011889056.1:540070-559479 GCF_000151845.1 Pteropus vampyrus | reverse complement strand
GTGTGTGTAGCTTGCAGTATTCCTATTTGCATGTGTGGGGATCAGATATCTGGTTGCATGTGTGCATTCTCGTGTGTATGGGTGTGTGAGAGAGCATGCGCACACAGATCCTCCTGTGCCCACATGGGTCCCCTTGGATGCCCTAACTGAGCCTGTGCTAGGAAGGGGCAGGGCTGACGGCGGTGGCCACAGAGGCTGGCATGCCTTGCTGCATGATGTGGGGCTTTCGGTTGCGGGGTGCCCTCTGGCCCCTCCCCTGGCCGCCTTCGTTCATGCCTTAGGAATGCCTGAGATGACAGAGGCTCCATTGTCCACCCCCCAGGCTTCCTGTGCCCCCTCTGCCCTTTAACCCTTTGGGAGTGGGGAGCCCTGAGGGGACCGGAGGAGACTGGAGGGGTCTGAGCTGTTTCTAGGCGCCCACTCCCCACTTGGACTAGGCATCCCAGGACTGGCGGGTCTGAACAGCAAGCTGGCCAGTGCCTCTTGCTGCCGGCTGAGCTCCCTCTTGCCTCTTTGCTTAGCATCTTCCCTGTGCTGCCCGCCTGCTCTGCAGCCTTCTCTCCCCTCGGGTCCTAGAGGCAGGCCCTGCCAGCCCATGGGAACAGGAAGCACATCGCCCCGCCGGCCTGGACCCTGAAGCCCCACGTAGTGCCAGTTTCGTTTCTCAGGTCGGGGGTTTCTGGTCTTGTCATGAGCTCGCTCTCCAGAGTTAGAGGGGAGGGTTTAGAGTGGGTGGAGGGGGGCGCAGCTTTTAGGCCGTGGGCGTCGGTTTCCCCAACCGTACATGGGAAACTTGGCTGTACTGCTGGCATTCTAAGGGGCTGGGAAGCCGGAGTCTTGGCGCCTACCCCATTGGGCCTCAGTTTCCCCTTCTGCACAGCGAGTTGACACTGTCCCTAAGCCCTGACTGGAGAGAGGGGCTTTCCAGGTAGCCGAAGCCTGTTTGTGAGGGGGCCCCGGAGCCTTCGGTTTTAAGAAAGGGGTCAGAAAGCGACCCAAGATTCTGGATAACGGGAGGGGGAGGAAGAAGCCCAGGCTTTCCCGGAGCTGAACAGGGAAAGGAATTTGCCTTCCCTTGGACAGAGCCCTTGGGTTGGGCGTCGTGTGAAGCCCAAGGCCGAGGGGTAGGGTAGTTCCTGCTCTGCTGAGGCACGATTTGGGTCACATCCTACTTCCGCGTGTCCTCCTCTCAAGATTTCCCTCCCTGCCCCCAACATTTGCCTGCCATCTGCCTAGCAAATAGGCCCTTCCCCAGGGAGCAGGATGGCTTGGAGGCCATCCTTGTCCAGGCCCCTGGCCACCTGGGAACAGCAGCAGGTGCACACGTTGGGAAGCTGCTCTGAGAGGTGAGCCGACCCCCAGAGGAAGCCTCTGCCCGTCTAGAACCCCATCTCTGGTGAGCGTCAGTGCCAACTCTTTGACCTTGAATCTGATGCTCTGCTTCTCTGAACCTCAGTTTCGGCATCTGTAAAATAGGGATACTGGTAGCATATCCTTTTCAGGACAATTTGAAGGATGACATGAGTGATGTGTGAAGAAGCGCTTAAGAGAGTCCCTGGCGTGTGATGCTATCCATGCATTTATTCAATAAAACGGGGCAGCTGACTCTGACGCCGGGGTGGGGGTGGAGAAAAACTGTCCTGGCCACGGATGGTGAGATTCTCTCTTCCTTCGCCAGTACAGACTGTTCTCCTTACTCTCCCACAAAGGGTTAACCTCTGTCCCGCCCCTTCTTCATCCTTTAAGAATGGTCCTTTACAGGTGAGCTGTCGTTGCCTTGGAGATCTCAGCCTTGTGGGGGCTGAGGGTGTACTCTGGGTGGGGGGCTCTCAGGGAGAGGTGAGGCAGGAGCACAGAGGATGAAACAGCAGTCCTTTGAGACTCCGGGCACCCGGGTACCTGTGGGGGCTCCCACCCAGAAGCCTCCTTTATGTATTATCTAAATAACCCATTAGGCTGCAGCAAGCTTTCCTTTAGGCTTCCCCCATCTCTGCCAGTGGAGGGAGCTGGGCTCCATCTCCATGGAAACTCGCCAGCCACAGCCTGGGGTGGGGAGGGCGAGAAGGAGCCTTAAAGAAACACAGTGCATGGGATATAATTGACACCCACAGTCTCATATGCACACTGACAGGCTCCGGGGCCCCCATCAGCCCAATGAAGAGACCACCCAGGTATGAGTGCCACCACGTACACCCCCAGACCTACAAGTATGTAGACGTGGCACCCACACTCTGACCATCTCACACACCCGGGGTGCTGAGCCCCCAGCCCTGCCCCTACTCAGGCCTGCCCGGTCACAGAGCACTGCTGTTCTCAACAGACACTGGGCTAGAGAGTCGTATTGCTACTTCTCTCTTAGGCAGGTGCATTCCCTTCAGACGGGAGGGGCAGGGAGGACTCAGGGCAGGACGTGGGAGCTGGCGGACACGTGTGCATCGAGCGCATGCAGGGCACCTCTAAAGGTTCCCAGGGTGTGTGTGTGTGTGTGTGTGTGTGTGTTTAGGGAGGAAAGCAAGCCACCCCAGGTCTCAGCCTGGCTCCACGTCCTTCCAAGCGCCTCCCACCACTGCAGTCAGTGGCCAGAGGCCAGAGGAGAGGAGTTTGAAGGGGACCCAGGGGCACAGTGGGGCCAGGGCTCCTCTGGGGTCGCACTGGGCCCTTCCCTGCAGGTTCCAGTGGGCCTGACCTTGCCGACTTCATTCACCTCGGTGCCTGCCACGCCCTTTCTCTCTGCCAGCCTGTGAGTGGTGTGTGAGAACCCAGGGGAGGATGGGATCCCAGCTGGACACACTCAGGAGCAGCCTGCCTTTGTTGTGGCCTCCCCCAGCACGACGGCAGGTGTATGCAGCGGGTGCACGTATGGGCGTGCACACGGACACTCATTGTTGTGCCTGTGGATGGGTGGGCATCTCCCCCCCCGGCCAGGTGGCTGCTCGCTTCGCCAAAGGGGCGATCTTGGAAGGATCCACTATGGTCCTCTGGGTGCTTCGCCCTCCCCCTCTGTGGGGACTCGCACCTGCTCCCTGAGGGCCAGCCAGTTCATTCATCCTGTCTTACAACCGCATCTCTGCTCCGATGCCACAAGTGGCCAGGGACCTGCCGCTCTCTGTCATTGTCGTTGTCTTCCTAGTCGTGGGCTTTGTTTGTCTCTCTGGCGCCGGTTCACGGCTTCTCTGCTCTCTGTTTGTCTCTCCGCCCTGCCCATCAGTCCAGCCTGACCTCCAAGCCCAAGAAGGGCCCCTCCTCCGACTCAGGTCCATCACCCCTCCTCCTTCCCCGCCCCTTGCCTGGTGCATCCCCCAGGGACCAGGATCTGGAGGAAGCACCACCAGCCCCTCTTATCCCTCGGCTACTTCTCATTAGTGCCTTCTGCGGCTGTCTCCCACCCTACGTACGCCTTTCACGTCTTCTTTTCCTCTCCATGCTTCCTGGGTCCCTGTTCCTGGGTCTCTCCATCTCGGTTACCGTGATGGTTCAACATCCGTCTTTGTCTTCCATTCCCTCCCCCAGCCCCACTTCTCAGCCTCTCCTGCTCCCTCCTGCCTCTTTCTCGCCCTGTCTGTCACCCTTCAGTCTTCCCCAGCCTGCCCCCCCTTCACAGACATGGCCTTGGCTCCATCTGTACACCAGCTTGTGGAATAGTCCCCCCTCCCTTGCCCCTGGAGGTGCTGATGGGGGGTGGGGACCTGCTGAGCTGACAACCTGAGCTGCTTGGTCTGTAATTGCCAGAGGAATGGTGAGAGATCAGAGACCCAGCAGCAGTGGGAGGAGAGGAGGCAGAGCCCCTCCCAGCTGTCAGGGGACCAGCCCCTCAACCTTCTGGCTCCAGCCTGTCTCTGAGTCCCCCGGTGGCTCGGGCGAGCTGGTTGGCAAATACCAGGAGACTAAAAGAGTTTGGATGTGAAACTGTGGGGCATTGGGATGGGGCAGGGAATGGGGACCAGGGGGTTGGGGGTATCATATTTCCTCTGAGTATACACCCGGGGTGTACATGCCACACCCCATTCTGGGAGCCTAGATTTGGAAGACAAATGGAGGAGCTGACATGACAGGGCTCATCGTTCCAGCAAATAGAGCGCTCGGGCCTCCTCAAATGCAGAAAAGTCCTCCTTTGAGCTCTTTTCTCTCTTCCTCCCCTCCCCCTCCCAAGACCAGAGCGTTCAGAGCTCCCAAGGCTGCTGTTTGATCGCTTGCTCTGATCTGAATCTCCTACTGCTTCCTACAGGCCTTGAAGTTGAGGCCAAGGCCGCCTGGGGCCCACCCTGCTCGTACTGGCTTTGTGAGGGAAGGAGGGGGCAGAACAGGTCTGCTGTTGCTCCTCCCTTCTGGGCCCCAGCTCAGTTCTTGCAAGTTGGGAATTGGCCATGTGTTTGCCACTTCCCATCCTTCAAGTCATTTGCTTGGCCTTCGGCCCATCCACGTTGACCCGCCCTGGTGCTTCTCTACCTCCCCCTGCAGCGTTGGGTGGCGGGAGTCTGAGAGCTCCAAGATGACTGCTATTTGCCACCATCCACTTCCCCCGCCCAATCCCCAGACAGTCTGCTGCATTTACCACTCTTCTCGGGTTACTTTACACAAAACCGATTTGTGGCTCTTGACGGAGTCTAGGTGCCTTAGCACAGCATCCCAGGCCTCCCCACACAGCCCTTCAGCATTCTGAATGAGGCTCGGTACCCCCTTGATGAGGCCCTGACTGGCAGAGGGAGGATGCCCAGTGTGCACTTGGTGAGGTCGTACAGACCCGGGCTCCAGCCTCCAAGCTCTCAGCCACCCAGTGTCCTTCCTGCTCTTCCGCCTCCTTCACAGCTTGCCTTTTTTCACACGTTTTCCTGTTTGGAATCAAAGTGGTCTGTCTTCTTGGACGTCTGTTCCCTCTTCTGGTCATTGGTAGAGAAGCCCCCTTCCCCTGGGCTCCTCGTCTTCCAGGCTCCTTCCACGCAGGTAGAATGTGGGTGTGGCTGGTGTCACACGCTTGGGTGGACACACCTAGCAGTTAAGCCTTCAGGACTCAGAAAAAGATTCAGAAGTTGGGCCTGCCAGACACTGAATAAGTGTCAAAAACACTGTCCCAGAGCTTTCCCTGACCCCTGCCCTGACCCTGGCCTGGAGCATCTGGAAGTGGGGAGGCCGCAGTTGCCTCTATTGCTCCCCAGGGGCCTGAGGGACAGCAGAGAGGTGCTTTCTTCCTCTCTCTCCCTCCCGCCACTTCCTGAGGGCAGACTTCCTTCCCCCTTCTTTATTCCTTTTCTTCAACCTATTCTGTGAAATGCAGCCTTCTTGAGCCCCTTTCCTTCCATTGCTGTCTCCACTTCCCAAACTCCCCACCCACCGCTGGCTTTTTAGGCCTTAACAGCGTCCGGGAATCAGTCGGTTCTGAAACCCATGGCGATGAGACTGACGAGAGTTTTGCTCTACATATGTGCGCATCCACGCTTGTATATGAACACGGCAATAGCAGACGTGAGGATTCATCCCCCACAGATATAGACAGACACACAAGAAGTTGCACGTACGCTTCTGAGTGCAGTCCCTTCCCAGAGAAGACACATACAAATGTGCTCCTGCATGTACACACACAGCCGCATAAATACTGATGTGTACATTTGGCTACGTGCAGATTCATATCTACACTCATGCCCACAGGCACCTGCTTGCTGGCACATCGAGTCACACATGGGGACGACATGCACAGAGCGGCCTGTGGCATGCCCGGGGGAGCTGATTTGGGGCAACAAGTTGGTGCTGGAGAGGCAGCTGGTGGGGAAGGCACAGACAGAGAATAGGAAGAGAATGAAAAGCAACCTCGAGGCCCAGCCAGTGCTTAGTTTCTTCCAGATTTCTCCCTCCAAGGTGGGGGGGAGAGGGAGAGGGGGGAGTTGGCCAGCCACGGGCGGGGCTGGGGGCGGGGCCAGTAGCCGGGCTTGCCCAGATGTTAGTCACTAACAACCGTCCGTTCTCTCCTTTCTCCTCCCCCACCCTTCCCTCCTCCCCTGTCCCAGTGCCCCCACCCCAAGCCGCCCACCAGCCCCCTTCCCTCCGGGCCGGAGCCTGAGCCGAATACGGCCGGCTGTGCCGAGCCGAGCCGAGCCGCCGGCGCCGCCGGGAAGATGGCCGTGGCGCTGCGGTACTTGTGGCCTCTCCTCCTGTGCAGCCCCTGCCTGCTCATCCAGATCCCCGAGGAATGTGAGTAGCTGGAGGGAGCCTCGGCGCCTTCCTTCACCGCCGTTCTGGGCTCCTCTTTATCTTCTACCTCCTCACCTTCTGGTTCCGGACCCTCGCCCCCTCACCCTTCCTTTCTTGGGCATGGAATATTGCAGGAGGTACCCAGGACGTTGGGTGCTTCTGGAGAGAACAGGACAGAAGGCGCGGGGTGTATCAGCACCACGGACAGGGAACAGGGCGGCCCCGGGAGGTTTCAGCACCACGGACAGCGGGCCTGGTGCTGGACCCGCCTCCTCGGGCCTCCTCGGGCCTCCTCGGGCCTCCTCTGTACTTTCTTCTGGTACGCCCCACCCCTCCCCACCCACCTCCCCAGGGGTGTGGCAAGAGAGAGAATGGGGTTGTTCGCAGTGCTCCACTAGCTTGTGCGAAGGCCCGGATTCAGGTCTCGCTTCTGCTTCTGACTTGGGTAATCCTATCCTGGGCCTTTGTAACTCTGCGATTAGACAGGAAAAGACACCTTGCAAAGGTCCAGCCGCCTTCTGGATCCTTATGATTCGATGTGCAGTAATGTGGTGGGTCTGGGGGGTGGGGCTTCTGGAGCATTACGTTTGTGCGGGGGGGTCACGGGTAGGTGTGGGGGTGTTGGGGATCGGGGCTAGTGGGTTATGACTGAACATGATTATTTGTGTATGCTTGTGAGTGGGACAGACTGTATATGCTTGTATGTGTGGTTATGATTGACTAAGTATGGATATTCCTGAGGAAGATTTTGATTTCCTATATGGGTAAGTTTGCGAGTCACAAGAACTATTACTTAATTGGTCAGGTTTGTGAAAGTCTGTTGGTATTTGACTGTTAACATTTGACTATAGTGGGTCATGTAGTGGGGCTGCATGTGAGTACCTGTTCGTGTTTGTGTGGTGGGGTGTTACTGTGACACTGTTTTCTCCTGAGTGTGAGCAGGAGATGTAAACACACTGCTGTAAGTGGCTGTTGAGCTTCTGTGAGGGGCATTTCACAGGGCATCATTTGTGTATCTTGAGCCTGTTCCTGCCATAGTTCTAATCCCTGCCCCCCTTTGTCTCTGAGGCTGGACCCGGAGGAGGCCAGTGTCCCTGAGAGACAAGCTGGGGGCCGGGAGTGGGGAAGACTGTCAATGCCAGAAATGAGACAGGGGATGAAGGAGGTGGACTTAGAAGGCACCTGGCATTGGGGACAGTGAGAGTTTGAAGAGGCGGAGAGGGCCTGACAGGACAGAGGTTGAGGACGCCTCCATATATATGAACACGACTGTTCATGCAGTCACGCCTCTGCACACTCCCCTAGCTACAGATGCGCACGGACACACACACGGGTAGACATAGACGAGCCACCTGTATCAATCCAGGCACAGAAATATGGAAGGGGCAGTGACCCTGAGAGGACACATAGGAAGCGCGCGCGCGCACACACACACACACACACACACACACACACACACACACAGTCTTGCACACACAAAGTGAGGGATTTAGACACAAAGGAACAATCATCCACACAGACACAGAGGCAGGTGTACAGTACAAAATTGTACACTGAATGCCAGCACGCACACACGCAGCCTTCAGATGTACTCCAGCGAGACACGCTCCCATACAGATACACTGGCAGACACGCAAACATATTGCGATATGCTCTGGGACATCCACACACAAATGCCCAGACTCACACTTACGCACTTTCACACATATGTATGTACTCGTCCTCCTTCCCTCTCCACCTCCTCTCAGTTGCTTTTCAGGTCTTACCCTGGGTAGCGGCCTGCCCTGCTACCACACTGGCTGGGCCATCTGGCCGGGTCTGTCTGTGTGTGGAGAGGCAGAGAGAATTTGGAGAAAGGCAAGAGCAAGGAAAGAGAAGTAGGCCAAAGACCGCGGCAGTTCCAAGTCTGCCCTGGCCACTGGCTGGCAGTTGGTATTAACCCCAATACAACATGGCTTCCAGCTTCAGCTTGCTTGCTCTGCAGTCATTCCGGGCCCCTTTGTCTCTTTTCCTGCTTTCTCCACCAAGTCTATTTCCCCCATCCTGTGGTCCCTGTCATTGTCTCTTGCTCTTGGGCTGCCTGTACTAGCCCCTCCCCAGCTCAGGGCTCTCTCTGCAGTGTCCCCAGGGAGCCCCCTCCTCTCTCTTGGGGGCCCTTACAGTGAGGTCTTCTGCAGAGACAAAGCTTTCAGAAGCAGCCAACTACTCCCCTCCCCAGCCTGCTTCCCCCCCCTCTCCCCCTCCTCATAGCCACCCTGGCCAGTGCTGGGCTGAGTCCCGCAGCCGGGCAGTGGCCCTGGCCTCGGCCCCGGGGAGCTTGGTGGCAGGCTGGGAGGAAGGAAGGGGAGAAAAGGAGGGCTGCTGTGTCCATAGCCCCGCGGGCGATGGAAACTCAGATGCAGCAGGGCCTTTGGGAGGGTTTCGCGGGGAGGGGGCAGCTGGGCTCTGAAGGCTGGGCCTGGGTAATTGAAAACACTGAGCTGTGCTAATTGGATTAGGAGGGAAGTGGGCTGGAGCAGGGGAGGGTGCTGGCTGCGGGCTGTCTGCCTCCCCGCCTTCCTTCAAGGCATCGTGGGTGGGATGGAGGTCAGTTCTGCAGACCCTGCCAGGTCCTGCCAGGGGGATGCAAGGGTCTGTGCGAAGGGCACTCCTTGTTAAAGGCACACATTTTTCTCCCCCTGCCTTCTGGCACCAAGGCCTGGCTCCCCCTGGGCATTGATCGCCCCACCCCTGAATCCAGGCTCTAGCCTGTCCTGGGTCTCGACCTGCCACAGCTCCAGCCCAGTATGTGCCCCCCGAACAACACCACCACAGACAGCTTCCTCTCCCACCCGCCCCCCCCACTTCCCCAGGGGGACTGCCAACTTGCTTATTTCTTTCCATGCCATCAGGCCCCCTGCTGGGGCTGCTTATCAGCTTTTCTCTCCGTTCTCTCCCTTGCTGCCCGGATTTCTCAGATGAAGGATACCATGGTAAGTTGCGGGAGGGTGGGAGTATTTTCCAGAAGGCCAGGAAGAGGAGGAAAGAGGGAATGCTAGCACATGCCCCTCTCCCTCCTCTTCCTACGTGCCATGTGCCCTGCGCTGGTTGCTGTCTTTTCTGGCTCTTGGGTCCTTGTCCCGTTGTCTCAGGCTGGAGGCTCACCTCAGCCTCTCCTTCTCCGTCTCTCCCACCTGTGTGGGTTGTCTTTGTTCTGTGTCTGCCCTGGCCTGGCTTCTCTCGCTCACTCTTGTCATTTCTTTCTGGTGCTCTGTCCTCTCTGGTCCCCGCTCTCTCTGGGAGGGGTTTGTCTTTCTCAGTTTCTGTGTTCTTGGCTTTTGTTGTCTCTCTTTTTTCTTCTATACACTTTTCGTCTCTCTTCGTCTTCATATCTCTCTTTTAGGTGTCTGTCTTTGGAACTCTGTTCTGTCTCTTTCTACATTCGTTCTGTGTCCCTTTCTCTCCCTCTTTTCATGTCCCACATGCCTATGGCCAAGGCAGTTGGTCTCTCTAGCTCGTTCTTCCTGTCACCCTACCCACACGGCCCTGGGGCCTCGAGGGGCTCCAGGCCCTGCTTCCCTCATCATGGGATGGGGGTTGAGGCCATGATGCCAGCCAGATGGCATCCTCACCACCACTCTCCCCATCGTATCCCCAGTGATGGAGCCACCTGTCATCACGGAACAGTCTCCACGGCGCCTGGTTGTCTTCCCCACAGATGACATAAGCCTCAAGTGTGAGGCCACCGGGAAACCCGAAGTGCAGTGAGTGACCTTTACCCTCTAAGCCTTGTTTTTGACTGCTGACCTCAACCTCTAGCCCCCCTGCCCCTCCGAGGCCTCCCAACTTCTGAGCCCAGACACCCCAGTCTCCCTCATCTCCCTTGGTCCTTCTTTGTCCCAGCCCATCTTAGGGGCCTCTGGATGGCTTCCGGTGCCGTTGCCTCTGTTCTATTCCAGCGCCTGACTTCGGTTCCGGGGCCTTGGTCCTCTGAGCCCTTTTCTGTTCACAGGTTCCGCTGGACTCGAGATGGTGTCCACTTCAAACCCAAGGAGGAGCTGGGTGTGACCGTGCACCAGGCGCCCCACTCCGGCTCCTTCACCATCACCGGCAACAACAGCAACTTTGCTCAGAGGTTCCAGGGCACCTATCGCTGCTTTGCCAGCAATAAGCTGGGCACCGCCATGTCCCATGAGATCCAGCTCATGGCCGAGGGTGCGAGGCACTGCAGGGACCGGGGAGGGTCTGGAACACATGAGCGGGTCCCCAACCAGGTCTCAGGGACCTTGTGTGGGAGCGCGTGGGCTCAGGCTTGCTGGCTGTTGGAGTGGGTGGAGGATCGATTCTCTGCCTGCGTTGTCCCTCTCTCTGGCCTGCCCTGTCTCTGTCTGAGTCATTGCCTGGGCTTGGCTTCTGTCTCTCCTTTATCTCCGAAGTCCTGTTTCTTTCTCTGGTCATCTCTCTCCACCGCTCCACCTCCTTCCCTCTGCTTCTCCTCCCCCTTCCCCCCTGCTCCTTCGCCCCACCTCCGACCCCGGCCTCCCTGGCTCTGTCTTTGCCTTCGTCCGTGTCGCCCTTTCCTTGGGGTTTCCCCTCTGCATTCCATCCTCCCTGAGCTTTCTGCCTCCCGAGCTCACTCTTTTTCCTCTCTGCCCCTCTGGTTACCTTGGGAACCGTTGCCATGGTTTCTGTGTCAGGATGATGGAAGGGTCTGTGACTCCCGCATCCTTCCATAGCTCCCCTCCCCCACTGCTGCACCTCAGACTCCCCCCACCCATCCTTGTCCTGTCCTGGGGGTGGGAGCTGAGAATTGTGGAGGGTTAACCCTTCACACGCTGCCCATCGTCTCCTCTGCGTGGAGTGCCAATCTCAACCCTGAGCCCAGAAAAGACCCAAAGTCTCTGCCTCTCTTTATGTGACCTTCCTCGCGGCCTAGCCCTCTCTCGAACCTGAGCCATCCCTCCTCCTTTCCCCTGCCCTGCCCTGCCTTGACCAGGAAGAGAATTGGGATCCACCTTGCTGGCCTCTCTGTCCCTTCTAGGTGCCCCCAAGTGGCCAAAGGAGACCGTAAAACCTGTCGAGGTAGAGGAAGGGGAGTCAGTGATTCTGCCTTGCCACCCTCCACCCAGCGCAGAGCCTCTCCGGATCTACTGGATGAACAGCAGTGGGTGCCCACGAGGGGCTGCTGCCTGGGGCGGGGGTGCCGGTGGGAATATCTTCCTCGAAGGAGGGCGCTGACCTCTGCCTCCTTGCCTTACTCCCGCAGAGATCTTGCACATAAAACAGGACGAGCGGGTGACGATGGGCCAGAATGGCAACCTCTACTTTGCCAACGTGCTCACCTCGGACAATCACTCAGACTACATCTGCCATGCCCACTTCCCTGGCACTCGGACCATCATTCAAAAGGAACCCATTGACCTCCGGGTCAAGGCCAGTGAGTCCCAAAGGCTCTGACACACCCCCACTCCTCTCTCACCCTCAGGCCTGGCTTGTCCCCTAGATAGAAGACTTTGGTCTTCCTCGAGGACAGCTTGGCTCCCATCTTGACCCTGTCTAGACCCCTTCCTGGGTGGCAAGAGCAGAGTGGGGTCCTCCCTTTAGCAGACGAGGAAACCGAGACCCCAGGGGCTCGCCGGGGTGTCCAGAGTCACCCAGTCCCTGTTCCTCACAGCCAACAGCATGATCGACAGGAAGCCACGCCTGCTCTTTCCCACCAATGCCAGCAGCCACCTGGTGGCCCTGCAGGGGCAGCCGTTGGTCCTGGAGTGCATCGCTGAGGGCTTGTGAGTCTAGATTCTCTGGGTAGGGGTGGGCGGGGCCTCTGTCAAGGGCGCAGAGCTCAGCAGCCCTGTCTTCTCTCCCCTCTGCTCTCCTACTTGGCCTCCCTGCGCCGGGCAGCCCCACGCCCACCATCAAGTGGCTTCGCCCAAGTGGCCACATGCCAGCCGACCGAGTCACCTACCAGAACCACAACAAGACCCTGCACCTGCTGGATATGGGCGAAGAGGACGACGGCGAGTACCGCTGCCTGGCTGAGAACTCACTAGGCAGTGACCGGCACACTTACTACGTCACCGTGGAGGGTATGGTGTCTCTGCTGGGCACAACCCCTGCCCTGTTGCAAGGCTCCCCGGAGCGACCTCCGGGCGTGGCGATCTGCGATGCACACTGTCATGGGGGTGCGGGGGGCATCTGGGCCAGGGGCGAAAGCTGGCTGCAGGCTGCAGGCTCAGGGCAGCTCCCCCCTTCCTCGCAGCTGCCCCGTACTGGCTGCACAAGCCCCAGAGCCACCTGTATGGGCCAGGGGAAACTGCCCGCCTGGACTGCCAAGTGCAGGGCAGGCCCAAACCAGAAGTCACCTGGAGAATCAATGGGATCCCTGTGGAGGGTAAGAGGCCCTTGGGCAGGGGCAGGGAGCATGGGAAGCTCTGGGGATGGCGGAGGAGGAAGAAGAGGGTGAGGAGAGGCCTCAGCACGGCTCCCTACATTGTCCTGGCCCTCGGGCCCGCCTGCTGCATGCACAGAGCTGGGCAAGGACCAGAAGTACCGGATCCAGCATGGAGCCCTGACCCTGAGCAATGTGCAGCCCAGCGACACGATGGTCACCCAGTGCGAGGCCCGCAACCGGCATGGGGTCCTGCTGGCCAATGCCTACATCTATATTGTCCGTGAGTGCCAGGCAGCTGGGCCTGCCGTCCCTGCCCTCTGTGCCTCGTAACCCCCAACCTGTCCCTGCCGCCCACCAAGCCGACTCAGCCAGCAGCTGGTTTGTCTACCTTGGCTGCCTTTCTGATCTCCGGGGCCCTTCACCCCATCTCTCGCCCATCTTCACAACAACAGGGCAGGGGGTGTGGAGGAGGGGCAGGGTCTTGTCACCATTTACAGACGAAAGAGCCTCAGAGAGTGGTCTGGCCCATCCCGTGTCACTAAAGTGGAGGCTCACCTTGGCCAGGGTGTGCCAAAGGTCAGCCTGGCGGCTCCTCTCTTGGAGCCTCAGGGAAGATGGGGGGCTTGGCTAGGAAGGCTTTCAGGAAGGGGTAGAATGTCAGTGATGCCCCAAAGAATTGGTCAAACTTGGGGGGCTGGGATGGGAGGCACATTCGAGGCAGAGGGGATGGCATGTCGGAAGGCAGAGAGAGGCTCAGGCTGGCAAGGGCCGGAGGTAGGCGCAGGGAAGCAAGATGGACAGGAGTCCCCTGCGGAGCCCTGGATCTTCCCCTTGGCGCTGTCTCCTGTGACTCCTCCTCCAGAGCTACCAGCCAAGATCCTGACCCCAGACAATGAGACCTACTTGGCGGTCGAGGGCAGCACTGCCTACCTTCTGTGCAAGGCCTTCGGAGCCCCTGTGCCCGGCGTCCAGTGGTGAGCGCCCACTCCGGCAGGGGTGGTCTAAGCCATCTTCTGGCCCAGGGAGCCAGGGAGGGCAGGGGAGCGCGCTGGTGGAGTGTGAGCCAAGCCCGCCCTGCCTTGTGCCAGGCTGGACAAGGAAGGAAAGACCGTGCTGCAGGACGAACGCTTCTTCCCCTACACCAATGGGACCCTGGGCATCCGGGACCTCCAGGCCAATGACACCGGACACTACTACTGCCAGGCTGCTAATGACCAAAACAACGTAACCATTGTGGCGAACCTGCAGGTCAAAGGTCAGGTGACCCCCCCCGCCCCCGCCCATGCGATCAGCAGCACCTCCGGGAGGGATGGTCACGGTCTCTGGAGGACACCAGAGTGACTGTCTCTTCCCATCATTGCCCTCAGATGCCACTCAGATCACACAGGGGCCCCAGAACGCAATCGAGAAGAAAGGCTCAAGAGTGACGTTCACGTGCCAGGCCTCCTTTGACCCCTCCTTGCAGCGCAGCATCACCTGGCGCAGGGATGGCCGAAACCTCCAGGAGCTTGGGGATAGTGACAAGTGCGAGCCCAGCCCCAACCTGGCCTCAGTGGAAGCGGGCAGAGTGGGAAAAGCAGAATGTCCGGGCCTCCTGGCCTTATCCATGGGGGGAGTGCCCCTGCTTTGAGGGAGAAGGTTCCGGAAGAAGAAGGAGGGCAGGGGAGCAGAGGGTGGGAAGTGGTGGATCTCCTGAGAGCCCAAGGATGAGCGTCCCCTTTCCCTTCCCACCAGGTACTTCATAGAGGACGGGCGCCTGGTCATTCACAGCTTGGACTACAGTGACCAAGGCAACTACAGCTGTGTGGCCAGCACCAAGCTGGATGTGGTGGAGAGCAAGGCGGAGCTCCTGGTGGTGGGTGAGTCCTAGGCTGATATCAGGCTCATGGCCTGGAGACACGGGGGGCACAGGCCTTGGGGCCCAGGGGCCCAGGCTCACATTACAGGGCCCTTTTGAGCTGGGAGGTGGGGCATCCAGCTCAAGAGCGAGCCCCAGAACCTACCCTCTATGGCCCTCAGGGAGCCCTGGGCCAGTGCCTCAGTTGGAGCTGTCCGGTCGTCACCTGCTGAAGCAGAGCCAGGTGCACCTGTCTTGGAGTCCCGCTGACGACCACAACTCCCCCATTGAGAGTAAGAGGCCTGGGCATGACGCCACTCACCTCCCCCACTGCCCCTTCTGCCAGCCCTCCCTCCTCCCAGGGCCCTGGCTCCATGACCGCCACCTCACTGGGGCTCACGGTTCCTCATGCGAGTCCGAGAATGCCAATCGCCTTGGGCACCTCAGGGAAAGCCAGGCTTGTACCCTCATCACCTCTCCCCCATACCACACGCTGATCACTCCATCGTCGATTCATTTCTCGGCAGAGTATGACATTGAATTTGAAGACAAGGAGATGGCACCTGAGAAATGGTACAGTCTGGGCAAGGTGCCTGGAAACCAGACCTCCACCACCCTCAAGCTCTCACCCTATGTCCACTACACCTTTAGAGTTACTGCCATCAACAAATACGGCCCCGGGGAGCCCAGCCCGGCTTCTGAGACTGTGGTCACACCTGAGGCAGGTGAGTCACCTGGGCGGGAGCCTTAGATGCCAGGGTCCCCAGACTTCCCAGGCTCTGCAAGGAGGGCCCGCAGAGGTGACTGCGCCCAAGCTCCTCTGTTTTCAGGTTTCCAGAGGGAGCTGAGGGGCAGGGTTCCCTCGGGGTTATCGGCTCCTGGCTTCCAGGGCCAGAAGGGGCCATTCTTTCCATCATCCTCAGCCTTCACTGCCTCAGCAGGAGCCCAAAGCATTGATGAGTTAACAATACATTACTTTCCAGCCCCGGAGAAGAACCCCGTGGACGTGAGGGGGGAAGGCAATGAGACCAACAACATGGTCATCACTTGGAAGGTAAGGGGACATCAGGCCAGGACCCAGGTGTTCGCTGTTCCCCCTGTCTGCTAAGGATCAGAGGATGACAGGACATGAGGCTGGGTCACCAGGGGACGGGGGCGGCAGGTCCCAGCGGGGGTGCTCTTGGTCAGCCAGCTCCTCTTCCGCTTGCCCCCTCCAGCCGCTCAGGTGGATGGACTGGAATGCCCCCCATGTTCAGTATCGCGTGCAGTGGCGCCCTCAGGGGCTGCGGGGCGCCTGGCAGGAACAGATCGTGAATGACCCCTTCCTAGTGGTGTCCAACACGTCCACCTTTGTACCCTATGAGATCAAGGTCCAGGCCATCAACAGCCAGGGCAAAGGCCCCGAGCCCCAGGTCACCGTTGGCTACTCTGGAGAAGACTGTAAGTAGCGGTCGCAGAGCCCACATGCGCCTGCGCAGCCCGCTCCCCTCTTAGCGTGCGCCCGGCCCCTGTCTCTCCACAGTGCATTTCTTAGGACTAAGGATATTTTCTTACATAACCAAAGTGCCAAAGTCCAGAAACTTATCATCGACACGATGCATTCCTCTGGTTGGCAGCTGATGTTCTAATTGTGTCAATCAATGCTGTCTTCCCCGAGTCCAGGATCCTGCATCCGGTCTGGTTGTCCTGCCGCCTTCCTCTCCTTGATTCTAGAACACTACCGGATGTTCCTTTTGATCACCCTTTCAAGATCTTTTCTGGTTACTCCTCCCTGTACTTCTTACTTTCTGCCTTGCAACTAATAAACACTCTGTAGGGAGAGACCCTGAGGCCAGCAAATGCCCTGCCCCTCAAATTCAATCCATCTTCCCCCGAGGGAGGGTTCTGGGCTGGCCTCGAGATGCCATAGGCCTTCATCCATGTCCCTGGCTGTTTCCAGACCCCCAGGCAAGCCCTCAGCTGGAAGACGTCAAGATCCTCAACTCAAGCACCGTGCTGGTCAAGTGGTGGCCCTTGGACCCAGCCCAGGTCAAGGGTCACCTCCGCGGATATAATGTAAGGATCCAAGGTGTGGAAACTGGGTGGGGGGTGCCCAGCATGAGGTGTGAGGGTACCAGGAGTGAGAGGGTTGGGTGCAGGCCTCTGTCACCTGCCAGCTGCTCTTCCGGAAGTCCTTGGGTTGAGAGGAAAGGGTTCTTATCGAGAGCAGGGGGTGGCATGCGCCGGGCGGTTACTGCTGGATGACTTCTGCCCCTACGGGGTCCTTTGTCCACCTGCAGGTGACATACTGGTGGGAGGGCAGTCAGAGGAAGCACAGCAAGAGGCATGTCCACAAAGGCCACGTGGTGGTGCCTGCCAACACCACCAGCACCATCCTGGGAGGCCTGCGGCCCTACAGCTCCTACCATCTGGAGGTGCAGGCTTTTAATGGCCGGGGCCTGGGACCCGCCAGCAAGATGACCTTCAGCACCCCAGAGGGCGGTAAGCCTTGCAGCCCGTGTTCGCGGCCTTGCCCCTCCTCCCCGCCCCGGCTCGAGCCTGGGCGAGGCCCCGCTGCTCGTGTCTGTGCCCCGCAGTGCCCGGCCACCCTGAGGCATTGCACCTGGAGTGCCAGTCGAACACCAGTCTGCTGCTGCACTGGCAGCCTCCGCTCAGTCACAATGGCGTGCTCACTGGCTACGTGCTCTCCTACCACTCACGTACGTGCGTTGTGGGCCCACAGCCCTGGTCCAGCCTGGCGAGGAGATGGAGGGGGGCTGGGGTCCAGCTGAGCCGGCTGCCGAAGCCAACTCCCCTCCTGTCCTTGCAGTGGATGATGGGGTCATGGAGCAGTTGTCCTTCAACCTTTCGGACCCTGAGCTGCGGATGCACAACCTGACCAACCTCAGCCCCCACCTGAGGTACCGCTTCCAGCTTCAGGCCACCACTAAGGAGGGCCCTGGTGAGGCCATTGTGCAAGAAGGAGGCACGATGGCCTTATCTGGTAAGCCGGAAGGGCTGAGGAGGCCCCGCTGGGCAGCCAGGCCCAGCGGCGTGGGCCTTGAGCCGCCACGAGGTCCCACAGCCTCCTCTCACTCCCCAGGGACCCTGGATTTTGGCAATATCTCGGCCATGGCTGGAGAGAATTACAGCGTGGTCTCCTGGGTCCCCAAGGAGGGCCAGTGCAACTTTGGGTTCCAGATCTCGTTCAAAGCCCGGGGAGGTGAGCATAAGTGGGGCCTCTGGGTGCGGAAGGGGCTCTGGGTCCTGAGGGTCTGGGCTTGGTGTGGAGCCAGGGTGCTGGCTGGCACTCCCTCCCAGCCCGGCTGCCCTCTCGCCCCTGCAGAAGAGAAGATGGGTGCTTATCTACCGCCACAGTACGTCAGCTACAACCAGAGGTCCTACACGCAGTGGGACTTGCAGCCTGATACCGACTACGACATCTGTCTACTCAAGAACACGGTGCTCCTACACCAGATGGCTGTGAAGACGAACGGCACTGGTGAGGCCCCGTGCCACGGCTCCTCTCCTCCTCCCAGAACCTGGGTACCCCTTGGCCCATGACAGAGAAGTCTAGGCTCCTGAAATGATTCGTCTTAGAACCCTCCTATGTTAACTGTTTCTAAGGCAATCATTTTCTCAGAAGGTCCTCCTCCCTGTCCTTTGCTCCCCGGAGAATCCCCCCACCAAGCATCACTTGCGGGCACACCTCAGCCCCTGGCCACTGCCCGTGGACCCTCTGGTGCCTGGCCCTCATCCTGCCCCTGCCCAGTCTCTGGAGACAGAGGCTCCCAGTGAGGCTCACACACAAGGCCATGAACCTGAGACGTGGGTTAGGGCGGAGGGTCATGCAGTGCCCGGAGGTTCTGTGTCACCCTAGCCTGGGCTCTCTCCCTCAGGCCGAATGAGACTCCCTCCTCCTGGCTTTGCCACTGAGGGCTGGTTTATCGGCTTCATCAGCGCCATCATTCTCTTGCTCCTCATCTTGCTCATCCTCTGCTTTATCAAGCGCAGCAAGGGTGGCAAGTACTCAGGTAACGCTGCCCTGGGCCACTGTTCATCCCTTGTACAAGTGCTTGTTGGTCCCTGAGCCCCCGGCAGGACAGCATGGGCATGTTGGGGGCAGACAGGGGCCCAGAGCAAATGGCAGCCAGGCCCACGTGGGGTGAGCGGTACACCCTTGAATGCTTACTGGCTTCTGAGAGCTGCCAAGACATTGCTGGAGGCTCTCAGAGTGCAGAGGGAGAACCTAGCTCGTGTCCCCCGCCTGGGGATGGGGCCCAGTGTCCAGGAACAGGCTGGGGCGGGAGAAGAAGCTTGGCCCTCTCTGTGTGTCTCCAGTGAAGGATAAAGAGGACACCCAGGTGGACTCCGAGGCCCGGCCGATGAAGGACGAGACCTTTGGCGAGTACAGGTGAGCTGGGGGCAGGAGCCTTGCCGGCCGGCCTCCCAGTACAATCCTTGCTCTCATATCTGACCCTGTCTCTTTCTCTTCTCTGTGCTGCTGGGTGATGTCAGGTCCCTGGAGAGGTAAGGCAGGGGTGCATGGGAAAACACTGTCAGACCCTGATGGCAGGGACCCTCCTGTGGACAGCGTGTGCTTGGGAGTTACACTGGTCCCCGCTTGCCAGGCTCTGGGCTCCCCCAGCCCTCTGGTGTAGTAGCTCACTGTTTTAAGGACAAGCCAATACCCTCGACTCCTCCTCCACGCACTGACGCCAGCTTCCAGGCCTACCTGTCACCCTCCCAGCTCCCCCCGTCTCAGCTCTGCAAGGGCTGACAGCTGGATAGGTGCCCCTGTCTGGTTCGCCTACAGACAAGGAGCCAGGCCCCCCGAACCCCCAGGCTGAGTGCCCACTTGTTCCTTTACATCCACCGGGATCCTGCGTATGCCCAAACCTTGTCCCTCTGGTGGCGTGCATGCCACTTTCCCTCCTGGTGCGTGTCAAAGATGAGAACCTCTTCCCCATTGCATTGAAAATAAATGGAAGGAAGGCAGGACCCGGGCCACTGGGGCCACACCATGCTCCCCAGCCAGGC
>NW_011889056.1:533826-539245 GCF_000151845.1 Pteropus vampyrus | reverse complement strand
GTCCCTGGAGAGGTAAGGCAGGGGTGCATGGGAAAACACTGTCAGACCCTGATGGCAGGGACCCTCCTGTGGACAGCGTGTGCTTGGGAGTTACATTGGTCCCCGCTTGCCAGGCTCTGGGCTCCCCCAGCCCTCTGGTCTAGTAGCTCACTGTTTTAAGGACAAACCAATACCCCCGACTCCTCCTCCACGCACTGACGCCAGCTTCCAGGCCTACCTGTCACCTTCCCAGCTCCCCCCCTCTCAGCTCTGCAAGGGCTGACAGCTGGATAGGTGCCCCTGTCTGGCTCACCTACAGACAAGGAGCCAGGCCCCCCGAACCCCCAGGCTGAGTGCCCACTTGTTCCTTCACATCCACCGGG
The DNA here is from genome assembly GCF_000151845.1 of Pteropus vampyrus. Classification (NCBI taxonomy): domain Eukaryota; kingdom Metazoa; phylum Chordata; class Mammalia; order Chiroptera; family Pteropodidae; genus Pteropus; species Pteropus vampyrus. The sequence goes on along the minus strand of NW_011889056.1, from coordinate 538,883 downwards.
ATCCTGCGTATGCCCAAACCTTGTCCCTCTGGTGGCGTGCATGCCACTTTCCCTCCTGGTGTGCATCAAAGATGAGAACCTCTTCCCCATTGCATTGAAAATAAATGGAAGGAAGGCAGGACCCGGGCCACTGGGGCCACACCATGCTCCCCAGCCAGGCCTCTTCCCTCAGGTTAGCACCTGCCAGCTCCTGCTGGGCTCCACTGGGCAGCCAACCACTCTCCCGTCCTCTGCCCCTGCAGCGACAACGAGGAGAAGGCCTTCGGCAGCAGCCAGCCATCTCTCAATGGAGACATCAAGCCCCTGGGCAGCGACGACAGCCTGGCTGACTATGGGGGCAGCGTGGACGTCCAGTTCAACGAGGACGGCTCTTTCATTGGCCAGTACAGCGGCAAGAAGGAGAAGGAGGCGGCAGGAGGCAACGACAGCTCAGGGGCTGCCTCCCCCATCAACCCTGCAGGGACCCTGGAGTAGTGGGGTCCGGCCAGGCAAGGCAGGCAGGGTGCAGCCCGGGGCTGGGCCGCAGGGGAGTCAGAGGCCAGGACCCCCATGCCCGATGCCCGCTCTGGGTCCCTGACCTTGGGACTGAGGCCCCTCCCTGCCTCCACCAGGCCGCGCCCCACCCTCTGGCCCTGGGCCCATGGGAGGCTTGAGTCGGGATCAGAGGAGAGAAGCTCACTGCCTAATCCCCTTCTGACTACCCGGTTCCCATTTTATTGCCAAAACCCAGCTGTACCCCTTCTTGGGCACACACTGCTTTGCTCCAGTTCGGGGGCCAGCCAATCACTCACATCAGGAGCCTTCAGGTGCTGCCTCACCAGCCTTTGCACAGAGAGGCCGTGGTGGTCGGGAGGGGGTTGACAGGGGGTGGGGTGGAAGTGGGGACGGCCCCAGAGGGGTCTCTCAGATGCCGCCTGGCGAGTTCTCCTCAGGACCAGGGGCGGCACCTTCACCCCCAGCTACTCTCCGGCCGGCCTGGCTGGAACCGGGAATGGAACGCCGGGTCCCCACCATCTGCTCCCTTTTCTTTGCCATCTCTGCTCCAACCAGGTTGGGAGCTGGGCAAGCTGGCCACGGGTGCAGAGGAAGCCATCTGGAGAGCCCAGAGTCCCCACACGCCGGTAGCACCCCTCCTCCCGATGCCCACCCCACCTTGTGGCTGGCTTTCAGGAGCTCCATACACACGCTGCCTTCGGTACCCACCAGACAACATCCAAGTGGCCTCCATCACTGCCGGGGTGCAGGGTGGGCACACCTCCTCCCCACTGCCCCTGGCCCCGGCCTCTCCCAGCCGCCACCACCACACCCCAGGACTCCTTAGCCCGCCACCCCCAGTCTGAACAGTTTTCTTCCTCGGCCTTCCCCTCTGCCCACCTTGGGAATGTAAATACACCGTGACTTTGAAAGTTCCTACCCTTGCCCTTTCCCCATATGCCACTAGTGTGTAGGCAGATGTCTGAGTCTCTAGGTGGTTTCTAGGTTTTATAGCAATTAGCTTTGATGATCCCATCCCAGGAAAAATAAAAACAGACAAAAAAAAAAAAAGGAAAGATGGGTTCTCTCAGCTCTGCTGTGCTCCTGCCGGCAGCCCCTGTCTCCCTGTCTGCCTTTGCTTGGTCTGTGAATGAGCCCTCTACAAAAAAAACAAAAGTATATATATATATGTACATAAATATCAGAATTATAACAGGCAAATAAAAACCTGGAAACGAAGAACCGTTGTCATTTCGCTGAGCACTTCCCCGGCCATGTCCCTTACTGGCTGCAGTAAGCCAGCTCCTATCCCCTCTGCTGGCCTCTGAAGAAGAAGCTCTAGGCTCTCCCCACCGTTGGGTCCCCCCTCATTCCTGCAGTGGGGGGCAGGCGTGGGAGCAGTGTGGCCAGGGCCCGGGAGCCTGTCTTCTGTCTGAAGTGACATAACCACCCTGTGCCCGCCTGGCTACCTGCTTCAGCGCCCTGGTGGAGTACACCTCCCCAGTGCCCAGCCCTCCGAAGCAGTAAAACGCACTTTAAGTGAATGAGCACACACGAACCTCGAGCGGACCCACAGGGACAACCAGCCTGCCTTGGGAACTTCCCAGTCATTTCCTGGGCTCTCCCAGATGAGAGTCCCACGCCTTTCCCCCACCCCTGGCCTCTGCGCAGTCAGCAAGGGCCCTCGTTTCATCTTGAATTGAGTGAGTAGAAATCAGAAAAGAATTTCCCCAGCCCCTCGAATCCTTCACCCCAGCCCCTCCCCGAACGCTCTGTCCCCCCACGGGGTGGGCAGGCTGCAGTCCATCGAGGTCATCCCCTCCACCCCGGCACCTGGTCCCACTCCATGACCCACTCAAGGACTGTTTTCCTGTGTCTTCCTCCTCTTTCTGGACCTCTCATTTTTCTTTCTCTGTTGATCAGTCTTGTGGGCAGACGAACGAGCCGTAAGAGCTTCCATCACTAAAAACACCCACTCCCGACCACGTCCTTCCTCCAGCTCTCGCCCCATTTCTCTGCTCTACTCTGCCCAATTTTTCTGCAAACCCCTTCGAGACTTGTCTACACTCATCATCCCTGCTTAATCCCCAGCTGTAGCCAGCATCTGCTTGTTGTCCCCAGTATAGGTCTTCTTGTTCTTACATAACAATAGCTGAAGATGTATTTCCCATCCTCCTTTGCACCTAGGTGGGGCCAGTGGAATGTGAGTGGAGGGGCAACCTCTGGGCTGTGCCCTTAAAGAAACAGAGCGTGCCTTTCCCTGTCCCACTCCATCTCCTCACCAGCGGGAAGACAGATGTGATAGTGGGGCCAGGAGGAGCCATCTCGGACCACTGAATGAAAGTTAGCTATTGAGGATGGCAGAGCAGCAACATAAAAGGACCTTGGGGTTCCGATGACGTGGAGCTGCCCTGTCTGTCCCGGGCTGCCTCCCTGGATGTTAAAATTAACGAATAGACTGGTTTTTTTTTTTTAGAGCAACTTCAGGTTACAGAAAAATTGGGCAGAGAATAGACGTTTCCCCTATAGAGTTCCTCGCTCCCTACCCTTAGCATTTTCCACTATTATTAACATCTGGCATTGGTGTGGGACATTTGTTACAACCGATGAGCCAATAGTGATAGGTTATTACTAACTACAGCTTACATTAGGATTCACTCTTGGGGTTGCATGTTCCCTGGATTTGGATAAATGTATCATGACACGGTGCACGCATCATTCAGAGTAATTTCACTGCCCTAAAAAAATCCCTAAGAATGTCTTCATTGAACGTTAGCATACGCGAAATAAAGTGCGCACCTGAATTTTTTACCTGCACATCCACCACCACTCAGATCAAAGCTGTGGGACATTTGCATCACTGCAGAAAGCCCCGTCGTGCCTCCACCCGGCCAATACTTGTCTTGTGACACCATATTCATGTGACTGTGTCAATTCCTCTCTCCTGTTCATTGCTAAATACTACCCATAGTATGGATGCACCACAACCTATTAACCCATTTTCCCATTGATGGACATTTGGGTCGTTTCAGTTCTGTCTACTATGGAGAAAGTGGGTATATGCGGTCCTTTAGTCCTTTCTTGGACTTTGGGGTTACATGCCCTAGGAAGAGAGTTGCTGGGCCAGAAAGTGGGTGTACCGGTTATTAAATCGTACTGCCTCCTGAGTCCAACTCACTTTGCTGTCCTCTGCTTCCGATGCTGGAATGAGGACTCTGCAAATCACATTCGTGTTTTGCCAGCTGGCTCCGTCTGAGGTTCTGCTAACAGAGGGTGTTGGAGGGAGATTGCAAGGCTGGAGGAGGAAGGAGGGATGTGCTCCTTCCTGTAAGCATCACCCTAACAAAATATCTTCACCCTGGCAGCAAGCAGCTCATTTCCATGGCACCAACTGAATCCAATTTTCAGATTTCCCAACACTTACGAAAACAGTGTTATTGCATCCCAGCTCTGAGACACCAACAACAGCCAACCGGTGCCTCTCCTCCTCAGAGGTCTGGGTCCCAGGGCCACCACAGGGCTCTCTGCTGAGCTCAGAGATCCCAGCAGTAACTAGGCTCTGCCCCCAACGGAGACTGAGTTTCATCTGGAAGGGCCGCTCTCTTAAGTTACTAAGTTTGAGAAGTTACAGCCCCTTCCCTCTGTTCCAGCCTACGGGGTTCTGCTGTAATAAAAGACCATAAACCGAGTGGCTTAAACAACAGAAAAGTATCGTCTCCCAGTTCCAGAAGCCAGAAGTCCAGGATCAACGTGCGCTCAAGGTCACGCTCCCTCCGAAGCCACTAGGGAAGGGTCTGTCATCGTTTCCGCTTCCTGATGGGATCCATTCCGATCGAAAAGCTGATAATAGGAGTGGCGTCAGGTATCAGATCCCCAAAGAGGGCCTGTGGGGGTTGTTTTGTTCATTTGCTTCTTCTGGCTTGAGAGCACCGTTAAGTTTCAGGACCCCACTTCTCCCCATCCAGTGCCCTGCCTTTCACGTGACAAATGTAGAAAGGCCGGGAATTCGACTGACATTGGGATTCTGTAACTCACAAGATTAAACATTGTGCCTGATTTTCTGCACTGTCAGCCCTATGGCTACAAAAAATAAGATAATTTTTAGGGCTGTCATGGAAGCTCTTTGCTTCCTTGCAAGGGGACACCTATTCTCCTCAAGACCCACTTCGAACATACCCCATGGCCATTAGACCTATAACTAGGGTCCAGTTTCAGCATGGTCCAAAGGGATAGCTACATGCTAAGACCCAGAAAGAAACAGCTTGTATAAGAATAGCAAATTTTTTTGCTAGTAATAGCAGGATTTTTTGCTAGTTAATACTGGTGGGATCTGGAGGAATCCGTATAGGAGTAGATTCTAAGGATGCTATGCCAAGGAGGTTAGAATGTAACATTGGGTTAGGCACAATTTATTGATGTGGGTGCATTCACTAAAGATTCTTCATTTAATGTTAGCCCGTGCAGCTGGACGGTACTCAAACTTAATTGGTTGGTTGACTCAAACTTGAACTCGACTATGGCCTAAATTCAATAATATCAAGATGCCAGAATGACCCCGGCTTTGGGAAAGAACCCAAAGGTTT
>NW_011889056.1:527208-533776 GCF_000151845.1 Pteropus vampyrus | reverse complement strand
AGTCCTTTCTTGGACTTTGGGGTTACATGCCCTAGGAAGAGAGTTGCTGGGCCAGAAAGTGGGTGTACCGGTTATTAAATCGTACTGCCTCCTGAGTCCAACTCACTTTGCTGTCCTCTGCTTCCGATGCTGGAATGAGGACTCTGCAAATCACATTCGTGTTTTGCCAGCTGGCTCCGTCTGAGGTTCTGCTAACAGAGGGTGTTGGAGGGAGATTGCAAGGCTGGAGGAGGAAGGAGGGATGTGCTCCTTCCTGTAAGCATCACCCTAACAAAATATCTTCACCCTGGCAGCAAGCAGCTCATTTCCATGGCACCAACTGAATCCAATTTTCAGATTTCCCAACACTTACGAAAACAGTGTTATTGCATCCCAGCTCTGAGACACCAACAACAGCCAACCGGTGCCTCTCCTCCTCAGAGGTCTGGGTCCCAGGGCCACCACAGGGCTCTCTGCTGAGCTCAGAGATCCCAGCAGTAACTAGGCTCTGCCCCCAACGGAGACTGAGTTTCATCTGGAAGGGCCGCTCTCTTAAGTTACTAAGTTTGAGAAGTTACAGCCCCTTCCCTCTGTTCCAGCCTACGGGGTTCTGCTGTAATAAAAGACCATAAACCGAGTGGCTTAAACAACAGAAAAGTATCGTCTCCCAGTTCCAGAAGCCAGAAGTCCAGGATCAACGTGCGCTCAAGGTCACGCTCCCTCCGAAGCCACTAGGGAAGGGTCTGTCATCGTTTCCGCTTCCTGATGGGATCCATTCCGATCGAAAAGCTGATAATAGGAGTGGCGTCAGGTATCAGATCCCCAAAGAGGGCCTGTGGGGGTTGTTTTGTTCATTTGCTTCTTCTGGCTTGAGAGCACCGTTAAGTTTCAGGACCCCACTTCTCCCCATCCAGTGCCCTGCCTTTCACGTGACAAATGTAGAAAGGCCGGGAATTCGACTGACATTGGGATTCTGTAACTCACAAGATTAAACATTGTGCCTGATTTTCTGCACTGTCAGCCCTATGGCTACAAAAAATAAGATAATTTTTAGGGCTGTCATGGAAGCTCTTTGCTTCCTTGCAAGGGGACACCTATTCTCCTCAAGACCCACTTCGAACATACCCCATGGCCATTAGACCTATAACTAGGGTCCAATTTCAGCATGGTCCAAAGGGATAGCTACATGCTAAGACCCAGAAAGAAACAGCTTGTATAAGAATAGCAAAATTTTTTGCTAGTAATAGCAGGATTTTTTGCTAGTTAATACTGGTGGGATCTGGAGGAATCCGTATAGGAGTAGATTCTAAGGATGCTATGCCAAGGAGGTTAGAATGTAACATTGGGTTAGGCACAATTTATTGATGTGGGTGCATTCACTAAAGATTCTTCATTTAATGTTAGCCCGTGCAGCTGGACGGTACTCAAACTTAATTGGTTGGTTGACTCAAACTTGAACTCGACTATGGCCTAAATTCAATAATATCAAGATGCCAGAATGACCCCGGCTTTGGGAAAGAACCCAAAGGTTTAATTCCTAGCGGGGAACTACAGAGATTGTTGCCTTGAGCTTGAAAGTTGCAGTCATGGTGATATCTCTCATTTCCCCATTTGTCTATTTGACTGTGCGCAGAAGGTAGATGGATCTTGGAGAAAGACTGTGGATTAATGTAAGCTTAACCAGGCAGTGACTCCAAGTGCAGTTGCTGTCTCAAAGGTAGTATCTTTACTAAAGCAGAACATCACACCCCTGGGCCCCGCTATGCAGCTATTACCCTATCAAATATTTTACTCTATACCAATTTGCAAAGTCCACCAGAAGCACTCTGTTTTATTGGAAAGGCTAACAGTACAGCTTCTCGGTCTTGCCTAAGGGACATGTCATCTCTTCTTCTCTTTGACTGACATAATATAGTCCTTAGAGACTTTGTTCTACCATTCCTCACGATACCCACTGGTCCACTACACTGATGACATCATCCTGATGGAATCTGATGAGCAAGAAGCATAAAGTACTATAGGTGCCTTTGTAAGACATATGTAAACCAGAGGTAGGAGATATACCCCATGAAAATTTAGGAAAGTAAAACCTCAGTGGAGTTTCCAGGAGTTCAGTGTTCTGAAGCATGTAAAGATATCCTCTTCAAGGGGAAAGACAAGATGCTGCACCTTGCACAAGCCACCTCTAAAAATGATGTTTGGTGGACTCTTTTGGATTATGGAATTTATATCACACGTGTGTGTTACTTCGACCCATTTACCATGTAACTCATAGGGCTGCCAGTTTTGTGTGGAGACCAGAACAAGAGATGTCTGTGCAGTGAGTCCAGACTGCAGTGCCAGCTACTCTTCCAATTGGGCCTTGTGATCCGGCAGATCCAATAACACTCAAGCGTCTGTGGAAAGTAGTGATACTCTGTGGTGTCTCTGGCAAGGACAATCACTATGCAGACCTGTGGGGGTTTGTAGAAAATCCATGCCTGCTTCTTCCAATAACCATTCTCCATTGACTTACTATCGGATGCTGGTAGAGACTGAATTCTTAAGACTATGGGTGACCACGTGACCTGAGTTATCCATCAGGAACTGAGTGTTCGACCTGTCAAGCCATAGGTTGGGCACGTGCTGCAATGCATCACAATGAATAAACGGGATTTTAGAGGTGGGAACTCAGAGCGTCTCAGAAAGCACAAAAAGTTGCACGAGCAAGTGCTCTGATTCCTTTGACACCAAGTCCTGCAGCATGGCCTCCTCTCCCTCAACCATGTCCGTGCTTCCTGGAATGTTTTGTAAGACCAGTTGACTGAGGAGGAAGTAACTCAAGCCTGGTTTGTAGATAATTCTGCGCAATCTACCGGAAGTAGGTGGTTCAGCATTACAGTGCCACTGATGGGTGACCCCGAAGACTGTGGCAAAGGAAAATTCTCCAAGTAGGCAGAACCTTGAGCAGTACAGCTGACTGTCTATTCTTTAAAAAAATTTCCAGTTTTATTGAGATGTAATTGACATATACCACAATCGTGTAAGTTTAAGGTGTACGACGTGATATTTGGTACATGTATACGTCGTGACATGTTTACCACAGTAAGATTAGCTATCACATCCCACACCTCACAGAATTACCATTTTGTTGTTGGTGATGGTGAAAATATTTAAAATCTACTCTCATAGCAACTTGCAAATATACAATACAGTATTGTTAACCACAGTCGCCGTGCTCTATGTTAGATCCCCAGAACCTATTCATCTTATAACTGAAAGTTTGTCCCCTTTGACCAATATCTCCCCATCTCCCCTGGCAACCACCATTCTCCTCTCTGCTTCTATGAGTACAATGTTTTTAGATTCCACATGTAAGTGAGATCATGCAGCATTTGTCTCTCCGTGACTGATTTATTTCATTTAACAGCATAGTGCCCTCAAGGTCCATCCATATTGTCACAAATGGCAAGATTTCCTTCTTTTTATGGTTGAATAATATTCTATTATGTACACGCACTACATTTTCTTTATCTATTCATCCATTAACGAACACTTACGTTGTTTCTACGTCTTGGCTGTTGTAAATAACACTGCAATGAACATGAGGGAGCAGGTTTCTTTTAAATATCCTGTTTTCATTTCCTTTGGATATATTCTCAGAAGCGGGATTGCTGAATCATATGGTGGTTTTATTTCTAATTTTCTGAGGACCCTCCATAATGTTTTCCATAGTGGCTGTACCGATTTACATTCCCATCAACGGTAAAAAAAAATGCTCACTGAAACTTATCTCTTGTTTTTTTTTGTTTTTTGTTTTTGTTTTGTTTTGTTTTTTGGTAATAGCCATTCTACCAGGTGGGAGGGGAAACCTCATCGTGGTTTCGATTTGCATTTCCTTAATGATCAGTGATATTGAGCACCTTTTTATGTACCCGTTGACCAATCATATATCTTTGAGGAAATGTCTATTCAGGCCTTTTGCCCATTTTTAATTGGATCATTTGTTTTTCTGTTAATGAACTGTATGAGTTCCTTATATATTTTGGATATTAGCCCCTTATCTGATATCTGATTTGCAAATATTTCCTCCCGTTCTGTAGGTTGTCTTTTCATGTGTCGATCATTTCCCTGGCTGTGCAGAAGCTATTTAATGCGATGTAGTTCATTGCTCATTCTGACTGGCTTGAGAGATGGCCAGAAGAATGGGTCTGCACCGATTCGTAGGAAACTGTTGATCATTTGGCTGAAGAGTCATGATTTGGAAAGAACAGGGTTGGAAGTTTAGTGACAGAGGTTTGGGGAAGAGGAATGTGGACGGACTTCTCAGAAGGGCATCCTTTGCAGAGGACACTTTCGATATCCAGGTGGATGAAATGACACGCTGTTTCCCAGCCACCCCAGTGCTTGCCCAATGGGCCCATGAACAAAGTGGCCACGATGGCAGGGGTGAATCAGGCAAGGGCTCAACAACACAGGCTTTCTCTGCCAAGGCCCACCTGGGCCTCGCTGCTGCTGAGGGACGAATGCGCCAACAGCACAGAATCGAACTGCCCCAGACATGGCACCATTCCCCAGAGAGCAGCCTGTCTGTGGTGGAGACAGCACCTTAAAGGGTGTGCCTGTGAGAAACGGTAAGTTTGAAAAACTCCACTGGGTAAAGAACCCCAATCAGCCAAGTTGCCAGTTGAGGATAAGAGAAAAATGGAAAAAGTAGTAGAAGGAAGTTATACGAATCGATTTTGGACTCCTGACCAGTTATAAAAATAAATGTTACAGCCATGTATAATTTCTTAATTATATTAGTTAATTATATATATACATATATATACATATATATAAAAATAATATAATATATAAAATATTTTCTTTTCTGCTTCCTCTCCTTACCCCCTATTACTTTATATAACAATTGTTTTGATGGGTAACTTTACAATTTAGTCTCCGAGTCATAGAATATTCAAGAGGGACTATGACTTATTCAGAGGAGAAACTAACATCATTAATACTGTGGCTGTCATTCGGAGATGATTGCAAAGGCTGTTGGGACTTTGTATCTCTCTCCTTTGGGGAGATGGTGAAAGCATATTTTTATGAAGGATGCTGGCATTTTGTCAGGCAGAAACATAAACTCGTCACCGTTGCTGATAGAAGTTCGAATACATATAGAAGGGTTTGTAGTGATGCTGAGAAGCCAAAGGAGCGGAAGGGGGAATTGTGCTCTGTGATGCTGGCATGGGGATTCTGCAACCACATTTTTTTCTTGTCTTCTGGCTCTCTGTTAGGTTCCACCAGGAGTGACACTAGAGGAAGACTGTTCACTTTCTATTCCTGTTGCTGTCACCCAGACTTGACTCTCAGCCTGGAAGCATCAGGTGATTCTCGTCTCCAGCTCAGAACTGGTCAAGGAACACCCTCATCAGAGGTCACGGTCCCAGATCTATGTGGCCCCTCGCCTAAGCCTTGGTAGTATTAGCAGCAGCCATTCAACACCCTCTCCCCAGAGTCTGATTTCTAGCTCTGCAGGGCCCCTCCTCTGAACTTCAAGGTTCATTACTCCACCTCTTCCTCTTGTTCTCCTGGCTCTGCAGTAATTACCTCTGTGCTATCTCGGTTCTTCCAACGCCTGCCTTCCACTGCCTGCTTAATCGAGTCTCTATATTCAATCCTCTCTGTTGAAATACTTTGCGTAGTTTGTTTTCCCATGTGGATCTTGACTTATAGTGTACTTTAATGGTTATTTAAAGTATGGCAAGAAGAAGAAATAAAAGGCAAAGAGATTGGAAAGGAAGAACTAAAACTGTCCCCATTTGTAGATGACGTGATTGTCTATGTGGAAAATCCCAAGAAGTGGACAAAAAAACTCGCTTCTCTAGGTTGTTCTCAATGAGCGCTATGTTTCGGATTACTTACTCTGTCATTACTGGCCACAGAAGTCATCCCACACCATGCTTCTAGGCTCTCTTTATATTGCTGGGTCTACAGATAATCTTGCTGACAAATAGTGACCAGTTGTTCACTAATGTCCTTAATAAAACTGGAAAAAATAAAAATAAGAAAAATGGGCAAAGATATGAATGGGGAGTATACAGAGAAAAACCTCCAAATTCCAAGAAGCATACAAATAAGATGCCTGAACTCATTGATTATCAGAGAAATACAAATTAAAATAACAATGAGATATCATTTTATACTCACTCACGTGTGCGCGCGTGCACACAGGTAATACCAAATACTGGCACATTTGGCATTGTAGGAATATAGAGATATAAGAGCCCTTTTGTACTACCACTGGGAATATAGGCATAGCCATTCTGGAGAACAATATGTTAGTATCTAGTTAAATTAAGTATACACCTAGCCCGAGTCCCTGTAATTCTGTTGTTAGGTATATATCACAAAGAAATTCTTTTACAAGGGATAAGGTGACATATATGACAAAGCTTATTAAAGCTTTATTTGCAGTGACTGGCGGCTGCAGGCAATCTGGACATCCATCATAGAGGAAGCAGATGGGACATTAGTGAACAACTGGTCACTATTTGTCAGCAAGATTATCTGTAGACCCAGCAATATAAAGAGAGCCTAGAAGCATGGTGTGGGATGACTT